>NW_027117794.1:0-337425 GCF_038497815.1 [Lipomyces] oligophaga | reverse complement strand
GCAAGTGCAGACTGCTTCCTTTGCAGCTTCCTTTACAGCTTCAGCTCCACATGAACAACCCTCTCCACATTTGCAAGCCTCTGCACCTTCAGTTGTACAAGTACAGACTGCTTCCTTCGCAGCTTCCTTAGTAGTTTCAGCAGCACAAGTGCAAGCACCTTCGCACTTGCAAGCCTCTGCACCTTCAGTTGTGCAAGTGCAGACAGCTTCCTTCGCAGCTTCGGCTCCACAAGAACAACCCTCTCCACATTTGCAAGCCTCTGCACCTTCAGTTGTACAAGTGCAGACTACTTCCTTCGCAGCTTCTTTTGTAGTTTCAGCAGCACATGAACAACCCTCTCCACATTTGCAAGCCTCTGCACCTTCAGTTGTACAAGTGCAGACTGCTTCCTTTGCAGCTTCCTTTACAGCTTCAGCTCCACATGAACAACCCTCTCCACATTTGCAAGCCTCTGCACCTTCAGTTGTACAAGTGCAGACTGCTTCCTTTGCAGCTTCCTTTACAGCTTCAGCTCCACATGAACAACCCTCTCCACATTTGCAAGCCTCTGCACCTTCAGTTGTGCAAGTGCAGACAGCTTCCTTCGCAGCTTCGGCTCCACAAGAACAACCCTCTCCACATTTGCAAGCCTCTGCACCTTCAGTTGTACAAGTACAGACTGCTTCCTTCGCAGCTTCTTTTGTAGTTTCAGCAGCACATGAACAACCCTCTCCACATTTACAAGCTTCTGCACCTTCAATTGTGCAAGTGCAAGCGGCATCTTCGACCGGCTTGTCGACGACGACATAATCTTCCGAATCCTTCTTAATGTTTTCAGCCGCAGATTCTTCAGCACCCGGAGTCTCCGAGGAAGTTTGTTCTTGCTCTTTCAGTTTGTAGAACGAATCTTCAGAGACGGTAATGACGCTATTCTCGTGACCGCCGGACCAGGCTAAGGAAGCAAATCAGTAATCAACACCGATTGACAAGAAGTCGTAGGCTGCAATGTGACACAAGATGAACCTGCAACAGAAAAGAACACTTACTAGTGGGAGCACCCGGAGCGAGAATCCAATCCCCGTCAACGACATATTTGTAAGTGTATGTTTTCCCACATTCAAGAGTCAGACAGGCTTGAAATCGACCCTCTTCTTTGCTGTATTCAAGGGCGCAGGGAGTCCAGTCATTGAACTCGCCTGCAACGCATACGGAGCCGGGTAGGTGCTCGCCGGGAACGTAACAGAACAGGACGGGACCTTGTGTAGTCATCTCAGTGAGTTATTTTGTAGATATAGGTGTGGTGATATGGAAGAATAGAGTATAGCAGGGAGTAGAGTAGGAAATTAGGAAGCTGGGAAGGATACGGGAATTAGAAATGAAAGAGAGAGAAAGAGCAAGAGAAAGTGGGAGAGGAAAAGAGGGCTACTTCGGAGAAGCTACGAGAGATTTGGACGAAGAAACAGAGTCAGTCGATGATCAGAAGAGCTCTACAAGCACTGCAAGCAATGGCGCACAAAAGCTGCATCTAGTTGTCGAAAGTTGGCTTGAGCTTGGAGCTCGCTCAGTCCCTGATGCTCTCTGTGTCTGGCCGATATCGACAAAGCATAGAATGGTTTTTAGTATTTACAGTTCTGCATGCGGAGAATTGTAAACAAAACATCAAAACTGTTGGGCGGGTCTGAGCTCGTCCCAGTTCCACTCTGCGAGAGGTGTTCTCGTTATCCTTCTCTTCTCCGCCCTTGAACATCCGTTTCTAGCTACTGCGTGGGATGCTACGACAGGCGGCAGTTCATACAAAGATAACTTTATATAGACCTCGTAATTTGGGCCATTGGCTTTTTCGGGTTCATCGTAGTAATAAAAACGTTCACATTTGACTCGGTTGCAACCGTCGCTCTATCTCCGCATACAGGTCTCCAGTCGTCCAGATTCTCCCCCCTCCCCCCCCCCTATGCTGCCTAAGACGAGAGAAGCAAGGAAGAGAGAAGGAGCAAATAAGAAAACAGAATGCGGATTATGAAGTCTTTAATTTTCCCATAACTATGTTGGAGTTGCTGCCAAACAAAAATGAACAATATCTAGTCGCAAGCCGATAAGCTCAGACTTCTTATCGTATCACTTATCGTTCTAGTTTGCTCTCTCTTACGCACTTTTCTATTTCTCCCGCGCGTACCATATATTGTTCCTTGTCCAATCAATGAATCCCACTTTCATTTGTTTACTTTTCTAATTTGGCTTGAAAGAACGGTTGTCTCGAGCATCCTCTCTGATGTTTTCCTCTCTTCTTGCTCATCGGATAAAAAAAATAAAGTCCATCGCCAGACCGCTCTATCTACTCCGCTTGCGGCCTAGCGCCAACCTTCCGCATCTGGCCAAATGGCGTTTTGGAGCAGACGCCTCAGTTGCCCATGGCAACCATGAATTGGGCAATTTGTTTACTTGTTTACTATTTTGGTGTTCCAAATCGCGACCGAAGTCTATGACACTGTTTAAGCCAATACTGACTAGAATCTATTAATCATATCATAATCATTCAAGTACACTTCTAATTTCATTTCGTTGTCCAAATTATAATCCGAGACGGAATCTTAAAACTCCAGTTACCTTGTCACTGATGCTCCATGTAATAAATTGTCATTCAAGAGATTCCAACGCTTGCTCGCGCCAACAGCTCTAGCTCCTCAAACTCTCCACTGTTTGCACACATACTTCTAAAAAGTGACCCATCCTTAGAAATCAACTCCATCGGCGTGCCATGCTCAATGATTTTCCCATTGTCCATCACCAAAATCGCATCATAGTCAATTATTGATCGCAGTCGATGCGCAATCGTAATCACCGTACTTGACCGCAGCTCTCTACGGATTGTCATCTGTAGCTTCTGATCTGTCTCATAATCGATCGAGGCTGTTGCCTCGTCTAATATAATCACTCGCGGATTCTTAAGAAGCGACCGTGCCAAGCACAGCAACTGTCGTTGTCCTTGCGACAAATTGCTCCCTCCTCCTGAAATTGAACTGTCGAGGTCGTAAAAGTTGCTCAATCGGTCATTCTCCTCTTCCAAAAGATGCGCGCGACAGAGCGCGCTCCGTATCTCTCGGTCCCGGTAGTTATCGAAAGGGTCCAAGTTCGATCTAATCGTCCCTGAAAATAAAGTCGGATCCTGTGGAATGATCGTCAATGCGGATCTTAATTCCCGAAGCCCCATTTTAGAAATATCCAGACCGTCAATTACTATCTTGCCCGATTCTGCTTCCAAAAAACGGAAAAATACAGACGCGAGCGTCGATTTCCCTGCTCCAGTCCGCCCTACTACTCCAACTTTCTGCCCTGGAGAGACACAAAAAGACACGTTGTCAAGTGCACGTGGAAGACCAAATGCATACCGAACTGTCAAGTGGTCTACTTCAATCCGTCCTTCCTGAGGCCAACCATCCGGTGCGTGATATTCCGTTTCCGCTGGTGCCTCTTCATAGTTTTGCTCAAGATACTCATTCACCCGCTCAACTGCGTTCATATTCATTTCGTTTATGGCAGATAGCATCACTAGCCACAACATATTATCTGTAAATGTCATGGCAAATGTCAAACACAAGCCTGCAAGACCAGCATCGACTTTCCTTCTCCCCAATAGCAGAAAAATGCTTGTAAATGTGCCTACCAAACCTCCACAAATCTCAATTCGCAGTGCCATCCAGCGATTGCATGCTAGCAACGCTCCGTATGGCCGACTATTCATATCAACTTTTGACATGCTGTCATATATAAACCGTCGCTCACAACCATATGCTCGGATCGTAGCCAACCCAGTCAAACTTTCGGCAAAATGCTGGTAGATCGGACTACGACTTATCGACTGTATCCGTTTTAGTTCTCTCGTCGACCGGATGTAATATATATTGATCACGTAAAAAATTACGCTGATCCCAATTCCGGCAATTAAAAACCCTGGCAGAATAATCGAAATCAAGACAATGACAACAACCAAGGCCAATACTGAGTGCGCAAAAGATAATAAATCAGGAGCAATTACTTGATCAATGGCCTCCATATCCTTTGAAAATCTATTAATGATTCGCCCACTAGGGGTCACTTCAAAGAAGCGGACGCGGAAATGCAATAACTTATGAAGCATTTGCTCGAACAGCGTCTTCGATGCATGTAAGCCACCGTAAAACACAACTGACTCTCGCAGAAACGAAAGCCCTATATAAATTAATGAAATCAGACCATAGAATAGCAAGTAATATACAACACCATGACGTCGGCTGAGATCTACCAAGGCATCTATAAAATCGGCAATTGCCTCATCTGCTTTCGACCATTCTCGAATCCACCACGACTGCGCTACAAAGCCAATTTGATGCGCAAGAATAATCGAGCTCGTGACTGCCCAGAATATAACCATTCCCATCGCTCGAAAATATCGTATATAGACTGACAGCTTTACCTGACCCACTTCAGTTGGTTCTTCGCCTTGTTCCCTGTTCTCAGATTCGAGAGTGCTTCCTTCCTCAACCACTTGATTGGGACCAGATTTTCCTTTCGTCTGGTCCTCGTCTGGTCCTCTTTCGACCGAAAGTTCAATCTCACTAGCCTCCGTGTTTGAAGTTTGTAGGTATTTCTCAAGAAATCCATATGCAAGCCCCTCAGCTGGGGTTCCTTGGAACTCGATCTTTCCGTCTTTGACTGCAACAACATAGCTCGCTCGGCTAAGCGCCAAAGATACATTATGAGAAATCAAGATGCATGTTCGGTTCCTCATAAGTTCGCCGGTGAGTGCATTGTTATACAGCTCTTTAGCAGTCGGTGCATCCACCGCACTTAAACAGTCATCTAGCAACAAGTGGCGGGCGTTAGAATAGATAGCTCTCGCCAGTGCTATCCTCTGTTTTTGTCCACCGGATAATACTACCCCTTTGTCCCCAACTTGAGTTTCGTCTCCAGAGGCAAGAACCTTAAAATCTCGCTGGAGGGAACAAGCCTTGATGACTTGATCATACCTGGTTTGCTCGAATCCAGACCCAAACAAGATGTTACTCTTTACTGTGCCATCAAGAATCCACGCTTGTTGAGAACAGTATGCAACCGATTCGGTCATACTAGTATTGGAATCAACGATCAAGGCATCCGTTCCTGAACCTCCAGGAAGCATTATTCGTCCTTCTATAAGATCCATCTCGCCAAGCAGTGCCAGCAAAAGCGAAGATTTCCCGGACCCAGTCGGTCCGCAAATCAAAGTCAACTCACCGACCTTGAAATCCACATTTAAATCCTTCAAAGTAAAAGTTGTTGAATTATCAAATTTTGGCCATTGGCAGGTAGCAAGTACAAATCCTATATAGGGCTGAACACCATTAGCTTGTGGGACGGATAATTGCTCGTATTTCAAAGTCGGTCGTTCACACATAAACTGGGTAATCCGACCAAACGAAACTTTTGCGCCCATGAACATTGCAACCATACTAGCAAGCCGAGTCATAGGCGTGCGAAGCAGATTGAAGAGCGCCAATGAACTGAAAGCTACTGATGGTTTCAGCTCATGTTTGGCAAGTAAAGTAAAAGACCCGAAAGATGCAAATGTTATTAATGTTGGAAAGCCAAACCAGACAATAACTGAAACTGCCCACAAAATATAACGTTTTCGAAGGTAGTGGAGTTCTTGTGTCCGGACATCCAAAATTTTTTTCTGGAACATGCTCTCCCAGGCAAATAACTTGATGATCTTGATACTTTGAAATACTTCTGTCATGGCGCGAATCCGATTATCGGTGACTGCCATAAGGTCCTTCTGTATAGCTGCATATCCCAGGGAAAACAAGTAATTGATAGGCAGCAATGAACACATCAGAAAGATTCCTGCAAAAGCACTCGGACCTAGGTTCAAATAGAGTAAGGTTAGACTAACAACAATCATAATGACGCCTTGGACAAACTGATCGAGCCCTGCAATAGCTTCTGTGATTATTTCTGAGTCGACTGCCATCAGGTTGGTAATAGCACCTGTGCTCATAAGTTTCTTGGAGTCAGTTCCGTTAGCTGACACATTCTCTGCTTCCTGCTCAGCAGTAAACGGACGTGACAAAGCTTTGGAATAGATTTCTGCGATCAATAACGATTTGACTTTCAAACCTAATCGACGAAATGACCACAACGATTGGGCTGATACAATTGATCCTAATAGAGTAGAGAGAAAAAGAATAGCAATAAATGTGCATGACTTCACAAAAGTGGTAGCTTCATCAGATTCCAGATATGATAGAATTACTTGCACCATTATCGTCGGCACAAAACAGATCAATGCGTACGATGCTGCCCAGACAGATCCAACTCCCAAATCAAAAGCGCAAAAATGAAGCAAGGCCATTTGAAAAGAATATTGCTCGCGAAGATCACGAAATTCTTGGACTATCCGAATTGATCGAAGATCTTCGCTGAGATCCCAGACATCTTCCGTTTTTATTGGCTTAGAGTATCCTTTCTTCAGTAGTCCACTTGTCCAAGAAAACGAAAGCCGTGAAAACAGAGATACAGACTGTTCTAACCAAGGACTGAGACCGTGCGTGACTTCAACATAAGGCGGAGGAATTCCAATTGGTAACAGCAATGAGATAACACATAACCCAGAACTCAGACATATCTCAAAGGTGGCGAAAACAAAGGGCATGTTGAAAACAGCACCTCTCATGAAAAATAAATGATATTGAACCAAGGCAATGGTCCACTGAGAAAAGTATATAACAGCAAGCTGAACTGAAACTCTTGTAGATAATCCATTTGGCATTCTTCGCCTGCGGAGGCGATGAAATGCTAGCATATAAATCTGTCCGTTTGTTAGGTAAACTTTTATTAACTCCAGTATATTACTATACCCATAAACAAAGAGCGGCCCAAGATTTGTACCGTAGAAAAGGCTGATTTTGTCGCAGCTTTGAAGAAGTAGTGTGCAGTATCAGCACTACCGTATAGTAGCCCACAAATAAAGCAACGAACCCGGTTTCTAGGAAGGTGAGAATCCCTATCGAACGCATAGGGATCATAATCAGATCAGTATCTTCGATATTAGACGGAATACCGTCTATTGGAACATGATAGGATGAAGTTGTGGCAGAAGTGGATCCGTTGAAATTTTCATCGTCGTCATCATCGTCAACAGCGCGATTTGAAATATCAAAGAAGCTCTCATTCCCATTATTTGAATCCAAACGAAAAAGGCTTTCATCTTGATCTAGACTATTTTCAAGATCATCTGTGTTGGGCTCTGAGCTTTGAATACTTTGAATGAACGAGTAGCGTCTTCGACTTTTGAAAGGATTGCAGATATCGTACAATTCATGAGTGGACAAGATCAGTATAATTACTGAAATTAAAACAGTGATAATTGGCACTGCAAAATGCAAGATTCTGAATCAAATGAGTTGTCATTCCGACTGAACCAAGAATTCTTATTTAGCCTACCTGTCATTGACACATATATTAATAGCTCCGGAGTCCCAAACGGAGCCTGGACAAAATTTACTAGTTTGGTCGCTTGCAGGGATGGTGCCGGTACTCTCTGTTTGTGATCGAGTATGATGGACTGGCTGAAATTGCAGCAGCGAGATCAATCGGTCCATGACGGTCTGCGAGTGTACCAACTCGTTATCAGTTTGCAGGTCAAATCAATTTAATAGCCAGCTAGCTAGCTACCCAGAGGAGTAGAAGACAAAAGGCCTAGCAGCAAACGCGATATACATTCAGTGGTCTCTATTAGCAGATCAGAAGCAATTAGGGTCCAAAATAGCAAAGACCGTCATGAAAGTTATACTGAGTTGAGAATCGGCCCGGCGAGGCTTTCTCTCTCCACTTCTTGACGGTCGAGACCAATCAGTAAGCCACTTGCGGCTCAGGGGGAGGTTGGGAATCCAGGATAATAAAGTTGCGAGACCATTATGCCACCATTGACCATTCTAAACAATTAAACGAACGAAAGCCGAAAAAAATTAAAGCATTTGAAAAGAGACCTAAACTGAGAATAGCAATTTAAAAACTATGTTAGGAAATTGAATCATAAATATAGCTTTGGCGCTAGAAGAGTCGTGGTCAGCGATATAAAATTTGGAATGATCATGACACGCTGACAGTCACATTCAATGCATGAACTCCGAGATCATATAATACCGCTTAATTGTGGATTTACATAAACTGCTGAGAATCTATATCATGTCTTGCTGTTACCATTTTGGAGCTCAAAAGTATGCTGGCTTCTCACAACTCTTCCCTTAAACTACCTGTAGGGGTCACGGACACGCTAGGACAGAAACCTCGAAAGCAGTGAAAACGAGTGAATGCGAAAGCTAATATAAAATACTTACGATTAGTGGCTTAATCTCAAATATTTAACCCACATATAAATTTATGCCACGAATTCAATTAAGACCTCATGAGATCCATTTAACAAGCTCGCATCCTAGTAATTACAGTGATACCAATATTAAGAAACACGCAGGCTAGATCACGTGTTTATATGAGTGACAAAAACCAAGCTTCTTGGGCAAAGTCACCCTAGTTTCCGACCAATTGGAATCAAGGAGATTCAGAACAATTCTCGTGAACTCGGCAACAGCGGTGAATGCGTTTGAGCGAGTAAAGTAATCAGTTTACATCACAAATTCAATAAAACAAAGTAGTGAAGGATGTCATCGTCAATTATCCGCGTTATTCGTAACTTTAACCGAATTGGTTTCAAGGCGTATATGCGTCAAATGATGTATATAGGAGATACCAAAGCCGGCGAGTAAGTTGGAAATATGTATATCTACTGGTGTTGCAATCTAACGTTGTTTCAGTTTGATCGGAACTGATGTAGGTTAATGAAAATGGCAGATATCGAGACTAGAGTACGGATCTAACGAATGGAACAGCGATTTGGCAATAAATATTTTGAAAACAGAGATGAGGATGAAATTCACTGTAAGTTCGCCATCATCCAGTGACTATATGTACACTAAATTTTATCAGTGAGAACGCGATGGGTGGAATATGCCAAAGATCACAATGATGTTTCACAGCTTGAAGCCGGCTGGTATGTTGTAGACTGCAGTTATATATTGAGCCAGAACTGACGCGAACAGGCACGGATGGCTTGGTCACTTGATAGACGAGGCTCCAAATAATCTTGCGCCGGACCATATTACTATTCGTGCAACTCCAGAGCCTACCGATATCGAGACACATACTGGAACTCCGGGTGCATATGTTCCTTATTCTACGGTTCGACCAAAGATTGCTGCTTGGGCTCCAGTGGTTAAGCCTCGAGAGATTTAAAAACACGAAAAATATAGCATTGTAATCAAGCGGACGGTGTTCACAGTGATTGGATATAGTTGCGACGCTTTTGTGTCGGAGTCGCAGGCATTAGGTCTTAATACATTGATCTTTCTTATACCGTCTGATTCAACCACCGCAGGCTCTTGGTTGAGCGGCTGCGAGCAATCATTCTTATGATGCAACGAATAAGATACTGTGTATAGCCCAAACATGAACAATTGAGCTGAGTCGCGCCCAAGGATAAAAAATAAAATCAAACCTGAAAGTAAAGTATAAATAGTTATGTCCGCGGCTGAGAATAACAGCAAATTTATTTGAGCAACGTCTTCACCCCCGCGGCGTTTGCGATAATGAATGTGGACAAGCGAGTATTAGAGGAAGTGAGGTATTTGAACGGCTTTTGCAATGCAAGGAAATTATGGTTGCAGAAGCAGAGTTTGAGAAGCAGTTGAGAGGCTGTCCTAGTCGACCGTCTAGTCGACGAAGATGAGTCACTACCAAGCCAAGTAGAGTCAGCCAAGTAGTGCGAAATTTAATAGAGTCATATATGGCATGGGGACTGTCTTAACTAGTTTAAGTGCATTTTGAAGGAGTCAAACGACCATACCTACAGGTAAAGCAGGGAAATAAAGAGATTACCTCCATCTACCTCCATCTGAAATAAATTACCACAGGTCAAGCGCTTAGCTCTAAGAATTCGACTGAATATCTTGATAGTTTTTAATCTGTAGATGCTGAAATGATCATTACCTGATGTATTAGCCAATTAATAGATTTCATTCAGCAGTATAGCAAATCTCTTGTAGTCTTATCCGTCTTCGCTGGCAGGATAAAATAGTTCGCGTCCGTTGTGTGGTTCACTCTGCCGTGATAGAGATTGAAGACCGAGAAGTGGGTCAGAATAGAGAGACCCGGATGACTAGCATTCTTTATCTTTCCGCGGTGCTCTCTGTTCGGAGACTCAAGCCCAACGCTGATTTCGGGCTTTTGTAGATGGACGGGCGGACAGAATGAGCAATTGAGCTCAACAAGTGCCTGCTTTTTTAGCGAAAAGCCTGAGCGGCCAGAGAACTGCTGGAAGCCTTTTTCAGAAGTACATGAGTTGCTAGTAGGGCCGCCAACCAATCGTAATAGCCTTAATAGAATTGTTCTGTATTTTCTGCTGCGTCTGTCGGCCGCTCTGTGCTTTCTCCAAGCGGGAGCACAGACTCGATATGTCTCTGATGGAACTGGTCCTTGTCTACGCTCGTCCTTCTACTATCCCTGCCGATGATGAGATTGACTACTGCCAGCCAAGTGATAGTGTACAATGTCGTCAAGTGTTGTCAACTGTGCTATAAGGCTACTACAAAGTTGAAAGGACAAGCTTGAATGGAAGCAATTGGAGGAACAAAGGGCTAAAGGAGTTTAGGGCTCCCGCTTCCGAAACAGTTCTAATTATTTAGCCGCATTTGGACAATTTGGTTTCAATGATAACACCAAGCCATATAGATATATATTTGCCGATACTGAAAAGATATATCGACTTAGAATTAAAATTTTTAGGTCGTAGTCTGGAATTTACCAACTTTATCATCTTGCCTGCATTTATGTGCGCTGGAAGCTGATAAAACCGTCGTTGGTCCGATCCACTTTGGTCTCGGGCTGGGAGATAAGACAGCTCCGCCCCTCTCCTGTGAGCGAGTTTAACAATCTTGTTGATCTCTCTGCCATGAACATCAAGTTCAGTTTTGCCAGAGAAGTAGCAGGCATTCACGCCATAATACATGTTCGCTCAACTCGGTCAATCCATCAGGCACTATAATCCTGACTGATTGCGGACTGCTGATTAGAGTCGCAAGACACTTCTGCCGAAATCCAGTTCTCGCTAGCTACGTTGTTCTCCCACCTCTTATCGTCTTCTTGTGCTAAACTGGCCGACCAAATTTCTCACAACAGTTGCACGACTAAGTCACGCATTCAAACTGCAAAAAGATCTGAACGATGACTGATTGTCTTTATGTAGAAATATACAATTAGATTTACTGACAGCTCTCTGCTCGTAATTTTGTGAGCCCAAATGACCTAAATAATTTGCATTTTCTACCGAGTCCTCCTTCCCTTATAACTGACCCGCGCACGCCCGTCCACTGGAGCTTGGACTTCTCCGGTCGTCGATTCCTTACCTGAGCCCCGTACTATCTTCTGCGGGATACTCTACCCTCCTCCATCCAATCTTGACCGAATTCATCTTGTCTTTTATCTTACTCCGTTGTTTTCCCTATTATTTTCATTCTCTTTCTTTTTTTTCTCATACCAGGTAGCTTCTGCTTTTTGGCTTTGCGCTCAATTGTTTGTTCATTAGCCCTGCTTCTCGGCGTCAGTCCCCTATTGCTTCTTCTGTGGAGTGTGTGCTGCTTTTCATAGGAGAGTCTCTGGAACAGTTTCAAAGCTCCAGTCCGCTCGTCTGCTGAACCATCTCTGCGCTTTTCTTTTCTATTTTTCGTCTTTTCCTTTAGTTTTTTGGTTTTCTTTTTTAAATATGGATGCTTTTCGTTGTCCTGCTCCTCTCTGGGATTACGATGACTTCACGCTCTGTTTCCGTCAAAAGTAGGTTTTCCCATTGCTTCGGCGGTCTGCTTCTCATTTCTTAACTTCTAAATTGCGCGATCGGTTTCTCGTTTACTGCTATTTACTAACATTGGTCATAGATATCTTCAAATTTTGCTGCCATTAGCTGCTGTTGCTCTTTCTTTTGTAGTTTTGTTTTCAGACACCATTAAAATATGGGCCACAAACGATTCCGTTCGGGCCGGCTATCAATCCTTAGGTGCTGATGATCGCAGCAACCCATTCAGAGAAGATGAGGGTCCTGATTCTGCTTTGGTTGACGACGAGAATCTGGAAGATCTCCAAATCATTCGTCTTGCTACTGCTGACCCTCATCGCCATAGCATGGATGAGGAAGATTTATCTCCGCCGGTGAGTGACGGCATTATTCAGGCTGATGATGACGTCAAGGTATTGGTCGTTAGTCCTCGAGGAAGTAATTTGAAGATTGCTGTTGAAGAATTTATTCTCGCATCAGAGATAGTGCTTCACTTGATGGCTATAATTGCATTGATTGCTTATTCGCCCGCGCGCGAAGACTGGGAACACTACGGACTGCGTGCGCTGATGGGGGCTTTGTTTTGGGTATGTATTTCAACTTAGAAGGGTTGCTCTTTTAACGCAATGTAGGTTTATACTCTTTTTATCTATAACTTGCGTCTGTCCAAGGTCTCGGAATATGTCCCAAAATTTCTTTGGGCGCATATTTTCCTCCTATATGTCCTGGCTTTCGTTTCTGCTGCAATCTCATTCAGATCTGCCATCATACATCCATCTCACTGGCTTGTTGATGCATCTTCTGTTATTGACTTTTTCTTGACCACATTTCTTCTCTGTCTTGGGTTAGCTATGAGTCCTGCCAATAAGCCCATTTACATCGAAGCTCATCATGGCTATGGTCCCAATTTGTCCGCCAGTGCTAGCATTGCGGGTCTCATGTCTTTCCAGTGGGCTCAGCCTATAATCTCCAAGGGACGGCGTAAGATCCTTACTATTGAGGATCTCTGGGACTTGTGTGATGGCGATCGTTCAGGTAAGATTCTTAAAGGATTTCGCCGTGAGTTAAAGACTGCTTCCTTTTTGGTTGCCTTGCTCCGCTATTTTAAATTCCAGCTTTTTCTAGCTCTGTCGTGGTCAATTTTCCATTCCTTGTTTGCGTTTGTCCCAAGTATCGTTATTCGTGTTATCTTGGAGTATGTTGAAGATCCTGAGGCTACTCCTCGTAATGTTGCTTGGTTTTATATTATCATCTTATTCTTCAGTTCATTTTTAAATGCGATGGGTAATGGCCAGGCGCTTTGGAACGGCCGTCAGATATGTATTCGAATTCGAGCTATCATCATTGGTGAGCTCTACCTTAAGGCTCTCAGACGAAAGGCTGCTGCTATAGTTTCTTCGGATGAATCTGAAGCGTCCGAAGGTGAAGCGTCCGAACATGAAGAAACTGACATTGGTGGTATCATCAATTTGATGGCTGTTGATGCATTCAAGGTCGGAGAGGTTGCTGCGTATATGCACTTTTTAATGGGTGGTCTTGTCATGATAATTCTATCTCTCATTCTCCTATATCGCACACTTGGTGTTAGTGCTATTGCCGGTGCTGTAACAATGATCAGCTTACTCCCTGTTCATCTTTACATTTCTAAAATTTTTGGCGAATGTCAATCTGATCTAATGAAAGCAACCGACAAACGAGTTCATAAGACAAATGAAGTTTTGAGTAGCATCAAAATTATCAAATACTTTGCTTGGGAGTCCCGTTTCTACGACAATGTCAATGAGGCCCGCGCAGAGGAAATGAAAAGGTTAAAGCGTCGTTTCTTAATTTGGGCTTTGTCCTCTATTGTGTGGTACGGCGCTCCAATTCTGATCACTTTAGTTACATTTGGCTTTTATACTCTGATTCTTGGATACCAAATGTCGACCCCTCTGGCTTTCAGTTCTCTGGCGCTGTTTAATCTTATGCGCATTCCTCTCGATCAGCTGGCTGAGATGTTCACAAACATGCTTCAGTCTAAAACATCAATTGAGCGTATTGCTGAGTTTTTACGTGAGGAAGAAACTGACAAATATGATCAGGTGAAGGTTAAAGTAAATCCAGAGACGGGGTCGCCTTTCATTGGCTTCGAGAATGCTACTTTCACTTGGGGTTCGTCATCTGAGAGTCATGAATTTAAGCTTGAGAACTTGAATATTGAATTCAAAGTAGGTCAGCTTAACTTGGTTGTTGGTGCTACTGGTTCTGGTAAGACCTCTTTATTGATGGCATTATTGGGTGAAATGGAGCTCGTTAGTGGTAGTGTTTTCCTTCCTGGCGTCAATAAATCTGGTACCGAGCCCAAGGTTGATCCTGAAACTGGCCTTTCGGAATCTGTCGCTTATTGTGCTCAGCAGGCCTGGTTACTGAATGACACTGTCCGCAATAACATCACCTTTGGTAATGAGCTACATCAGTCTCGATACGATGCGGTAGTTGAGGCTTGTGGGTTAAAGCGTGATTTTGAGATTCTTGAAGGTGGAGATCAGACTGAAGTTGGAGATCGTGGTATTGCTCTTTCTGGAGGTCAAAAGCAGCGTATTTCTTTAGCTCGTGCCCTCTATTCTTCTGCTCGTCATTTGCTGCTTGACGACTGCCTAAGCGCTGTCGATTCACATACTGCTGTTTGGATTTACGAAAATTGCATTACGGGTCCTCTCATGCTCAACCGAACTGTTGTTCTGGTTTCTCATAATGTTGCATTGACCATCTCTGGTGCTTCTCATGTAATTTTCCTTGAGAAAGGTAGAGTCGCTCAACAGGGCACTGGTCAGGAGCTCGTCGAGGCTGGGCTTTTTGGTGATGATGATATGATTCGTGCTGGTGCATCCAAGGCACAATCCCGCAATCTTTCTCGATCGCAATCCGTTGCGAACCTCAAAAAGCAGGTCGAGATTCAGCAGGCAATCGAAACAGAAATCGAAAGTGAACTCCAGGCACAAGCGGAAGCGTCCAATTCCTCGTCCTCTATGCCTGGAAAGGATACCAAGAAGCCTTACAAGCTAGTTGTTGCGGAAGCTCAGCAAACTGGTACTGTTAAATTGAGTGTATATTTGACTTACTTAAAATCGCTTGGCGGAGTCAAATTTTATATAATAACTCTGGCTGCTTTCGGCATCTTCCAATATCTCAACGTCGGTCAATCATGGTGGATTCGCGTCTGGTATGTTATTTTATGTAGATTTCTTTCATTATACTGATGTAGTTCTAGGGCCCAGAACATGTCGAGCCCAGCTGATCTTGGCGATTCGATTGATATTACCTATGCGTCCGTCAAAGCTATTGCTAAGAATGCTACTGTTAAAATTCCGGCAATAATTTCGCTGGGAGTTGATAAAGCTGTAGCGATGCCTAGCCAAATTATGACCGCCCGAGAAATCACCATTCAAGATCTTTCCGGACATTCTACTGAGTTTTATCTTGGTGTCTATGCTTTGTTTACATTTTTGTTTCTAATCATGTGTTACATACGTGAAGCAATTGTGTTTTCTGGAAGTTTAAATGCCTCCAAAAATTTATTTGAGAACCTTCTCGCTCGTGTAATGAGAGCGAAGCCTCACTTTTTTGATGCCACTCCGATTGGGCGTATCATGAATCGATTTTCAAAGGATATGGAAATTACAGATCAAGAAGTTGCTCCTGTATTCGTAAGTTTGGCGCATGCAGTCTTAACTATTATTGTTATTGTCATTATCGTTACATTCATCATGCCGATGTTTGTTGCTGGAGCGGTTTTTATTGCATTTATGTTTTACATGATTGTGACGTGGTTCCTTGCACCTTCTCGCGAGATCAAGCGTATGGATGCAGTTACCAGAAGTCCTATCTACCAGCATTTCGGCGAGACTCTTGCAGGTATCACGACCATTCGTGCATATGGTTACGAAGACCGTTTCTTGAAGGAGAATGAAGAGCGCATTGATAACAACAATCGTCCGTTTTGGTCTGTCTGGGCATGCAATCGTTGGATGAGTTTTCGAGTTGATGTTGCAGGTTCATTGGTCTCATTCATCACTGGTATCTTTGTAATCTGGTCTACGGGTCGTATTGATTCGGGTTTGGCTGGTCTCTCCCTGACTTATGCTGTCATGTTCACCGATAGTTTGCTGTGGTTTGTGTGGTTATATGCCATCAATGAGATGAATATGAACTCAATCGAGCGTATTGAGGAATATCTCTATATTGATCAAGAACCAGCTGAGATAATTCACGGAAGCCGACCTCCGGCCGGCTGGCCATCTAAAGGAGCGATCACTGTTGAAAATCTTTCTCTTCGATATGCTCCTGCTCTGCCTAAGGTTATCAAAGATGTATCGTTCCAAGTCAAACCGTCTAATAAGATTGGAATTGTTGGTCGGACAGGTGCTGGAAAATCTACAATTGCGTCAGCTTTCTTCAGATTTTTGGAGGCCGAAACAGGCAAGATTGTCATTGACGGAGTTGATATTGCCAAGATTGGTTTGTATGATCTTCGTTCATCGATCACTATTATTCCACAGGATCCCACTTTGTTTTCCGGCACGATCCGGTCGAATTTGGATCCTTTCAGCACATATTCGGATGAGGATGTTTTTCGTTCTTTATTGCGTGTGCACCTGATCGATGATATTCCTACAGCGAATGATGAGGCAATCCTTACGGTTACTGAGAGACATAAGCGCCGTGTGAATATGTTTTATGATCTTGACAATCCAGTCACTGAGGGTGGAAACAATCTCTCTCAAGGCCAGCGTCAACTGATTTGTCTCGCACGATCACTTTTAAGATCGCCAAAAGTTATTCTTCTTGATGAAGCTACGGCATCAATTGACTATAACACGGATGCTCAGATTCAGGAAACTATTCGTCAGGAGTTTGCCGATACCACTATTATCACGATTGCACACCGACTGAGATCTATCATTGATTATGATATGATTCTGGTTCTTGATGCCGGTACTGTGAAAGAATATGCAAAGCCTCATACACTGTTACAACAGTCTGACTCCATTTTCCGGAGCATGTGTGAAAACAGCGGCGAACTTGAACAATTAGAAGAATTAGCTGCTACCGCATTTACAGAGCAGACTGCACGTGAGTCAGGACCAATCTCAATCTGAAGTGTTGGTTTGTATATTTTGATATTATTTTGATTGATCGTCATATTTGTCGTCCTGGTTATAGAATCATTGTTAGGAATATTCAAATTTCGTTTTTTTTGGTTCGGTTTGAGCTTGATTAGTTGAGCTATGATCATTATCATCAAGTCATATTGTGAAAGAGATAAGTGCATAAAAATTCAAAGTTCTGTTTCTGCGTTTGTTGTCGTATTTTGATCCTAGGTTTTGTTTTGTTTCTGCTTTTCTAGCGGATGGAATAGTCTAAAAAATACAATTGTCATTTCCTCTATAATTTAATACATTAAAAGTGTTCAAATTTGTCATTACTGGTTTAGAATATCATCTTCAAGCAACCTTTCCAAAGTAAGTTTGTCGAATGGAGAATAAATTATTTCCGTGCCAATTTGATCTTTCGAAGATGCTAGCATTTCATGTTCGTAGAATTCTGTGAGCATTGTTCTAAAATTTAATTCATTCGTAACGATAAACTCTTCTGCACATTGTTGGTATAAAATTTTGGAGTCCATGCCATATTTGACCAGTCCCTCAACAATGCTACCTACTACAGCTCCGTTGCGTTGTAGTTGGTTATTTTTGGCAGATGTTCCATTGCTAAAAACTGTTTCACTAGCGTCGAATTGGGATTCATCCTCTAAACTCTGCAACTGATGAGAGATCAAAACCCGATACAGGGCGCGCGCATTGGCAGTTAAACTCTCAAGTACATATCTGACGCCAGAACCTTGGTTCTTTAGGTTGACATTCGCTGACGTATTCTTTGACTGCGACCCTCCAAATCCTAATGGATCTTCAAAAGAAGTCTCATCGGTGTACGAAATAAAAGTAGTTGTATCGTGCCAAATGAACCTAAACGACGACAGTTTTGCAGAGTCAAATAGTAGTGGCGCGTTTATGTGGTCCACTGAAGCAATGATACTAACATCGGAATGTGAAGCAAGATGAGCCAGATATGACTGCACTTTATCATTTCTAAATGGACGGCCATCGATGTTATGAATAACAATAACAAGCTTCGGATCATATATGTCCCCTCCAGGCACTTCTGAACCCGAGGAAGTGCTCATCAAAGTTGCTACAGCTTCCGATAAAGATTTCGGAAGTCGGTTGGCGGTCTTCTTGTCGACCAAATATGGTGCCATCAACGTTATTACTTCGTGGAGCGTTGTTGATGGGTTGTAGCCGTTCACGACTAGTACGTTGTAATCGGAGAGTTGCCTGTCAACAAATGAAAGCAGCAGCTTTCGCTTGGATCCAACTCCATGCAGTAAAATGTTGAATCCTTGAGACAATTCAAAAGTCCACTGAGCAAATATAGACTCGTAGTAATCATTCAGCCGTTGTCTCTCGACATCCTGAAATTGATCCGCTTGACGGATGTGCTCAACATATTCTGTTAAACCTAGCTGGGGCATTTTGGAAACTGGATTGGAAGATAGTACTGGCTTGCCGGAGTGCTGATCAAAGTAGCCATCAGGGCCGTCTAAAGTTACATGAAATCTGTCGCTAACTTCGGTTAATTTTCTTTTGCTAGGGGTTTTTGCAGGTGAACTTTCAGCTCCATCAATAGGGTATTCTGATTTCCCGCGAGCAGGTGTTGGAGAGGTTGGATCAATTAATACTGAAGGAGAAGGTGATCCTGCATCTTGTTGCACCTTTCCATCTGTATCCGTTTCTTGATCCTTATTAATCTCTTCGACTTTACAAAGTGAATCATCCTCTTCATCCTCATGATTTAGAAGGTGCAGAACTTCACTTGCATCCTCGAACTGTTCATCCAATTCTATGTCCTTATTCAACTGATTGTCAGTAATTGTTTCTAAAGGCATCTATAGCTATTGCGCACCACCGATTGGGTGGTTCATTAATTAAATTTTTGAGAACGATATTTCAAAAATTATACGAACTATGTTGCACTTGTCTGATCGATTGTCATTACTGATCTCTCATTTGAAACCTCTGTGGTTTGGGAGCAAGGAATTGTACCATAGTAGTCCCAAACCTTATTGAATCAAGTTCGAAGTTGTCAAACTTGACCTTTCATTGGACATATACGGAAAATTCAATTCTAATATAAATTAAATAGTTATCTTAATTTCATTTAAGATTTACTAGATGGCATTGTTTCGTGGAGTTTTAGGTTCCTCCAAATTATATAGCACTTCCGCCCGAAAAGTGCCAGATAAAACGAAGTTCATTGCAACTTCAGGAACTTATCCCAAGGGATTTTTTGTGAATGGAATACATGTAGGAATTAAGAAAGATCCTTCAGCCCTTGATCTTGCAGTTTTATATTCTAAAACTCCTTGCGCTGCAGCAGCCGTTTTCACTACAAATACTTTCAAAGCTGCTCCGGTCGTTACATCTAAAGCTGTCTTGGACAATGGCAATGGCTCGGGTATAACTGGAATTGTGGTTAACAGTGGATGTGCGAACGCGGTTACTGGGGAAGGCGGATTGAAAGATGCTTGGTCCATGAGTGCCGCGCTGGATAGATCTGTGTTCGGCATATCTAGTGAATCAGATACAGTGAGCAAGAGCATAGTCATGTCCACCGGAGTGATTGGTCAGCGACTACCCCTTGAAAAAATTCTTACAGGAATTCCTATTGGTGTCGCTAATGGAGCAAGTGATCATAAGGCATGGCTGAATACCGCCCAGGCTATCTGCACCACTGATACTTTTCCAAAACTTGTGTCTCGAGAATTCTTGGTCAATGGCACCAATTACAAAATTGCGGGCCTTGCGAAGGGGGCAGGTATGATTCACCCGAATATGGCCACAATGCTTGGATTTTTCGCTACAGATGCTCCTGTTACTCCAAAGGCCTTAAGTACGATCTTGAAGTTTGCGGTTGATCGCAGTTTCAATTGCATCTCTGTGGATGGAGATATGTCTACGAATGATACAATTGCGGCATTATCCAATGGTGCTGCAGGTGGTGAGACTATTGATATTGGCTCGAATGGTTATGAAATACTGAAAGCCGAAATCACCAAGTTTTCGGAAAGCTTGGCTCAGCTGATTGTTCGCGATGGTGAAGGAGCTACCAAGTTTGTTACAATCAACGTCGAAGACGCCAAAAGCTACGAAGAGGCAAAAAAAATTGCTGAAACAATCGCAACATCATCTTTGGTAAAAACAGCTCTATACGGCGAAGATGCTAATTGGGGTCGTATAACTGCGGCCATTGGATACTCAAACGTCGAAGTCAACCCGGATACCACGAGCGTCTCCTTTGTCCCTGTAGATGGATCTGCAGAATTGAAACTGTTGATCAACGGCGAGCCAGAAATAGTTGATGAATTTCGTGCGAGTGAAATTTTGGCACAGGAAGACTTGATTATCCGGGTGTCATTGGGGACTGGCCTAGGACATAGTGCACGATATTGGACTTGTGACTTGACTCATGAGTAGGTTCCTATGTGATAGTTTTCAGAAGTCGAGCTAACAATATACTAGATATGTCACGATCAATGGCGATTATCGTTCATAAACCGTTTTTTGATTATGCAAAACCATCGTAGAGCTGTGAAATAGACATTTACAATCAACAAATAAATTCATAATATGCTGTATTCTTCGCCATCTTGATATTATATAAGGACTCACGTGGACAATTCCGTGTGACTGCGAGGCGTTTGAAGAAAGTTACCCGTCTCGCTCGAGGACACTCGTCCTTTAGCGGAATGCATCTCGCCCTTTATTCCTACTTAGAATAGTAGTTTGTGTTCGATTTCCTGTAATTATTTGTTTTGTTCAATTGCTTGTCATTTATCAGTGTTTGTATATTTCGTTTTGATTTACGATGGCTGGACGTAAGTGATGCTTTTACTGTTCCACAGCTCGGATTTAGTTACGGTCAGGCGGTCAGTTGCAGTCGGTCTCGCCCTGATCATCATCCAGTGACCCCATATTCTATTCTTGAGTTAACATTTACAATTTGCAGTTCGTTTTCTTGACTTAGTCAAACCATTCTTGCCAATTCTTCCTGAAGTTGCGGCGCCGGAGCGTAAGGTATGTGCAATTGCGGTTACTCTTAAACGTTAAAGGCCGACTTTGTTCATTCATATCAGCTCCATACTAACGTGCTGTCTGCTAGGTTGCGTTCGAGCAACGTCTTATGTGGACGGGAGTGACATTACTGATTTTTCTTGTTATGAGTGAGATTCCGTATGTTTTGTTTTTGCTTTTATTCAGAAAAGTGAATGCATTACTGACTGAATGTCTCGCTACAGTCTCTATGGTATAGTCTCGTCTGATAGCTCTGATCCTTTGTAAGTGACATTATTCTTCTCTCCAAGTTTTGGTGCTCATTGACTTTCAGGTTCTGGCTTCGAATGATGCTTGCCAGTAATCGCGGTACTTTGATGGAACTTGGTATTTCACCAATCATTTCCTCTGGCATGGTTTTCCAGGTATGTGTCATGGTAGAAATATGCAAAACAAACTAATTTTTTGTTCAGCTTCTTGGCGGAACACATATTATTGACGTCAATCTTGATTTGAAGAGTGACCGTGAACTTTATCAAACTGCTCAGAAGCGTATGTTAAAATATTGATAGTCGAATTGTCTGGTGTTATATTAATTATTCGGTCTCTAGTTCTTGCTATTATTCTTTCAATCGGTCAGGCTACTGTCTATGTTTTGACTGGCATGTATGGCCCGCCTAAAGAGCTTGGCGCCGGCGTTTGCCTGCTTCTTATTCTGCAACTTGTCCTTGCTGGCGTCGTTGTCATTCTTCTCGATGAGCTTCTTCAAAAAGGCTATGGCCTTGGCTCTGGAATTTCTCTTTTCATTGCTACCAATATTTGTGAACAGATTGTTTGGAAGGCCTTTTCACCAACTACAGTAAACACTGGACGAGGAAATGAATTTGAAGGTGCTGTTGTCGGTATGGTCCACTTACTCTTTACTCGCAAGGATAAACGACGCGCATTGAAAGAGGCTTTTTATAGACAGAATCTGCCCAATATGATGCAACTTATTTCTACTGTCATTGTATTTTTTGTGGTTGTTTACTTGCAGGGATTCCGTGTTGAAATTCCTGTAAAGTCTACGCGGGCTCGTGGACCTTACGGTTCGTACCCTGTGCGTCTCTTCTATACCAGCAACTTGCCCATTATGCTTCAGTCTGCGCTTACCTCAAATGTGTTTATCATTAGCCAGATTCTGTTCAATCGATTCCCTGATACACTTTTGGTACGTTTACTTGGTGTTTGGGAGGCTAAGTCAGGCAGCGCACAGTTACATGCGGTATCTGGTATAGCCTATTACATGCAGCCGCCAATGAATTTGACCGATGCTATGGTTGATCCCATCAAGACCGTTGTTTATGTCACATTTATTTTAACTGCCTGCGCAGTTTTTTCCAAGACTTGGATTGAAATCTCCGGTTCGAGTCCGCGCGATGTTGCAAAGCAGCTTAAGGACCAAGGTTTGGTTATTGCAGGCCACCGAGAACAATCGATGTACAAAGAGCTTAAGAAAATCATTCCCACTGCTGCTGCCTTTGGTGGTGCCTGCATTGGTGCACTTTCTGTGACTTCCGATCTACTGGGAACGCTCGGTAGCGGAACCGCAATTTTACTCGCCGTTACTACAATCTACGGATACTTTGAAATCGCAGCAAAGGAAGGCGGAGCTGTTCCTGGTATGGCTGACCTTATGTAACACTGAAGAGATACATATTTATATTTTATTGATTATGTGTTCAATTCTTTGGTAGTGCACAGATGAATTGCTAATCTGAACTATGAATTTCCATAGTTCGGACCTGTAATTGTAAAATTAAAATCAGATAGATGTTTTTGTTTTTCCAAATACATATTAATGTTATATGAATGAAGTGATTGAGTATAATATTTTCCTGTTCTTCTGATACGGTTCTGGCCGAAGTACTAGTACTTGCTCTCTGTAAATGTGCTGATCGAACATTATTGGACTGCATTCAGATTTATTCTAGAAATCTGAGAGAAAAAAAAGGTCCTACCCGGATTCGAACCGGGGTTAGCGGAATCAGAATCCGCTGTGATAACCAGCTACACTATAGAACCCATAACTTAAAATAATTAGGAATACACTACTCATAAAGCAGAAACATCCAAAAATTTGAGCTAACTTTTTTCAGTTTGGATCGGCTTAAATGAGATATAGTGTTCTTCCGTCTTTGTGTAAAATGTTAAATTATTATTCAAACCACTTGTCATTTGTATTTTGAACTATAAGAGAGTTATATTTAAACGAGGTACAATTAGATACGAGGCTGATAGACATGCTTTCGCAAGAATTTTAACAAGTGAACTCACACGGTCGAGAGCCTTTCTAATAGGCCTCTATGCTGTACGATAAGTACGACAACAGCAGGGTTATCTCAAGTGACTACTTTAAAAGTTGAACTCAAGCAGAAATAATTACTAGGAAACTGAAATATACCAACAGACCCGTCTCAAATGATACCCAGCGAAGAAGAATATTTTGCAGCATCTCTTCATCTATTTAATTCAAATGCTGATGTCAGATTGAAGAAGTAAGTTTTAGCGCAAGAAATGTCGCCTGCTTTCACCTCAGGACATAACCGGATAGTCGCTGTGGTTTTAAGGTTGCAGAAGTTTGATTATATTTGAGGGTAGAATCTACGAAAAAAAATCTGTTTTTTTGTTGTTCTATAGGAAGCGAGACGCTATTAGTATTCGGAGCCTAAATTGGCTTAGATCTCTAGTAGAACCTAACTGCTGTAGAGCATTTAACTTTAATACTAATGTGCGTATCTGCTTCGGACAGTCTTTCCTGCTTTCGACTAAAGACTAAAATTGTACGTTTGCGCCCTCTACAGTTTCACAGCCTCTGAATATAAAAGTCAAAATGGAATTGTATCCTTCATTACGAGATCCTATGAAATATGGAGCCATAGTCAATCTTGCGATATCAGCATAATATCCGAAGAGCTACCAATACCATGTTGGCAATACATTCGACATATATATAAACCCAACATATAATTTAATCTAGCCAATAATAAAATTAGCAAATTTATCGAATGATGATTAGCTGACTTAGTCGATACTTATCCTTACCTTCTTAATATGGTAAGGATATGTACTCCCTTGCTATGTTCCTTTTCGAGTACTATCGTTATCAATTTATAAATTATTATGTTAATGGTTGGTCGATTAAATGTAAGCAACTGCCACTATTGCATCTCGTTATTTCATATGGCAAAATAATTTGATTATGCAGCAAAAAATTTTGGGAACGACGATACAATTTCAATTTTAGCAAGAAATTGTGTTCAGAATTTAATTGATATTGGAAAGTAGAGATAAATCACTGAGATTACTTAAGATTAATAAACAGCAATTTCTGAAAAACGTCATTTTTGGATGTAATTGGACATGACAGGAATCCTCAGTTAAAAGTCTACGCACTCAGTAATTATTATCACAAAACTTTCAATCTGTTCTACTGGAGTGAAGAAAAATTTACAGATTCTCGCCATGAAGATTTCCGCAGCCTTAGTTTTAAAATTCAAATTTATGAATATCGATATTTATTGTATCCGCAACAAGTATGCGAACGAATTTGTAATAATGCAATTCTAAACCTTCACATTCCTTGTTCTCTTTCACAAGAATAGTTCTCACTACACGAAGAAATCTTATAATGACTAATATATTACTCATCTGGGAGTTTTGTTGGGAGTTTCAATAAGTCTCACCTTGTCCCAATTGCTCCCAGAGCAGGTAATTGCCGACTAGAGTCGAATATTCAGATTGATTCTGAATCGAAGTTTATAACGACACAACACTAAATAAGGAAACGATCACTGCTATTGAAATATCCGAAATTAAACCTCAAACAAATATGAATAAAATTGAAACCAAGCTACGGAAACCAAAACCTGTGCTGTAGCCTAAACCATCCTATAACTCCACTGCAGCTACCAGAGAGCTGCTACCGCGTGTTCATCAATATGAAACGCAAGACCTTGATTAGTCTAGCATCAAAAATTCACAAACAAAAATATATGCTCAAATTCAAATACAAGGAGTAGCTGCAATATGTAATATAATAAGTCCTCATTCGCCTAGATACAAGTGCCATTGAACCAAAGAAGTAATTCGCCAAATAAAACGCCGGAAAGGGAAAGAGATTTCGAGCAAACAAAAACAGTAGCAAAAAAGGAACGCTTTAAAACCAGATGTATCTTTTGATCAGGTCATATATAATTTAATAGATTACCTGTAGATCGATATTGAACTCACACAGCCTCAGCGAAATATGTGGGTCGCAAGAAAGAACGAGGAAGCGTATATGTTGACTGGAAATATTCCACGATGCAATAGAAATAGGAAAAGAGAGACCAGAACTGCCAAAGAAAAAAATATGCATGAAATGGAAAAGACCCATACTGTCATTTAACTATGGCTAGTAATTCCACTTCGAGAATAAACTTGCCCTCTTTGTATTTCTCTGTTTGCTCATAAGCGTGTTCATATTTCCAACCAACGCAAGTTCCACAGTGCCGACAGCAAATGTCCCGAACTGTATGTTCTCCCGTTGTCATTTGCCGATCTTCAGGTTTCGACTCAGTAACATTAACACTGTCAAGAAATAGAAGGTGAGCAAGCGAATTTGATATGGTGATATAACTCTAGTCAGATTAGAGATCCATGATACATACACTTTCTCGAATAAATAGGCCTTTCCATGTTGACCTCTGAATGACTGAATTGCAAATATTAGAAAAGTGGAAACCAGAATGCAGAATCTTGCATACGCACCCGAGAGATAATGTCGGTGTAGTTGGACAGATGTGTATTACACACCTTGCAACCATATATGCGGTTGTCATCTAAGTAGACGTTGTATTTAAGACCCATTTTGCCCTAGAAGGCCATGAACTTGGATGGGAGCCAAAACAGAAACAGAAACAGAATTACTGGCACGCACGTTAGACGGTAGATATTGAGCAAGCGTAAGGGGGAAGCGAGCCAGCGAGCGGGAAGAGTGGGATTACCTTCGACTTTATGGCCATTCCACTGTTGGAACCGTCGGGAAGTCAGAGGATCAGAGACAGGTAACTAGCTCACTGGTGGAAGGAGACGGGGTTGGTAGAACCTTGTCACAGGACTCGCTGGCTAGTTAAGACGTTTAGATCCGGGATAGCTTCGTATTGAGTAGTCAGCCTGTAAAGACAGAAATTATTGAAATTGAGATCAAAATATCGCAGGATCTGGTAGAATTAAAAAATTGAGAAATGTAGACTCATTGAATCTACAAGACCATTACTATGCAATTTTTTGGGTGTCCTGTTTAATCTATTTGGGAATACCAAATACTTCTACACCGAATGTTATAAATTCTCGACTTTGGAGCATAGTCGTTTAAACACAATTCCTATTGCAAAGAATTCATTATTAATAACCAACTACAACTTATTTATTATTTCCAACCGATATCTGCTGCCCTCTCTTCTATAAAATATTGGTCTCTGGAGCCACCTCGATAGTAAATTACCCGGAAGCCAGTACACACATATGTAAAGCCACCCAATCGCCGCCACCTTATCGAACTTTGTGCCTTCAAACTGGAAATGCTAGTGATTTGATCTCTAGCTAGCTACCTTCGAGATAGTAAAGTACGCAAAATAAGGTCTCTGAGCTTCGTGCTGACTGACTGCGGTGCTGAATTGAATTAATCGAGGACTAATCGGTTTTTGGCAATTGCGTTGCAGCTGTATTTTGTTAAACCGTCATTGCCTAACCAAAAATTGCCTGTGTTTCGATATATATTTGCATACCTATGCCTGAGTTGCTTGCTTAGATTTATCGACTCTAGTACCTTTCGCATAATGATCAGCCAGGTTTCTGACGTTGCTCTCGTGAGACATGGTGAACATACTATCGGCTCGCTTCACATCACGACCCACCATCTGATCTTTCACGCGGAGGCATCTTCTGAACCACCAAAGATACACCAAACTTCTCATCTGCATCATCGTCCCTCGGTTCCCAAAGAAGTATGGGTTGCATATCCCATCATGGCATATGTCGAGCACCGACCATATTCGCCTTTTACAGGCTTTTCAACTATAAGAATACGTTGTCGGGATTTTAATTTTTTGGCCTTTGAATTTCAGAGCGAATCAGAGTCGAAAGAAGTGTTTGACACTTTACAATCTCTCACTTGTGTTTGTAAGTCTTCATTTTCCTCAAAGATAAAAATTAAATGTTTTCTGACGCATTCTAGCTTCGGTAGAAAACTTATACGCTTTCTATTACCACCCAAGCGGTTCATCTGAGGAAAGCAAAGTGAATACTTGGAATATCTACGATCCAGTTACTGAATTCCAGCGAATGGGAGTTGGTTCTACTGCAAGTGGATGGAGGTTCACAGATATCAACAAGACTTATCAATTCTGTCCCACATACCCTTCATTACTTGTTGTACCTACAACAATCTCAGACACAGTTCTTGCATATGCAGGTAAATATCGGTCCAAAGCGCGGATTCCGACGTTATCATATGTGCACAAACTCAACAATTGCACAATCACGAGGTGCGCGCAGCCCCTGGTCGGGTTGAAGCAGCATCGCTCCCCTCAAGATGAGCAGTTCATTAGTAGCATTTTTGCCTCTAATCGAGTTCCAAACACCTTTGGAGCGACGCAACAAAATCTGATTGTTGACGCACGTCCAACCACCAATGCTATTGCACAAACTGCTCTTGGTGCTGGATCCGAAAATATGGAGAACTATAAGTTTGCAAGAAAAGTGTATTTAGGAATTGACAATATCCATGTCATGCGAGATTCTCTGAATAAGATTTATGAGGCGTTACGAGATAGTGATATTACACCTTTACCGCCAAATCGCGAGTTATTGTATAAAAGTAACTGGTTAAAACACATATCAACAATTATGGAAGGAGCAGTTTTGATGGGTCGTCGGATCCATTTGTATCATTCACATGTGCTTGTTCATTGTTCTGACGGATGGGATCGTACAGCGCAGCTATCATCGTTAGCGCAGATCTTTCTCGACCCCTACTTTCGCACGTTAGATGGATTTATGATCTTGGTTGAGAAAGAATGGCTTTCGTTTGGCCATCGTTTTGCAGAGCGCTGCGGTCATTTATCCTCTGAGAAATCATTTGTGCAACTTTCCGAAAAGGTTAATGGTGGACAAATGAGTACCGCGGAAAAAGCTATATCGAGTTTTATGTCGGCAGCGAAATCTGCAGTTGAAAAAGCTGGCAATTATAGCGGCGGCGGCTACAGTAGCGGACCTGGAACTGGCACTACCACTCCTTCCCATGGGGCTGGCTTAAAATACACGGCACCGATATTCCATCAGTTTTTGGACTGCGTGTATCAACTCCTGAGACAGTTTCCGACGCGTTTCGAGTATAATGAGCGGTTTCTTCGACGCATGCTATATCATTTAAATTCATGTCAGTACGGTAACTTTCTGTATAACAATGAGAAGGAACGATTGGATGCACGCGTGAAAGAACGGACGCATAGTATCTGGGACTACTTTATTGTTCGCCGGAAGGAGTTTATTAATCATAAGTATAACCCAGATGAAGCCGAGGAAGTAATATTTCCTGATCCAAAGAGTATTAGATGGTGGCACGAGATATTTGGTAGAACGGAGAAAGAGATGTCGATTGTAACGCTTGATGGAATAGGTTCAAGTGCAACTGCAGCGGCGACAGTACAGAGAAGACGACAGCAGGTGGCCTCCGACGCCGATATGCATGCTAGGGGCTTGCGAGGCCAAAAGCAACAACCTTCCAATTCAAGTAAGCGGCTTCAACGGCCGCTACAGGAAGAATCATATTCAGGACATGTAAGCTTCAATTCCAGGTCGCAATCTCAAAGTTCGTCGCCGAGTTCGAGTGGGCTGCCGTCAGCATATGGGGCAAGTTCGTGGACGTCTGATCGGCTCCCAAATGGATCGGCTCCCACGTATGCTGATTCACTGAAAGAGACAGCATCTGCAACATTGGCTAGCTGGGCTTCCTCGATTGCTGAAGCATCAAATGCATGGGCCGCGGCCGCTACTCCGTATATTGTTTCTTCCTATGCGGATGCTTACGAAGAAGGTGAGAAACGTCCAACGTCTAAACCTCTACCTCAGCCCACTGCTGTTACGGATTCAGGATCCAAAATAATTCAGAGTGATGCCGCTGAAGCTACACTGCAGGATGTTTGGGCGACGCCCGAGCAATCCAAGATTAGAAATTTCTCAGAAGAGAAACCTGTAGAGTTGCAGACCGAGATGGAGGATGGCGGAGAAAACTCGGAAACTATCAAGCATGAGCCATTACCTGTGTCGTTTCTGTCACGATCTACGGATCCTAAGGATTCAAGTCTGAGGCCCTTACAAGTTTCTCGGATGGACGCTGGAATCGATAGTGATACTGAGTTCGCAGATGAAATGAAGTTCTCTGATCGAGACGAACAAGACCTCATGAGGCAAGTCGACGGAATGACGATCGATCCGTTGATTGAGTATTCGCTGTCGCATAGTGGAGTCGATGACCATGAGTATATTCCTGAAACCGAGTGAATAGATATAATTGTATATTTTTGCCATTTTATACTACTGCTGCATTTCGACGAATTGGAGCTTTTACTTAATTTCTTAATCCAAAAGTGGAACTTGATTGATAATAAACATAAACTCCTAAACTTTACCGCGATACTGATTATGATGTACACTATTTTTTCCAAATCTACTGTCGTTTCTTGTTTGCACCTTTGTGGTGGTCATGGTGAGAAGACTGATGATTGTGCGTATCGACACCTGAAGCAGTTGCTGTAGCAGCTTCATCGATCAGAACAGACTGTTCTTTCTTTTCCTCAAGCTGATAACGTCTCAATTCCTCTTCATCTTGGACTTCAGCCCAATATTGACCCAATTGTAAACCCAGGACTCCCACTAGGGTGAAGGCAATGATGACCTGGCTGGCTGCTAGCACGTTGATTCCAGTTTTCTCATCGACGTCTCCCCAATCACCCGACAACGCGGACAAAAATCCTTGGCGGATATTGGCGAGATATATGATAAGTCCTGCCATGTAGAGTACGAGCGAACCACCATCAAACAGCTTATTAGACTCGGACGGCTTGTAAAGTTTCATCATAAATCCTATCAACCCGAGCCCGACTATGATGTGAAACGCATTTCGTAGCAACGGCGGCTCGGTGGCTAGTAGTGCATAGTGTGCTCTCGATGCATCAAAAGCGGACTCCGCAGGATTCTGCGTCCATAATGTGGTGTAGTCATATCTCCAGTTGACAAAGAGGGCACCGAGGAAGAACGAAGTTGCTATCAGATTTGAAATTAGAATTTCACGACGTGTAAGCAGGAGAATAATAATTACCGCATAGAATAACAGATGTCGAAAAACTTCTGCTCTGAGTAGGCATTGCAGAAATGGTAGCTGAACTAGGTATACGAAATATTAAAAATGGATCGACTATTGATTTAAATGACAAAATCTGTTGTAGATAATAATAAAGCGTAGCAAATTTATGCTAAGGTTGGTACGCCGCAGATGGTAGATCTTCACAAAACATATTTCTGCCCTGTGAGATCGACGTCCAGCAAACTACGAGCACAAAGGCAATTAAAAGCAACTAGTGAACAAGATAGATGTGCTTTACAATACAAACTACTAAAGTTATTTCATTACGCCAGATGTACTAATCAAACCCACTTGTCTTGCTGACCGCGGAACTACTTCTACTTTGAACAGAACCCACAAGTACCCATGTCGAGCTTTTCAAACGGACCTTCCTTGGGGAAGATATCGAAATCAAAAATATCTGCAGGAATTCCGATCGTTGTGCACGAGTTGGGCACATCGACAACAGATGCAAGATGAGCTTCAACGGGCGCTGCTGACAAAAGCAGATAGATTTGCTCCCCAGAGTATCCAAACTGCTTGAAGTACTCAATTAACTGCAGGCAGGCCTGACGAAAAGCGACGTGGGCGTCAAGAAAGTGCTGCTTGCCTTGCTCATCAACAGATATGCCCTCGAACGTAAGATAGCGCGCGGGACTGTAGTGAACGTCGACTGGCCCAGGAAGATACATAGGGTAGGTCATAGCAAAATCTTTAACACCATTCTTGATCACCGAGGTCTTAAATGTAATAATTCCTCCCATCTCTATTGCACCGCAAAATGAAATTTCACCGTCACCCTGCGAGAAATGCAAATCGCCAACTGAGAGTCCGGCACCTTTGACAAACACGGGCAGATACGCCTTCGAACCTCGTGACAAGTTTTTGATATCTGCATTACCACCATGTTCGCGAGGAGGAATGGTTCGCACTCCTTCCTTTGCAACATTTGCATACGCTTCAGTAGAGATTGTATCGCCTGCATAAGTGCCATGCTCCTGGGGAAGCCGGGCGACCTGAAGCTCGGATTTAATCTCGACATGGTGATCGAAAAGCTCTTTCTCGCGCTTATTCCACTTGGCAAGTAGCTCTGGAGATGGCATAGTACCCAGAATACCTGGATGAATCAAACCGGGGAACTTGACATGAGGAATATGACGAGACGTAGCAAAGATTCCATCGAAATCCCAAACGGCCTTGATTGCCTCGGGATAATAAGCATCCAAAAGTGAGGGTCCCTGAGTCTTGTCCAAAACACCAGTGTATCCCCATGGTCTATCCGGGAAAGGCTGGATGTCCTGGATCTCGACGCAAAGAACGTCCCCTGGCTCAGCTCCTTCAACACCAATTGGACCTGAGAGAAAATGGACTCCATTGAGGTCGAGGTTGCGGATATCATCCGCTGAATCGTTGTTGCCAACCTGACCACCGGTCCAGTCAAAACATTCTACATGAAACACTTCACCTTGTTTGACCGTGGCAGCAAAGGGGATCTCAGGATGCCATCTATTGTGGACGCCGTGATGCTCCCATGGCTTCTTCGACCAGTCGATAGAGATAGCAGTGCGGATTGGACCTGGCAGATTAGAAAGGAAAGACTTGCAAAGTTATAACTAATTTACATACCAATAGCCATTGTAAATTTGATACAGCAAATCAAAGACAGCTAACGAAATAGAAAGTAGTTTAATGAAAGACAGGCAACAGACGAACTAGTAGTTTAGCAGCGATCGGAACTATAATAATATCTAAGTTGAAGCGTAGTTTGCCGTCGGATAAGGCGTTTGTTTAAGATCGATAGCAAGCGGGGAAAAGGCACACTCACACGAGAGCAATTGAACCAATCGCAGAATCGCTCAAACACTGTGGAAGGACCCTCCCGCTGTCCTTGCTCCACTAGCTATAGATCGGGTTGCTCGAGGACGTGTTTTACGATAAACCTTCGTCGGGAAGGAACTGCCAATTCGAGGACTAGCGCCGCACTGTCCAATTGAATATCAGTGAGCTGTTTACTCAATCAGGAAGGCACAGAGTCATCGGTTTGTGACTATATTCAATTGGAGAGAGTTGGAGATAACGATAGTCGATTAGCAACAGAGCTATCGATTGTCTGCTGCTAGCTCACGCAATTGATCGTTTAAATGCTAAAAATTAAATCCAATCGAAATTAAAATAATAGATTAAGTAATCTAGCTTTTTTTTCCGACGAAATTGGCCTATGCATGGGCTAGGAGCGGCACACTCATTTCAGATCTAAATGTCTTCGCCGACCCGTGGCCATCCGATTATTTCACTGCCTCCTCACAAGTTCCTCTTCGTTCGGACCTCCCCTACTCATCGTAAATCGCCAATCTCTTTCGCCCCATTCCTTCCAAATTACCTTGTCTTCTCGCTCCCCACAGCTTTTTCGTTCTCTCCCACTTCTATATTCTCTACATTATTTCTTTTCAAGATGGGAAAACGTACGTACAGGCTCTCCTGGTTCAATTGACCGGGTCGTAGCTACCTATCGTTCCTGTGTAGAAGATTGAGGTACTAACTGTTGGTTCTACAGAAGCTATTCGAACCGCCATCAAGGCCGACCTTAACACTCCGGCGTGGGAACAGCCCCAGCTCCATAATAGATGGCATCCTGATATTCCTTTTTCTGTGCGTGTCCCTCTGATGTGCTTATAGCATTCCGACTGTTTCTATTTCAATTTATATGTTCCATACTAACTCGACATCAGGCTAAGGTTGCTCAAGGTGAGGTCGTCAAGGTAGAGACTCTCGATTGGACTGGTGGTCAAGTCGGTAATAATGATTCTGCCGATGATATCAAGTACTGCGACCTTTCTCGAATTCACTATTTGTCCGGCCCTATCGAGGTTGAAGGTGCAAAGGCGGGAGACGTTCTTGTTGTTGAGATTCAGGATGTTCAACCTCGCGCTGAGCAGCCGTGGGGATACTGCGCTATCTTCGATAAGAACAACGGAGGAGGATTCCTTGATGATCATTACCCCGAATCGGCCAAGGCTATCTGGGATTTTGAGGGCATTTTCTGTTCGTCGCGTCACATTCCAGGTGTTCGTTTCCCTGGCTTGATCCATCCCGGTATTATGGGCTGCAAGCCTTCGAAGGAACTGCTTGACGTATGGAATAAACGCGAGGCAGAGCTTGTTGCTTATCATCATTCGATTGGCACGGAGCGTACTGTGGCAAACTTGCCTAACCCCAGCTATGCATTTGCGGGAGCTGGCGACGAGACCGTCATTGAGGCAGTTAAGAAGGAAGGCGCACGTACTATTCCTCCTCGTGAGCATGGCGGTAATTGCGATATTAAGAATCTGTCGCGCGGATCTAAATCATATTTCCCTGTTTATGTTGATGGAGCCGGTTTGTCGATCGGAGATCTCCATTTCTCCCAGGGTGACGGAGAGATCTCCTTCTGCGGAGCTATCGAAATGGCTGGTGTGATCACTATTAAATGCGAGGTCATCAAGAACGGCATGAAGGACATGAAGATGAAGAACCCCATGTATATTCCTGGTCCGGTCGAACCTCATTTTGGTCCTTCGCGTTATCTTACTTTCGAGGGACTCTCTGTTGACGAGCATGGAAAGCAGCACTACCTCGACGTTAATATTGCCTACAAACAGGCTTGTTTGCAATTTATTGAATACTTCAAGAAATTTGGATACTCGGGTGAGCAGCTCTACATTCTTCTCTCCTGCGCTCCGGTCCAGGGACATCTGGCAGCCATCGTAGATATCCCGAATGCCTGCACCACTCTCGGCGTTCCTGTTGACATCTTTGATTTCGAATGCCTTCCCAAAGAGGGTGGATTTAAGAAAATCATCGAATCGAACTGTGCTTTGACCTCGGGTAACTAAGCTGTTGATTTCAGCTAAGTCCAGTTGTACTGTGTCCAAGTACATCTTGGTGTTTTTGTTGTTTTTGTTGTTTACGTTGTTTGTTTGGGAAAAGACTCTTTATATGCATGTAAAACGATAAATAACGATATAATATAAACTTCCATCACCGTCTGTTTCAGTATCTCTCATATCTTACGATCTTTGGATTGTAGAATGAATAGGCAGAGCTGCGGCTTGGAGTATTTAGATTTTTATTTATTTTCGGTACTTTCAACTCCGAAAACAATACAAATCTGAAGATTGTGAAAACAACGTATCCAAGGATATAGGCACTGGAGTCTCGTTATGTACCGATCGAACGCTGTCTGGGACGCTATTGAGGCCGAGAATTATAGGCTTGCTCATGTCCAACTTGCCAAAGCCTTGCGTCGTGATCCTAATGACGAGTATTCACTGGTATGCTGTGTATTGTTTATTTGACATAGTCTGCAGGAATTAATGATATTGATTCGTCTTTTTGGAATAGGCTTTACAAGCGTATACGTTTTCACTCGAGAGAAAACCTGCAGAAGCTATTGCTCATGCGCGGAAACTTGCACTGAGAGAGCCTACGAATTATCAAACTTTGGAGCTACTATATGGAATTTTCGTTGATATTGCCGGTCGTAAGCATCCACTTTTTTCAATTAATGAGGCGGGGAGGTGAAGGAATTATTTTTCATACCAACACATTTTAGATACTGAAGCAGGGCAGCTATATGAACGGGCAGCTAAAAAACTTCCTAAGTCCGAGCCCTTACTGCTGAGCTGGTTCTGGGCTACCAGCACAGGTCTTGATATACGTGGCCAGCAAAGGGCCTCTATGGCTCTGAATAAGGCATACGGATCAAACAGAGCGTATAAGCTTCGCTGTGCTCAGTCTTGCTATCTGGCAGCTGTACAAGTCGGCGCTACAGAGATGGAACAGAGACTGTTTGCTGGCCTTGCATTGCGTTTGTTAGATGGCACAGGCAGACCACAGACTGCAGAAGAAGCTGTCCTTGCGGCAAGAATTTTGGAGGCGAATCCGGATAAGCAGGAAAAACTGCTGGAATTTCTCTGTGACTCAGAGACTGAAAACTGGAATAATCTCGAGCTAGCCGTGATGAAATTGGAAACAGCAGTTAAATTGACTAATTGGGAGAAAGTGTTTGCTATTGTTTTAAGGACTCTGGCAACGGAGAACCGAGATGATTACGAAAGCTACAAGCAAATGGCCCATGCAGTCATTGAATTGCAAGATCAAGAAAAAACAGTTATATTCACAAATTTTCTCAGAGATAAGTCGACGACCAGAAATGGAGCTTTAGCTGCAGTTTATTATGCGTCTCTACTAGGAAAAGAATTTGTTCTTCCCGCTGTTAAAAGTTATTTCAGATTAATGGGCAAAAAGCAATGTGCGTTCGACGATTTATTACCGTTTGTGGAATACCTTGATCCGACAGTTTGGATTGAGTTTTGTGACGAGCAATTACTTGAGTTTAGTGGGTCGCTAAATCGTGCGTCTGTTAATCAACTGAATATTCTCGTGAATTGTCGCAAGTTCCACTATCTACTGAATTCAACTACAGATTCATATGTGTTGGAAAACATCTCGCTGTACAATAAGGTCCTGCCACTGTTGGACTTCAAGCAAGACACCGAGTACTTTTATGGAGATGACTTGCTTTTACTAGCAGTTCAATGGATTCTCGAAGGACGTCCAGTATCATTCCCTAAACTTGAAATTCATGATTCGGTTCTTGTTGCAGTGACACTTCTTGAATCTGCCTGTAGCCGAGATAAGCATCAATTTTATGTGCGTCTTTGGCTTGTCCGATTGCACCTCTTTCTTGGTAATTTCCCACAAGCTCAAGTTCATTACAAAATTCTATCAATTAAGAATATCCAAATGGATACTATGTTTCACCATCTGTTCACGCGGAATGCGACTATCTGTCCTTCATTTAAAGCAATTCTGGAGAACCGAGAAATCTATAATATGAACGCCGTGCAGACGCCACAGTATATCAAATACGCGTACGAAGCGGGCTCGTTTTCCCAGATACAGGGGATGGTTGAGTTTGCAAATCGATTGACTAATAGCTACGGCAAGGGATTTTTATGTGTGGAAGTTAAACGAATTGCTCGGATGACTGGTCTCAAGATGGATGAGTTGGCGATTAGTACGCGGTTGCTTGAAAATTCGTGGCATGACAATCGCGATGATGATATTTTGAAAGGGATCGGATCTGCTGGTGAAGAACCAATAGAAACCCTTGTTAGAATTGGACCGAAACAGGACAAGGAATGGATCAATGTTTTCATACTGCGGGAAACTATCTTGGATTTAATGCCCTCTGGTTCAAAGGAACTAGATGTTTATGTGGCAAAACTCAGAGACTTAATGAGCTTGGAAACAACGAAGTCACAGCTCACGAAGACCGAGATCTGGAGTATGGATATTTTATTCAATTTGTACGCATTGATTAAAGCTACCACATTGTTGGCCGCCCTGAAGGCAGTCGAGGATCTCAAGGCAACATTTGCAGAACTATCGGGAGAGCTTGCAGAACCTGGACTCTCTAATCTCACTTGGTCCTGGTTTCATAACCGATTCACATTATTTGAAACGATTAAAATTATAAAACCAATTCTAGACTCGCTGCCAAATGGGAAATTGAAGAATCCGAAACTGACACAGGTGTCTGCGGATCTGCGCCGAACGTTGATGACTACAGCGGAGAAAGTCAAAGAAGATTCACGAAGAATCAAAGATGACCGTGAAAAATGGGTAAAGGAAAAAGTTAGGCTAATATCGTCATATGCGCCGGTGGAAAAACTTGATGTAAGTTTGTTGCTTAGTGTTGCTGCTAATATGCTAACTTTTCCTAGTCGCTGATCAACCTCGAGCTTATGATCGACGGAATTGCCGCTGGTCACGACGCTACTATTAGTGTCCTTCGTCTAATGAAGCTGTAGAGCTTGTCGTTGTGCATAATATATTTATTTGTTCTAATTTCTCTGATCCAGCTGGTAGTATTGTAGATATCGTCTGTGCGCCGCGTCACGTAACGACATTTCCTACTTGATTTCAGCCGTGTATATTATTCCATATTGTCATATTTTTGGTTCAATTAGCAAACTTACTACTATTCAAGTGGACCAAAATCATTACACCCATAACAAAAAAACTCTTCAACCGAGGTTACGTCGGGATTCAATGCAGAATAATATGGATGACGAAGAAAAGCTCTCCAATTTCTGCGCAATCACAGACACAACTCCAGATCGGGCTCAACAATATCTTGATGTCTGTGATGGTGATATTGATCGTGCTGTGAATCTGTTTCTTGAAACTGGTGGAAGTTCTCTAGATGTTGGTGCCAGTAGTGGATCTTCTCGTGCGAATGCGATCACATTGGTAACTTCATTCATTAGTATTTTCTTAGAATCAGGAAGCTAACTAGTTAAAAAGGACGACGAAGGCGAGGATGTTAACGCACAGACGGAACTAGCGGACTCAGAACTCGCTGAGCGATTACAGCGCGAAGAAAATGAACGCTCGACTGTTCGTGAACGTATAGCTCCTCGTGAAGAAACTCTCGTCGAAGACTACGGCTTTCAGTATCAGCCTCGACCAAGGGTACCTCGTGGTATGTAGTTTCGGTGATCTTGCTTTGCTTATTGTATTCTTATATTTACGTATTTCTGTTTTAAGGACCTCCAGGCATTTTTAATCAGTCGACAGATTTTTCTACGGATGGTTTAACCGATACACAGTCGAGACTAGGACAGCTGTTCCGCCCACCGTTTGACATCATTTCTAGTTATGATTTCGATTCGGTATGTCCCTTTAAATACTAGGAGAATGAAGCTAAATATCAATAGGCTAAAACAAAAGGACGGGAGCAGAAAAAGTGGATACTCGTTAATATCCAGGACCTGGCCGATTTTAGATGCCAGATGCTTAACCGCGATTTTTGGTCCAGTGAGGCTGTCAAGGAGACAGTTCGAGAAAATTTCATTTTCTTGCAGTATTCGTCTGATGATTTCGATGGTCAGAATTTTCTACAGTATTATCCCACTACGGAGTTTCCCTACATTGCAATTCTAGATCCAAGAACAGGTGAAGAAATGAAGCGCTGGACTCAGCTGCCGACTCCGGAGGATTGGGTGCCATCAGTCCATGAGTTTCTAGACCGGTTTAGTCTTGACCCTAAATCGCGGAACCCAATTGGAAAAATTGCAAAACACAAAGAGTTCGACCGCATGACAGAAGAAGAACAAATCAACTTTGCGCTTCAGCAATCTCTGGGTGTAGATGACAACGACGATGCTTCCTCTGAAGTTGCGAGTGAAATGTCGAGCGTAAGTGCTGAAGTCAGTGAGGACGAAAGCAACCAGGGTACGGAGGCAGTTAAAGAAAAACCAGTTGAGGTGATTGATCTGGAAGAAGACGAGTCGATGGCAGATGCTGAACTCAATTCGGAAGACACTTTTGCTACTATTATGCCGGTGTCTAGAGATGAGCCGCCATCGGATCCAAAGACGACTACACGCGTTCAGATCCGCCTGGGCGATGGGTCACGGAGGGTCCGGAGGTTCAACATCTCAGATCCAGTTCGATTTCTATTTGAATATGTCAAGGCTGAGGTACCCGAAATGGACGGCAAATACTTCCAGATTATTAGTTCCGACCGCAAGAAACTGATCGACATTGCAAATCTTACTATTGAAGATGCTGGACTTAAGAACGCTTCTGTACTCGTTGAAGCTGACGATGACTAGATTCCGAGCACGTCATGATTTTGTCTGTTTTATTTGTATTTGACCGAATGATAATTACGTAATTGTTCATTTATAGTATGTGTAGAGATGGACGGGTCTTGTTCTATGCGGCTTGTTTGTTTACAGTGCAGCGCGTCTACAACGGACACGGACCTTTGAGCAACGACAAGTTTGTACTTCAACAGAGCGCGTCGATTGGAATTTTGATTTGAGTGGCAGATTCGAGATTCAGAACAGATCTTAGATGTGTGCGTCTGTCTGCGTTTAGTACTGGCAGCGATAGCAAGCCTGGAATTAAGAGCCATGGCTTCGGGACAAAATAAACATCGGCCTCGTTCGTCGAATGGTGTATCTGTGGATCCCGATGAATTGTATATAAAAGGCGAAAAGATCGGTGGTGGTAGTTTCGGGACAGTATTTAGAGCGTGAGCGTCAGACTAATTTGATTTTTCTACCGTATTAATATATACTGACTATAATTTGCAAGAACCGACCGACGGACAGGAAGTCATGTTGCCATCAAAGAGATTGATCTTGATGCAAGTGACGACGACGTCGACGTAATAATCCAGGAGATCCAGATTCTGAGCCAAATGAGAAGTCGCTATGTGACTCAGTATTTTGGTAGCTACTTAAACAAGCGTGATCTGTGGATTGTGATGGAGTATTGCGGTGGTGGCTCATGTGCCGATCTGGTATGCTTTTAAGTGCTATATCAAGCTTGTATACGTACATACTTATCTTTGCTTAGTTGAAATCTGGCCCGATTCCAGAAGAATACATAGCAATAATAATACGCGACATTCTACATGGTCTGGATTATATCCACTCCGAAAAGAAAATCCATCGCGACATCAAGGCTGCTAATATTCTACTAACCTCGCATGGTGACATCAAACTGGCGGACTTTGGTGTTAGCGGGCAGTTAACTGCCACAACCTTAAAAAAAAGAACTTTGGTCGGCTCTCCGGTATGGACGTTGTTATTTATCGATCTACACAAGCTGATCATGCTCTAGTACTGGATGGCCCCAGAGGTAATTGAGTGCAGAGGCTATGATTTCAAGGCAGACATATGGTCTTTAGGAATCACTGCTATCGAACTCGCTAAAGCAGAGGTCCCTCTATCCGGACAAATCAATCCTATGGAAGTACTGTTCATGATTCCGAAAAACCCTCCTCCGAAGCTCGAGGGGAACTTTTCAAAATCCTGTATGGAATTTGTAGATAGCTGCTTGAAAATGGATCCAAAAGAGGTAAATCAGACTGCTTGTCATTTGAACCAAGGCTTACTAATATTTCAGCGGCCATGTGCTAAAGAGTTGCTGGGTTTGAAATTTATTGTAAAGGCAAAATCATCGACAAAACTTACTGATTTAATCATACGCAAGGAAAAGCATATTGCTCGAGTAAATCAGAGGAGAGTCTCTGGACAATCACGGAGTAGTAGTGGACATGGCTTTGATAATAATTTTTTGAAGACAGACGATTCGTCCTGGAACTTCGGTACAATGCGAGCGACTGAGTCTATTCTTGGTCCGAGGCAAGATAATATCGAGCCCGTATCTGACCGATTTAATACTCTTCGCATACGACGCAATACATTGGGAACTTTCAGCAAAAATACGACAGCACAGGCACAGAACCAACTCAATCTTAGGATTCATAAGCGGCGAATGTCGCCTCAGCTCTCCACACAACTTCCAGAGCAGCTACCGCCTGTCCCACCCATTCCCGATCGTTTGGAGCCCTCAGGATTACAAAAAGTGCTGTCGCACTTGGATTTAAACAGTGCTAGTTCGTCTCATGGGTCCAGTTCATTGAGTAGTGTTGACAAAGAAGCTCGAAGAACGAGTTATCATTCGAATGAGAGCGGAGGAACACCTAAAGAACGCCGTCCAAACAGAAACAGTCAACAAGAAATGAAAGCTGCTCTATCTGAGAGGAAACGGCACTCCGGACCAATACAGAGCAGTCGACGGTCGTCACCAACATCTTCGCCACGGCCTCGGCCTACAATTCAGACGCCTCGAGGTTTGCAAGATGTTATCATCACTGATGATGATGATGACGGCGATGCGCCATATGTTCCTTCGCGACTATCGACGCCAAGTACTCCCGTAGTGCAGCAGCGTGCTGAGTCCCGGGGCCAGTTAATAGACGAAGACGATATATTTCGCGACAATTCGGGCGAGGAGACAAGGTCTAGCGAAGAAGAGGAAGTCTTGGGAGTATTTGAAGGACTTATTATTCCTGCGCTGGTCGAGCTCGACCGGCGCGCGAAGACGGATCGGACAAGGATGGTGGTGCAAAAGCTGGCTAATTCTATTAAACAGGCCGAACAAGATGAGCCGGGGATCGGAGAGACATTTTTAGAGGAATTGTGGCGAGCGATGAAAAATGCCAATATAGTTGATAATTGAAAAGTTCGCAGATAGGGTAGTTTAGTAGATTAATGAATTATTAAGCTAATGTACAGAAACTCCTGAATGCATATTTTATATATATTTATGCTTCCCTTCTCTCCCTTTCTTTGTCAGTCTTCAAGTGGATTTTGTTTTTGATTTCTTTGACTTATGTACACATTTGTGGTCCGACTCGTGCTTGTGTTTGTGCTTGCGCTTTGAAATGTGTTCCTTTTGATTTCTCTTGTCCTTCTGGTCTGCTTTCTTGACCTTCTTGGTCTTCGACTTCATCTTCTTGGCTGCAAACCCACTTTCGTTCACTGCAGACGATACCTCAACATGCTTCCTTTTGTTCCTTCCATTTTCATCGACTATTTCAACCACTTCCGAAACCTCATCCAATTCTTCAGCTTTGAACGTTGCGCCTAGCGATTCGCCAAATACAAATTTTACTCTATTTCCCCATTTTCCAATTCTAGTATAATCTTTTGCAATTCTAGTTTCCGCTTCCCAGACGGACTCTCGCACTGCGGGTGTCGGGGACTCTGACGATGTCGAGGAAGTTTGATCGTTCTGATTTAGCCGACTCAGCAAAGCCTGGAACGAGTCTAGACCAGGTGCCCACGCATTAGGATCTTGCTGCTTTGCCAGTTTTGCCGTCTTTGCACCTAAACCTTCGAAATCATCTTTCACGGATATTTTGATATGTGTGGTTATCGCCCGACCAGATGCACTAGTACCTAGTCCTCTACCGGGAGTCCAGCCCAACTTCTCCATGTGCTTGTGGCCGAACCGTCCGGTGTCTTTTGACCATGCTGTATTTTGAGGGTCAAATGATAGCTTCTGCCGACTCCGAGGAGCGGAAAGTCCTACCATATTTTTTAATTTTGACTTTCCAACTTCCGCAGTACTTCTGTACGACTCCAAAAAACTGTTGAATTAACAATTCCCGACGGTCAATTTTTTCTTCTGCATAGCTCATTGGGACTGGAAATACGATCTTTCAATTGGTATACCCTAAACCGAAATTTATCATTATAAGCATTTGAAACTGGATCTCTATGGGGGACCACTTCGATATTTATATGGATGACTCTTCCGGAATAATTGATATGTTCACTAATTCATAGATCGAATAATAAGATATCATATAACCAGCTCATACCAGCTTTTAAATAGACAAAATACTAGATTGCTGGCATTCCACAGCAAGTTCTGCTAATTCAAAGTTTCTCAGTAATACTATTTCAACCCTGACGATTATTTTTTTCATATCGTCCTTGCAACAATAGTAAATACAAAAATTACGAATCATTACTACATAAAACAAAACGATAATTCCTATTAACGTTATTCTTCTGTAGACTGCCCCTCGGTAACCAGCTCTGTAATCGGCTCTGCTACCAGAACATCAACTTTCTCTTCTTCTGTACCTACTTTTTCCACATCTTTAGCATCGCTTTCTTCCACGTTCTCCGGTTTAGACTCAGACTCCGTAGGCTTTATCTTTTTCGACTTTGCCTTTTTCGGTTTCACTGTAACAATCTCCTCCTCCTCTTGTTCTTCTTCCTCGTCGGCGATTATCGCTTTCTTCTTCTTGGATGATTTCTTGACCTTAGTTACGACTTTAGCTGTCTTCTTCTTCTTCTTAACCACAATAGGCGACTTATTCTGGTCTTCAGCGGCGGCTGCTTCTTCGGCTTTCTTTCGAGCGGCTTGAATCTCTGCACGGAATCGCTCGACTTCTAGTCTGCCCGCTTCGTCTTCGTCGTCAGGAGTGTTAAGGTCTAGTTCTTCAAGACCTTTCGCGTTTACGCGTAGAAGGTTATTGGTTTTACCCGTCGTTCGAGTACGTCGTACTTCTGTATGAGCCATCTGTGCAACTTCTTCACCGTCACCATATGTCTCCTCCTTGACAATCTCTACACTGGCCGGCTGAACACGCTTCTTCTTCTTCTTCTTGGAGTCCGCAGGCGTTGCAATACTCGTGATTTCAAGCTTCATAATTGGAATCGAATCAATATCAAGCTCTTCGTCCTTAATAGGATCATCATCGCTGGACGACTCTTCGTCACTTGAAGACTGAGCTTTCCTTCTTCGCGTTTTCGAGGCCACCTTATCCGATTCCAAAATATAATACGGATCCTCTGCCTGACGTCGCCTTCGTTCAGCACGACGTTTTTCCATCTCCGCTTCTTCCTCTGAATCTAGAGATTCATCTGGGGTTAATACAACAGCGGCCTTCTTGCTCCCCTTCTTTCCCTTCCTTCTTGTTACAATGTTCGGCTGTGCAGAGTTCACGCTCTTGCTAGCATTAATCTCTTGCTGCTTGAGTATTTGCTGTCGAAGCAAAACTTCTTCTTCATCTTCAGATTCAGAGTAATAAATTGGATTATTAAACTCTTCATCTAAATCCAATCCATCGGGAATTGGAATCCGTTGCTGCGCAATTGCAGAAACAGGATTCAACTCCCACTGGGAAAACATTTGTCGCATCGCCTGGGAAATTAATAAGGGAGGAGAAAGATCGGAATCATCATCTGGACGCTCTTTAATAGCAAGAACAATCAATCTGAATAATTCAAGAAACTCTACAGATCGCTCTTGGACTTCGATATCCATCGAACTCGAAAACTTTTCCAAGTAGGAAACAATTGACTCAGTCAGCAGCGAGATCTCTTCAGTTCGCGAACTCGTCCAAGGAATCACATCCGATCCGGCATACATGGAATAAACTTTGGGCAACGCCTGGATGTACACGGCTTCTACCTCACTCGGTTGTCCCTGAGGTTCTAACGCCAATAACGATGCCAAAACAGAAGGACAGTCCTCAATATAAGAAGAGTATTCGCCAACCACCCAAGCAGCGTATTTAAGGACGCCGGGAGATTTCCGAATCAAACCACGATCGTTCAATAAACGAACCGACGCGCTAACCGCATAATCGCGTACCGAACGAACACGGACAGCAACATTCTGGAGCTCTGCTCCAATCTCAGGGCCGAGCACTTTAATGCCTTCCGTTATCTTGACAAGATCTACCAATACAGCGACATACCATTCGAAATTGGTCACATTCTCGTATGTGTTTTTCGAACACATATCTAGTATCCTTCGGACAACTTCAATACGATAAGTCTCCGGTAAAATCTGGTCTCGCGACTGCGGAATCAGTTGTAGCATCAATCGTTTCACAACTTCAAACAATGTATCTGTGTTTACCAGATACACCACCAATTCGACAGCCCGTTCTCTAATCGAAAGATCAGGGTCATCCATACAGTCCATGACGACATCTGCGTTCTGAGCTACCAGTAACGGGTGTGTAAGAACTATCTTATTGTAGGCCAACAATCCAACAAATTTCAAGTTCTGATCCGTTTCTTCAAAAAATATGCGAAGCTTGCTCACACACATAGTAGCAAGCTCATCGTCTTCCTTTGCGAGCATACCACTAGAAACAATGCAATTGACGCATTCGTATAGCAAGGACATTGCTGTAGTTGTCTGAATAAGATTGGTAATAGGTGGTAATAGCTTTCCTTTCAAACGTTTATCACAAGGTACGAGTGAAGCAAACAGTTTGATTATTTTGATCAACATCCAATTATTTGATGACGTCGTAAGAATGTCGTAAAGTTGCGGAGCCAGAGCAAGATAGTTCTTGGGATGTTTTTTCGCCAGCTCACAGACGACATTGACTGTGGCAGATTTGACCGAGATCTCAGGATCTTGAAGTTTCTCTCGGAGCCGAGGAAACGACGCACGAAGAGCCTGTGGATACTGTAGAAATATTTTGTACATAACCAACACAGCTTTCTTGCGAACATATGGGCGAGAATGATTCATCATTTTTAAGAGATCTTCGGCTAAATCTCGGGCTAAACTAGGAGAGACAATGTTTGCGATTGCACCAATAGCAATCGCAACGTCAAGATGATTTGGAGACGCAAGATCCTGGATACGTTAGCACAGATCAGAAGCATTTCATAAAACAAAAAATTAAACCGACCTTCTTTAACATATTAGTGGTCAGCATCAATACATCAGTATCAGCTCCAAAGCTCTGCATAGCGGCAAGATATCCTATCCGCTTCTGTTGGAACTTTTGCGAAGACATCACTTCCAGCACATTGAAACTTGCCCAACTCATGTCATAACCAAGCATCTGCAAATACGAGAGCTTCAAGATGGCCATGGATTTTATGTCCATATCCTGCAATTGCACTTCCTGACGGCATTCAGAAATAGCGTCTCGAATATAGGTATCGACAGCCTCGGGATCCTTGCATGCTCGAATACCACGGATAACATCATGCAGGGACTTTTTAAATCTTACCAGGTTAATCAGTTAGCAACGAAAATAGTTTCTTATACATACAAAGGAGTTTTGCGGACACGAGACGACATTATAAACACTTTACACAAAAATTCACATAAGCTATGTACAACAGGCTAATGGCCTGACTGGAACCAGCGGCTATGTCGACTTTCAATCGACTCAATTGAAATGAAACTGGAAATCTAGTTAAATGCCTTTTAAGTTTTCTTAGACCTTGGTCCGCACAGAATCTCACAAGCCGAGTATCTTTGACCAGAAGAGCTACTTCTGGCTTTGCTGATTGCAAGGTGTAGCGTAGCAACTGCTGCTGCTTCAAAGACCTCGCATTTGCCTGGCTAGGTTATCCGATAAACCCCTTAGAGATATGTAAGCACTTAAGTGATATAAGGCGTAATCGTCAAACTGTGATAATGTTATGGAATATTATTCAAACGTTTGAAGCAAATTTATCAGATGAACTAAAAACCGATATTATCAGATGGCCCATGTAAATTATGCACGTAACTAGATTTTTCAAGACTAAGTAACAGATAAACTAGAGATCTCATAATTATGCAATAATCTGGAGAATTATAATTGTTACATAGACAACCATCGTATCCAAACAGCAGGCAAAACCATAATTGATCTGTCCAGTAAAACTTAATAAATCTCATAACATAGAGGAAAATTAATCAATTGATGGAATCAGAAATCAAAATAGTCTGCTGGCATACCTTAGTCGTGATTGTATATCACTAATGTGCCATAATCAGAACCGTCCAGATAATATTCGGACTAGCACCTAAACTCAAATTCAAGGTTTTGCCCAAAGGAATCAGCGACAGCAGACATTAGGCAAAACAAGATGACTTTACCAGAGCGAACTGAATATAATGCTTAGAAAGATGTAAGAGCTTAGCTACTCGACTAGTCATTTATGGACAGAGTTCTTCGAAAACGATAAATACATTTAAGCGGTACTGTCGGGAATCATTTATTATTATCAACAGGATTGAAAAGAATAAGTCTTCTAACTGTCGACCAATCTTCCTGGAAATCGGACCTACTGTCATGGATCTGGCAATAACTTCAAATAAAGCGACAGCGCTGATAATCATGCCAATTTCTCCTACTCTTTACTAATCGATGCGATAGGTAGGCTGCTTGAAATGCAACGGAAAAAATAAATGAACCAAAATATCCGTAGTTGATCACTTGCTCAGGAAGCAAGTAAACTTGCAATAAATTTGGGAACTGCTATTCCGTCGATCAAATAATAGTTGAAGCTGGACAAGTTCGAGTCTAGCAAAACTTATTCTAATACTTACTTCTCATTACTCCTATATAATCTGGCTCTACACTCTGCCTGATGTCGAATGCCAGAAGGAAAAGATGCTCCTTTAAATACAATTGACCACACAGTATTTCTTTTCTGGACTCTGAATGAACCAGTTTTCAGTATGGAGGAGCTGGTTAATACATATGCAAATCGAGCTCTCTCACCAGAGTTACGTACATGAGCATCAAGACAAGCTTGATCTCTACAAGCAAAACAAAGATCCAGCACATTTTTCAAGAGGAACTAAACTACCAAATAAACTCAATAACGAAAACTCCGACCGGAAAAATAAAATGATTATAAAAAATTAGCTCATAAAATCATAGATCACTATCGAATTGAGTCGTTCAACGATGACGTGACGGTCATCGAATCCGACTATTTTACAAGCATCATCGTCAAATTCCGGGTCTCGAGCAATTTGGACGGAAGTACCCCTATCGGTATCAAGGTCCCAAATCCGCAATTCAGTACCATCAGGAGCTGCACTTACTGCGCGTCGAGAGTACCCTGATATGCGCACGTCCTGAACACCCGTCGTATGTCCCCATAACCGAGAGCCAAAAGAAATTTTTAAATCGTGTCTTGAAGCTGTTATTTTATACAGAGTGAGGGTGTTATCCGAATGCACAGAAATCAAAAATGGATGTGAATGAACAATTTGGATGATTCGACTCGTGCTCACCGGACGCATTAACCTCAAGGCATGCGAAAACTGAAAGTTGCGTCTTGGCGGTTGTTCATGAATTGCAACACGAGTCTGTAAAATAGATCTTGTCTTAACAGATAAACAAATCTCCTGTAGAACGGGACCTTGAGTAGTTTGCCCAATACCTTCTTGGAAATAGCCTATCGCTGCAATAACTACCTCCCCGTCAATAGTATCGTTCTCTTTCCTGATCGACAAAGACGTCGGACCTAAAATTGGTGGAGAAGAAAGAGAGGTGATCAATTTCATGTCATTCTCTTTTGAAATATCTTCAATAGAATATACATAGACAAATGGCTTGTCGGTTAGCACGACAAGAAATGGTGGCTCGCACACTGTTTCAATAACCGCAGAACGATTTTTATTCGGAGGCAGTTGGTATGTTAAATAAGTAAATTGAAGCAAGCTGGAACTAAATGAATATAACTCGAGCGGACCAAGGTCCATTCCTCGTACTATGAAAATGGAGTCAGAGTCCTTGCTCATCTTGTAAAAAGACATTGACCTGGTTTCAAGTCCGAACGGATAGACATCTAGATCATCTCTAAGATAATGCTCAAATCTTTCCGGATTTTCTTCTGCAAACTTTGCTTCCAAATGACCTTCGAAATTCCAAGCACGTAAGCCGTCTTTTCGACTTGCTGTGAATATCCTCGATCCAATACTTTGAACGATCGTCCGCTTATCCTTAAAAGTCTCAGTTTGCCTAGAGCTCCAATTTACTAAATCACCGCCACTCATCATATCAAACCGGCGAGTATGGCATCGACCGGCAGACCAATTATAACGTAATCGGTATTTACTCTTCCAGCTCAAATCAGCAAGCGCCCCCCGATCCCAAGCTTGATTTCCTAGTCGGGGAAAATTCTCTTCAAAAAGATTGTGCCAAAGGACTTCATCGTCCGCTAAAATCTGGAATTTTTTGGACACCTTAGATATCGTTGCTAAATCGGCGGCATTCAAATAGGATAGAATCGACAGCACAGCTTCCGTGCTCAAGCTCGAGATGTTTTGCATTCCATGCGAATGTGCCGTCATTTTTGAGCCTCCTCCCGATGTAATTGCCATTTCATCGCCAAATAATTTAGCCTTACTTGCTGATACCTTATGTATCGAGTCAATCTACATTCGACAATTAAATACTGTTAAATTATTTTTTTATCATTATATTCTCTGATCAGATCTTTCATTGCATCTAGATATATTCACGTGACATCATTTCTCCGCAAACATACTGGATAATTTTCCGATGCCACAGAATTATGAACATAAGATGTAAGATTATTTAAAATTGAAATGATAAAAATCTAAAACGATTTGGATATTAACAGGCTAGAGAATAGCATATAACCCGACGCTATCTTCTACTAGACTATGTACAAGAAATAACTTCACTACATTATTTGTTGAGCAAGAGAGGATTCAACCTTTTAATTGTTCTTCGACCTCCAAATGTCTCGAATGGCGATCGAGTTCGCCCACAAGTCCATTGATTGTGGTCATAGTAGGATTAAACTCCAATGTTTTCCCATCGGCTAGAAAGAAACAATGTGTTAGATGTCGATCTATCGAGATCATTGTCGCAAGACCAAAACATACAGAAAGTTACGGAAACAATTGGTTCTTTGGTCGACTGAGCATTGAGATACTCAATCTTCGGCTTTATAAAAACTCGAGCTGCAGGTGGAAAAAGCGACAAAAATATCCGAGCTGGACCAGCTATTTGATAACGGGTTAAAAATTGGTCTATTTTAATAGAGCACTAGCACTAGTGCAACGCCGAACCAAATGATTGGCTTAAAGCTCAAGATAGCATACCTTTTACTAACGGATCAAATCGAACTGTCGCTGCAGTTATATACTTGGTTATCATTTCGATGTTGTTTGCACGCCTGTAATGAAAGTAATGAGAAAGATCTTAGGTGCTTAGACGAAGCATACATGGTTAGGGTAACAAAGGAAGCAAGCATGTGAAGTTAAATACATTAATTATTCAATATTAATACTGGCAAAAAAACATTTATTATTAGCTCAATGAGCTGCAAATAGCTGTGCAACTTCGACAGCAACGTCCTTTACTTCGCTCATGCTACTGTCTTTTGTCTTAGAAATTATCGTATTATGAGCTTCCAGGCCCGTACAGCTATCCCAAACATCGGTGTAGCTGGCAGGAAGACAGTAGACAAGTAAACCGAGGGCAGTTATCAGTCTGCCAGCAGTGGCAGCAGATTCCGATTCTTGACTTATGCCCTCTAGTATAGCAACCACAAGTTCAACTCCGCAGTCGGATTGAAATAAAACCTCCTCGCTGTGCTGTGTCCGATCTCGGTACACATATTCAGCCATTTTAAATGTAAGCGAAGACGCCGCGACTCGCACATTGACATGGGTATCCAGAAGTGAGCCAACTACTAGTTCAATCAGTGATGACGTCAGCATTACGCGAGAGAATAATTGACTAGCAAACAAGGGACAAGAGAAAAGATTGCAGAGATATTGCAATGTCACCAGTCGCAGTTGGTACATCTCGTTCTGGGCCAAAGCGTATACGATGAGTGATCTCGTTGTCTCTAGATCTGCTTCTTCCGCATACCAAGATGACACTCGGACATCATTGGATACAACAACTCGAAGCAGATCAATCAAAGGAAATATAGCCCCGGCCCCCAAATCCGATCTCGCAATTGTAGTTCGTATAAACGTATTCCACTGATGCAGGTCTATTAGCGGAGTCTCTCGCGAGCCTAGACTCTCCCGCTGCGAAATGAATTCGTTAACAATATGGATACTTGGATCTGCAAGTCCGGAAGCAACAAGTTTATCACTAACTTTCTCCAGCGGGGGGATCCGGGTATAAGTAACCGGACTGTTGGATGCACTAAGCAACAACGGAACACGCAGTCGTAGATGAGAATGTGGAGGATAGGCCGCACTGATAAGAAGCTTAACGTTACTCTCTAGATTAGGCGGGGAGGCACCTTTCCATTCATCAAACTTCTGACCATCGATGAAAGTCATAAACGTGGGCGTAGCTGAGATATTCCAATTCCTAGAAACATCATAGGCCATATTTATATCGACTTTGACAAATGCGCATTTGTCTGACAGTTCTTCTGCCAGCTCGTCATATTTCTGATAAGCAATTCTACACGGACCGCATGTAGATGACGTGAAAAACACCACGGCTGCCTTATGGGAGGAGATGATGTTGTCGATCTCAGAAGCGGAAGTCGTATGAATAACGGAATGTGGGGAACTAGAACTTTGTGAGGCAATTGTTGCTTTTGGAGCTGGTGAGGCTGGCAGAGCAATGGAGTTAGTCACAGGAACAGCAGATACCGACAGCGCGGGCGCGGTAGTGATCGGTCGCAAAGAACTCTCAAGCATCGGACGCATCATCTGTCCAAATGGAGTGTTAAGAACCTCCTTTGGGAGTCCCGTAATATGCGCAGGAATATCGCGGCCAACGAGAAACTGACACAGATCCTGGGAAAAATTGTTGCAGTTGTGCATAAACAGATCATATGACTCAGGTGTATAAATTGACGTAAGTGACGAAATATATTCTTGAACAACGTCAGCCGGAAGAGACGACATGCCCATGTCTACGACCTCTAAAGGCGATCCATGGTGAGTCGTCCCAGGCGTTGCTGTCTGGATCCCTGCACCATAGAAATACTCTATATTATTATATACGACAGAAGTATGCCAAATTCCATCTGTCATTTTGTTAATTAATATCACTTAAAATCAATTCATATGAAATCCTACCTATCTGTTTGCCTATAAACTGAACAGACAAGGACTTTGCTAAACCTGTACAGTTATCGTCAGCTATTGATCTACTGTGCACGCAATAACCCACCTACCTTTCGACAAATCATACACGTACAGTTTTACTGAATGCTCCATATCAAGTAACATTGCTATCAAAAGAAGCCAAAAAACAAAATCAAGGAATATTATGATTTAATCCAGTTTTATCAACTTAATTCACTTGATGACCGATTTAACTCTCACAGCTGCGTAATCCTCCCCACGTTCCCAAAACTAAATTCCACGTGATTTGGATATCAAGTGAACAAGTTCGAGGCTTCGCTGAAAGTGGTAATTCAGCGGAGTCGTTCCGAGGGCGGGCTCCCGGCTATAGGCGGGGACACCTCAAGGACTAACTCCGTCGAGGAGGACAGTTCGCAAGGGAACAAGCGAGTTGCTTATGAATACAGCACAATGGATGAAGTTTTTCAGTCTTCTCTTTCTTGCTCGGTTCATCAAGGTGCCATTGTAAAGCATATTTATCATGGCGAATTTGGAGAAAAACAGAAACTCCGACTCTGACTCGGTCGATGATTTGGATTCTGTTGCCTGCGAAAAACGGACAGAGTCAACAGAGTCAACAGAGCTACATAATTCCGCATGTGCGCGAGAATTGTCAGATTCTCCCCAGCTGGTTCCCGTTCGAACAGCGGTGTCGTACGATGCGTCAGCAATGGATCTCGCGAGAATACGGTCGGGAGCTATAGACATGCTACCTGACGAGCAGGAGGCCGAACTACGACGCGGCATGTCGCGCCAGGAAACAAGAGATCCTTATATTGTTGGTTGGGACGGCGATGACGATCCGGAAAACCCATTTAACTGGCCATCGTGGAAGAAGTGGACGATTACCATTCTCGTTGCTCTTGTGACATTCAACGTTGCTTTTGGTTCTTCCGCGTTTACGGCCGGTATGCCAGACATCGAAGTGGAGTTTGGCGCAAGTAACACAGTAATTACTCTAGGTGTCACATTTTATCTTCTAGGATTCGCCTTCGGCCCATTATTGTATGCTCCATTGTCAGAGATTTACGGTCGTAAGCCGATCGCAATCTATCCTTGGATTATCTTCATGGCTTTTCAGATTGGCTGTGCACTCAGTCATAACACCGCAACCTTACTTGTCTCTCGTCTCATCGCTGGGTTTGCGGGAGCAAGTCCTATTACCAATGCGGGAGCAACTTTAGGCGACATGTTTGTTCCCGCAGAGCGTGGCACTCCGATGTCTTTTTATACTATTGCTCCATTTATGGGTCCAGTATTTGGTCCGATCGTAGGAGGTTTCGTTTCGGAGTATGTTTCTTGGAGATGGACGTTTTGGATCGTATTGATCATGTCTGGAGTCATGTTTATAGGTCAGCTACTGTGTCCTGAGACATATGGACGAACCTTGCTGGCTCGTAAGGCTGCGCGTCTGCGAAAAGAGACCGGCAATATGAATCTGCATGCTGCTCATGAGATTGGTCAGGCATCGCAATGGGAAGTTATCAAGAATAATATTAGTCGGCCAGTGGTGATGCTCTGTACTGAACCTATTGTTTTTTTGTTTGCTCTATACTGCGCTATTATCTATGCGATTCTATATATGGATTTTATCGCATATCCGATTGTATATCAAGAGGAGCGTGGGTGGAGCGCTGGTATTGGAGGATTGCCTTTCCTTGGAGTCGGTATTGGAATGTGGATTGGCATTGCGACTTCCGGTCACCAAACGACAATTTATATTCGTCTTACCAAGCAGCGTAACAAGGGAATATATCCGGAGGCGCGTCTTCCTTATGCAATCGCAGGTGCGATTGCTATTCCAATAGGCATTTTCTGGTTTGGGTGGACTTCGATCAGAAGTGTGCACTGGATTGTATCAATTCTGAGTGGAATCCCATTCGGTTTTGGCATGTGTACGGTCTATATTTGTTCCTTTGCATATTTGGTAGACGCATATCTTATGTACGCTGCTAGTTCGCTCGCAGCTAACTCCCTCCTGCGGTCAATTTTCGGAGCATGTTTTCCACTCTTTGCACGACAGATGTACGAAAACCTAGAGCCCAAGTGGGCAAGTACGTTGGTGGGTGGAATAGCTGCGCTGGCTGCACCAATTCCGCTTTTATTTTACAAATATGGCGAGAGTATCAGGATGCGTTCGGTCCGCTTACCTGAGACTTCAAAAGTTTAACTAAGCTTTGTTGATAGCATTGATTATCCATTGATTTGATTTGATTTGATTTTGTTCCATTTTCCCCATTTGTTTCATTTGTTTTGCACAAGGTTCTTGCACATGTTGGGGGGAGAAAGGGGGAGGGGTTTCTGGTATGCGATTATAAAATCTTTAATATTTACATTTTCATGGTGCTATGTCAGTTGGTTATCTGGGTATCGTTGCCATCTATGTGGACTATGATTATTCACGTAGTCAAAAATTATAATGACAGCTAGGGTCATTCAGCAGTCCCTGTCATAAAGTGTAGCCTTATCAGCTTTTCTCATCAAATTTGCTTATCCCTCATACGCCCACCAGAAATCCTCCACCGCAGCCAAGCCCTTTATTTGATAATGCATAATATAATGTTCTCTCTACTGTGCGTAGCTGCCCAAAGACAGACATGAGTAAGATTGAGTATTTATCGATTATATTTATCTGCAAATTGGGAAATCGTCGAGCTGGTGGTGTAGAGGAAGTGGCTGATCAGTGGTCATTGATTAGATTTACCTTCGAGCCGTGCCTGATTAGTAACTTGCACGAGAAATTTATAGATCCGCTAATAGCCGGAATGATTAATGCATTACATCATCAGATAGAGGCAATTTTTTGTATGGCAGTGGAGATAATATGGTAGTAGCTATATCACTAATGGCATATTATTATGTTTATGAAAGAACTAGGTAAAATAAATTAAATTAATTTGGTCCAATCATCGCTAAAATGCCAACCAAAGACACATAGCGCATTCCTATCCCTATAAATACAATTGTATCGTCTTGGTTAAGGCGAAAGTATATATCTTACAACACTTGCTTTCCTCTCAACCCAATCGAATTCATGACGAAGCACCTCCAACTCCGGCCAAATATGTCAAATACCAAGTCAAACTAGCACCTCCATCAAGATAATCTGACGTGAAATTTGAGCTAGTAAAGAAGTCCCAAGCGGTTGCAGGGTCTGTCAATCCGAGATTAGCCATTAAGATACCTTTCCAGCCATCAGTGACGTCGTCAATAATAGACTCCAGAATCTCGTTCCATTCTTGTTCGACAAAAGTCGGCGTGCGAATGTAAGAGGACACGGGCGTAATCGGAATCATATGGATACCCTGGATATACTGTGTCTCGGTTCCAAAGTAAGTAGTATGGTCTGCTTTGTTTTCAAAAATGATTCCAACGGCTTTGTTTCCAATGAAATTAGAAGGCATTATATCGTTGTCATCTGTCATTAAAATATAATCTTGCATGGATGCCTGCATCACGGCCAGCATCATCGCTCCTCTAGCCTCCATGCCAGAGTCACCAATTACATTACCCCAAAGCTTGATAGCATACGCGTGATGATAATCCTCCGAGCTAGATTCCTGATCTTTACCATCTGCGGTCAAAAACAAGCCCTTGGCCCAAGAATGGCCGTGATACCACGAAAATGAGCGGAATACAGGGAAATGAGTGTCTTTAGAACTGGGATTCGCTACATCGCGAATCAAAGAGTTCACATACTCTTTGTTATCGTCCGCCCAAGTGCCTCCAAGCTGGGCATCGACATAGCCAATTAATGCTGCAGCATGGATGTGATATCCATAATGGAAATGATGATCGTTGTAATAAGAGTTACCGTAGTCAACAAGACTATCATTTCCAAGACCACCAGATGAGATTAAGCCCTTATATGTGGTGTCATAGTAAAGCGGATACGTCTGGTTATTCTCCGAGAATCGTGCATACGCCTCCTTAATTTGTGTCAAGCAATATTTTGTCACCGCCGTATTACCAAGAATATCATGTGCGACATAGCAGATTGTTGCAAATTTATCAAGGATCTTTCCGGCTCCGTACATGGAGTCCAAATTTGACATTTCAACCATATCTTGCTGAACTTCTGATACAGCTGCCTTGGTGATCAATCCTAGCGCCTCACTAGTATAATTTGCTTCAGCACCAGTGATGCTCGACCAAGGCTCGAATCCAATATCGGGAAGCTCCGCTTCAAAAATAAAGCTAGAAGTAGAATACGCTGTCGCCTTGCCCTTCGTCAGACAGTCCATAGTGAAACCAATCGGTTCCATTGACGACGGGAATAATTTTGTATGATGCGGAAGAGCCCAAAGAAGGAGCTTGCCCGCGTTGTTAGATCCGACACTTGTCCAAGCGAGTTTAACAATTCCGATCGAGGACGTCGCACTTCCAGAAAGAGTCACTCCGGTCGCGTACATTCCAGCGTGATCATCGATGTTCGATTCATAGTTGTCTACTATCTTGGCTATCTGAATCGCAACTCCAGAAACGGAATTAGTGGCAATGATCGAAGTGGAGTTAAGTAGCTTCAATGAAAAGTCACCTGTAGTTGCAGCATAGATACCCCAGGTTGTTCCATCACCAAGCCCGACGACGTATTTAACCACACCAGATTTGGGTGCGGTCGATTTGGTCAAGTTGTTGATTCCAACTTGGCAATCGAACCGGGGCGTAAGTCCGTTGTAGATACCAGTAAGAAATCCTGCTCCTTGAACAAGAGGAATCGTAAGTGAACCATCACCAGATCCCGGTGCCATCGTAATATTGACTGACATTGCCTCAAGAGCTGATAGAGCCATGGTCATCGACGAGTCAAATTCTGTTGCTCCAAAAGCGATAGATTGGATACCAGAAGGAGAAATAAAATACTCTACAGGAGTATCATCGGCATCGGGTCCATAAGTCTATAATATTGTTAGTTCGTTGTCCAAGCAAACCACATATCCCAATAAACCTACAAATTGGCTGCGACTTGTCTGGCTGATCCCCAGGCCATAAGTACCAGACGTTCCACGATTCCACCAGACACTGTATGGATATGGATACGCAGGTTGATCTTGATCGTCCATCATCAGGTTAGAGTAGAAGTTATTGGTTGGAATCGTATCGTCACTTATGATTTTGTCGGAGACAGATAGAGGCTGCTGAGGATGTGTACAGCGAGTGAACATTGACTTTGGAGCGGCGGTCGAAATGGCCTCAAACATGTCAAAAGATCCTGTAGCAAGAGCAGTAGACTCATCAGTTGATGCGGAAATCGAAAATTCCATTGAATCAGTTGAAGATGGTGCGAATGTGGCCAGTGTGGCTACCGAAGTCGACGACCAAGTCGAATTAGAAACTCCAAACAAGGTAGACGAAGATGAAAATGAGGTCGAAGAAGTCGAAGGAACGATAGAAAAACTGGAATCACTATAGGATGATTCACTAGTAACCAAGGTAGGACTAGTGTCAAGCTCCGATAGAGAAGTTGTAGCAGACAAAATTGACTGATTAATCAGTGGATCACTAGTAACACGGCCAGAGAGCTCCAACGTTGAAAACACAGTACCAGTGACCGTGACAGTAACTTGGTCAGTCACTACTCTTTGCACAGTTTCCGAAGAAATGATCTCGGTTTCCACTATCTGTGTAACAGTAGTTGGATCCGCAGTCACAAAAGCTGTTTCGAGCTCAGTGACAATGATCGGAGACGCACATGCACGTGCTGTCAAGAGAAAAAGTGCAGAGAATACAGAAACCTGCTTTAAGGAAGAAATGAGTTGCATAGCAAGAGAGGGATGACTATGTAACGTATAAACAAAGATAAATCAATAAATATATAAATATCCAAGAAGGAATGGCCTGGGTTCGTGTACGACCCTGTATGTAAAGAACGACTAGATCAATTAAAGATCAAAGATGATGATGTATAAAATAGAAATCAAAACTCCATCTCAAGGTGCAGATCAGCGTCAAGAAGTAGTCGTGAGAGGAGGCGTGCTCGAGTCGTAGAAGCTGTCCAGATGGTTGTTTACAACTTACTCAATTGATGAGTTCAGGACTAAAATCAGAGCCTTTCGCTCGCTCCCCTCGACCACGGCCCAATATAATGTCCTAATATAATAAACAATGATTTTCAGATCTGCCACGTCATGCCATCCTAAATCGCCCATCGTTCGTCATCTGCATTTGCTGCTCTTGGACCCTTCTTGTTCAGGCACTTGACACCAGCCATCGCGATCTTTAGAGTGGTGCGGCGCTGGGGATGGCTGTTTACGCCTTCCTAAATAGGAAACTCAGGCGCTGTCTCGAAGATCTCGAGCACACTTTACAGAAGAGAGATAGTTAATATATTTATCTGAATGCATAATAACTCGATACTACTGATCGAGTAAACTGACTAATGTGCTCTGCAGGGATGTGCGGATCAAACGACACTTATGATCGACAGATGATATTAGAGGAAATACATGGATCTGTCGAAGTTCAGATGCAGGAACAAAAAAACGAGATGACAGTTGACAAACCTGCCAAAAAAAGAATGGGGATGGAAAGTCTCTGAGTGTGATCCTTAAAAAAGAAAAAGGCTCTCTAAAAGGAATGCTTCATCGTTTTCGTCTTGTTTCTGGTCGCATTATGGTAAACCTGCGAACAAATCGGTAACCCACCGGACGCCGCTTCACTTCTGCACCCAGCCACCCTGAGCAGATCCAATTAATCCGCCCAGCCTGCAAATTTATTATGGTTTACATTACACCAATATCTTAAATTAAAATTAAAATCACATCAAGATCTCCCGATTTTATTTCTATTTCCACGAAGATTCATTGGTCTCCAAACTATACATTTCATGCGACAATCAAATAGCCAGCCTGCTTCCACAAACTGCGCTAAGAACATCCACCAACACCAGCAGTATACGTAAGATACCAAGTTCTACTCGCACCTCCATCCAGCCACTGCATTTTAAACCGAGAATCCGCAAAGAAATTGTATGCAGTTCGAGGATCAAACAGCGCCATGTCAGCGTATAACACTCCCCGCCAACCGTCCTCAACTTTGTCGACTATCGGTTTGATTAGCGCATCCCATTCCTCTTTTGTAAACTTTGGAGACCGTATGTATGATGATACTGGAGTGATTGGAAGCATATGAATACCTTGAATACACTCGATCCGCGGAGAAAAGTATGTTGTATGATCGATTTTGTTCTCAAACAAAATGCCTGTAACCTTATTCCCAAGAACATGAGGATCTTGAACTTTGTTGTCACTTGTGAATAAAAAGTATGTCTGAAAACTACGTCGCATAATGGCCAGCATCATGTCACCACGGGCTTCCATACTTTTATCTCCTGTTACCTTTCCCCAAAGTTTGATTCCGTACGCGTGATGATAGTCCTCTGATGTACTTTCCTGGTCTTTACCATCAGCACTTTCAAACAGACCCTTAGCCCATGAATGACCATGGAACCAGTCGAATGAGCGCGAAACAGGAAAGTACGGGTCGCTGTCCGACGGATTTCCAATGTCTCGAACTAATAGATTAACGTAATCTCGATTATCATATACCCACGATCCACCAAGCGCTGAATCTATATATCCTATCAGTGCTGCCGCATGAATGAAATATCCATAATGAAAGTGATGGTCGTTATAATATGAATTTCCAAAATCCTCAAGAACATTCCCGTTATCAAACGCTCCTCTTGATACAAGTCCTTTATATGTGGTGTCATATACAAGCGGCAATTGCTGTCTGTTCGCTACAAATGTATGGAATGCATTGGCAGCCTTAGAGAGGGCCGCGCGTGTCATTTCTTGGTTTTTGAGAATCTCAAAGGCAACATACGCAATGTAAGCAAACTTGTCCAAGGCCTTGCCGCTGAAATACATCGAATTGAGGTTTGTCTGCGCAACCACGTCTTGATTCAATTCATCACAGGCAGCTTGAAAAATGGCATTCAAAGCCTCATTGGTGTAATGCCCAATTTTATCCTTCAAATCTGGAATCGAGGTCCAAGGTTGAAATCCTATATAGGTCGGAAGAGCCTCTTTCATATAGAAATCGTTGGTAGAAAAGGCCATCATCCGACCTTTGGTTAGTCCATCAAGCCCGAAGCCGCAAGCTCGATTCTTAGTTTGGCTATCGAAACTGGCAACGTGATGCGGCAAGGCAAACAAAAGTAAATTGTTTTTGTTATTGCTTTGTCGAGTAGACCAATTGATATGAATAGTTCCCTCCCTCCCGTTTGCTGTTCCAGAGATCTGCGCGCGAACAGCATACTTGCCCGCGTGGTCATCATACACTTTCTCTGAGTTGCGAACCAGTCGGCAAACCTGGATGATCACCATTTTCGACCGTTGCTCAGCTATAATAGTATTTCCTTCTTTCTTCAGCGCAAATTTCTCGTCCGGTTGTATGATTGCATAAATCAGCCAATGTGTACCATTGTTCAGATCAAGTTGATATTTCTGCATATTTGGACGCGGCGACTGTTTCAGAGCAAACCCGCTGATAGCGTGGATAGTTGAGAACCGAGGTGTCAGATTAAAATAAATACCTGTGATGAACGCCGACCCGAGAACAAGTGGTACCTGCAGCGCCTTGTTGGTTCCATGTGCCGGTCCCGCAGAGAATGTAGCAGTAACAGAAAACTGAGTAAAATCTGTAAGTTCAAGTTTCATCGACTTGTCAAACTCAAATGCGGAAAGTGAGATGTTGCGCTCTCCAACAGGATGAAAATAGAACTGACTGGGTTTCGAAGGATCTGGCTTGTCCTGGCCTGGAGTTCCGGCGACCTGCACAAAATCAGTCTCAACACCTAAAATTCAGAATCACTTGTTGCATTGATCCCATCTTACCCGTCGTTCGATATTCGTTTGCGAAACAGATAAACCACAGTTATCATCTTTCCGTTCCCACCAAAGCACATATGGAATCATAAACACGCCTTGCCCTTGATCGCCTAGATAAAGATTGGAATAGAACTTGTTTGTCTGAATAGGAGGACTTGTCAATTCTGTCCGATTTGCCGGGAAAGTCGTTGACTTCGGAGGCATTGGATGAGCTCTGCGCTCAAACCGAGGATGCGGAGCTGTTACCGCCACGGGCTGGAAAATTTCTACAGGCATGTCTCACAACCAGACCAAATTCAGAATTGATGAGAATCTTGTTGATCCAGCCAAATGCCGTCGGAGTCTATTGCGTGTAGCAATCCTCGAACCTAGATCAACCATACTTGTCATGTGATATCACATGATATCACATGACCTGTATGTTTGGTGTAGTATTACGGAGGAAGAGTAAGTATTGGAGAAGCGAGCAATCGACAATTTAGACATGAGATTGTACGCGACCAAATCGAGTATGTGTGAAGATGTAAGCATGAAGTAGTGCACATCTACAGTAGATAAGGCATTGGTTAGTAACTAATAATTTACAAGTCGAACAGTCGCGGAAAAATAAATTCAATCTGAGTCTCGAAACTGTGGTTCGCCGTAAATGTAGTTCACGAAAGACTGGAATAGACCGATCTAGTGCCTCCTTTGTCTAATAATCAAGCTTAAACGGCTAGAGATAAAGACTTGATTGAGCTAGATCTTTGCAAAATTGTTCCGAAGTCTTAGCAGAGTCGGTAACCGACCACAATAACCCACCGTGGACAACATAGGCACCGTAGACACCTTGCACGCCTTGTCAACAGTGCTCAATATCTCGGCGTTCACAGAGGCAAGCGCGATAACGCAATAGTAATCGAAATGAGACGATAGGCTCCCGCTCCCAGTTGTCGAAGACTGATCTGGCCAAGAAGAGTCGCCGGCCATGATAAGCTTTGCAGTGACGTTACAGGGGTATATTCAAGCCGGGGATTGTTTACTTCTCGCCGAACCCAGAACAAGGCAAGAAGATATTCTGATATGGATAGATTGGAGTTCTGTGTACTACAGTTCTGTTGATCTGATGAAGATAAGATTCAGAGATAATCAGCTGTCTGGCCGGTTTGGAGTGGGTGGTTATCTCTTCTGATTTCGTTGGTCGTCGAATGGTGTGGTGTTCTCTGGCCAAGTCTGCGCTGCCCTAAAATGATGGCTGTCCGGTGCCCGTCCTCATAGCTGACCACCCGCAGCTGACTATTTGCAGCAGCACTGTACGGTAATCAGTTGTCCCTGTTTGGCGCAAATCTTCTTCCCACAACGGCGACTCCAGGGGCCCTGTGCGGTCGCGCTAAGAGTTCACGAACCCACCACGTGCAACCAAACACGGCTGCTGGTTGCTCGTGGAGTTTCTAACAGTGTAATTTCAATTTTGGATCGTTCAGCGCAATTACCGTGTATTTCGATTTTTTAGTCAGTTTTTGCCGGTTACTCGGCCTCTTCCATTCCTAGCTGTAGGCAGGCATAAAATAGGCTATACTGTCTTGCTTGGATAAGGTCGGAATGGCTTCTAGACTCGGGCTCCGCTAGCCCTTCTGGTCCGGCCGCTGTGGTTTGATGGACTCCTCAATAAGTCCCGAAGATATCTGACTCCTCAGATTTTTTTCTTATTTCCAGCGACACTCAGGATGTTTCTGTAGCTATATAATACCCTTCTGTCCTCTGCTGTTCTTTGTTGTCCATCATCTACATTGCTAGTATTCTTGAGTTCAATATTTCCTCATATAGAGTCAAACACAGCCATGAAGTTCGCTGCTCTTTCCCTAGCCGTCTCTCTGACCTCCCTTGCCTTTGTCTCGGCTAAGACAATCAAGGTCCGCGTGGGCGATAGTGCCTACTCTTTTGAACCCAACTCGATCGACGCTTCTGTCGGTGACATTGTTCGTTTCGAGTTTATCTCCAACATCCACGGCATTGCTCAGGCTGCCTACGATAGTCCTTGTGTGCCGTATTCCGACTCTACAGAGGGCAGTGGCACAGACGGATTCTATTCTGGCTTGATTTCGTACGAGGACGACGCCTACAATCCTTATTTTTATCTGAAAATCAACTCTACTGACCCGCTATGGTTCTACTGTCCTGAGGCATACCATTGCCAGTCCGGTATGGTTGGTGTTATCAACATTGGCGATGACGAGTCGCTTGATACTTTTACCAACGACGCTACCAAAGTCACTCTTAACACTGCGCCTGGGGTAGTGACTGGTAACTACTCTATCGATGCTGCTTCCTCTAGTGCTTCTGCGTCTGGATCAGCCTCTGCTGCTTCCTCTTCAGTAGCGGTTTCTTCTGCGGTTTCTTCCGCTGTTTCTTCTACGGTAGTGACAGCCACCACAACCGCTGCAAGCTCTGCTTCAGTTTCTACCTCCTCGTCTTCAGCGTCCACCTCCTCATCGGCCGCTGCTGCTGCTAATTCTGGCTCTGTTGCTGGTTCCGCAATCTTCATGGCAGTCGTTGCTGCTCTTTTCCGTGTCGTAGCTTAATTTGACCTTGCATATGCAAGTCCTTTAGATTGTATTTTGTATAATTTTTTATAATAAATTCTGATTCGTTTGACGAAGTATTCATAAAATCTATGTATTCAATACCAGATCAGGATAATTGATATTGCAAGTCTATTTATAAGTACAAATTATTGGGCCAATCAGTCCGTAGCTGAAAGTTATTAGTTTCAAATTATTGCTTATCTAATCTACGATACTCGATCTTCAAAGAGATCTAATCAGATTCCCGAAAGACAACAAGCTAGTTCACTGATCGGATAACTGCTACCAATTCAACTCTCCGCTCGAGCTTGTGCTTGAGCTCTAAATCAAAAAAATACCAACTCCAGTAATGCTACATGAAAAACCGAAAATATCATAATATTCGGCGCTGCGTACGGCCTTGTTCGATCCATTTGTCTATCCAACCTTTCATCGAGTCCCGACTACTCGCGGTTCCAACATTGACCGTGGGGATGATCTTTCCAACAATTATAGTTTTGCAGAACCATTCCAATTCAGAAAAACTGGAGTGCTCACTGTACGGGACATTAAAATACAAAGTCTTGCTAGTCGATCCTCGACCTGGCCGTAGATATCGTGGATCACTGCTATAATTCTGTTCAGAATTACTGGCTTTAGTCGACGTATAAGTCCATCCAGTTGGCCGAAATCCGACAACACAATTGAATCTATCTCCAAACTGCGCCGAGTATTCTCGTAATGTCTATGTTGTCAGAACAAATGGGTGTGAGTGAAAAGAATGTGCTTACATCGGCACGAATCTCCTGTAGACTGACCACATGGACTTGAGCGGTCATCGGGTCATCTGTGACTAATTCTGCCAAGTCAGGGTCGGTAAGGCAATTGTATATGCGTCGTTTATTTGCCATAGCAAATATTTTTGTCCCTAATATTTTTGCAATCGCTCTACAGGTTGTTAGCTAGCTGCAGATGAAGTAATCGGAGCTACTTACATTGCCAATCGCTCCTTTCCAATACTGTAAGTTCCCACAATAACTAGCGTCTGTCCTGACGGCTCCAGTTTCTTAACGACCCTCAGCGTAGTTTGACCGTTGCAGATCTCTCGTACCGATTGACTTGAAAATGCTACACTCCCGCCCGCACTGGAGCAAACCCGCCGTTCGGCAGCTCCGGGGTCTGCATCGAGTTCCAAGCATAGCTCTGCACAGGCTTGAACGACCAATTCCTGCGATGGGAACGTATACTTAGGATTCAAATACGTCGTATCTAAATATACTGTGTTGATATATTTGTCGCGAATGCACGCATGCGATAATTGTGCTCGATTCGCTCGAAAATCACCAGTGTGTAAAATTCTAGTAGTTCCTGCGTCAAACAAAAACAAAACGGACCCAGGACAATGGTTTGCATCGATCAAAGTTACTTTGAAAGCACCCAAGTCGGTGGTCCGGTCTGTTGGCAATTTTACAACACTATCCGAAGACACATTGAGTTGTTGTATTACTAGATTTCCAGTTTCCTCGGAACAATATATTTTCCCATTCGCCCAGCCTGCTGTTAATCCTCCATAATGGTCTGAATGAAAGTGTGTCAAAAAGTACATTTCAATCCCTGGGACTCGGCCGTATCGAAACGCGTCTACGGCGACTCCGGGAGAAATATTCATGATTTTATAAAACGGGCATTGCGGCACAAATTTCTCTCGCACCGGATTTCCCTCGGAGTTTAGCTTATCGGGCTGAAATCTGGTCGGAAAGGGTCTTGATTTTGTAGCTTGATCCCATTCTGCTAGTGCACGTTGGCCATCAAGTAAAGTTTTCCAAGCGTTCGCACGATCGGTAGAGGATTCGGCACTTGGAGCTTCTGTTGCACCTTTGATATTATCTTCCACCTCAATCGGATCGTTAGTGTCATCGCCTTCATCAAGACAATTGTTGACATGTGCTTCAATAATCTGGCAAGTCATTATCATAGATCAGAGATGGACCGGGAAGAACTCACATCAGAAGACTGAGATGTTCCACATATGGGGCATTCGACAGAGTCATTGACGGCAGATTCTGGTGAATTGGCAAGATTTCCAGCAAGCTCTTGAGGGTCGAGGGAAGAGAGATGATGCGTTTTTAGCTCAATAGCCAAACTCAAATCCGTCTCCAAAAGCTCGTCATAAATATCTTCATCGGCGATCAATTCAAACGGACGGGTTGATTGCATTTCGCTGTTTTCTTGGACTCGTTCATTCTCACTCTTTCCATCTTCTCTGATTTGTAGATCACCATCACCATGACAATCCTTAGAGATATCAGCCAACTCCTCTTCAAACTCCTGTATCCTTTCGATTTCCTCTTCATCAAGATCGCAAAACAAAGGATTACTTTCTGTCCGTTTACGGACGAATTTCATTATCGATCTGTCATCATCTACAACGGTAAATGTCTTCCGTTTGCCTGGTGTTAGTTTGGGCTCATTCAAAGTAGACTTTTGGCCAGGACTATCTGTTGTTGTTACTTTGGCGAAGGCCTTGATACTTGACTGCGTACTGCCCGTACGATTTCCCTTCGCCTTGCGTTCCGTCAGAGATGTCATTTCATGATTTAACAATAAGAGGATAATAAGCTCTAGTTTGATAAATTGGTATTCTATGAATTTTGATACTGATCCTCCTTTCAGGCTTGGGACTTCTTGACCATTTACACGTGATTACTATCCCTGGCATGGAACCCATGGTGAAGAACAAAAAATATCAGTAAAAAGCGATTTATTTAGAGCAAAGCTTATTGTGAAGAGATGAAATGGCAAAAATTAGTGAGCAAGAAAACATAAAACTAACTTAGAATGTATTGAACCGCAAATATGATAGATTTAGATAATTGTCGGCAGATCGCGGACCCATGGCGGCGTCGTCTGAGAGCCGCACAGTTGCAGAAGTCTGACGGACTGTCTTTTAGCAAACTTGACAGACCGAAGAAAGGTCGCTATTATAAGTTGGCCTCAGAGAGCTGATATTAGGCTGAAAATAAATATAAGAATATACTAAGCTTGATCTAAAATTGAATATTCCGGACGCTTTTGATATAGATTTACTCGACCATGGTACTGATTGTTCATTTTGTCGCAGTGTGCTGCAGTCGCTCAAGGGGGGCAGTTCTGGCTAACTTCACCAACAGGACAGCACCAATCCTACGTCGACCAACGCCTTCAAATTTTCTCTTTCGAGTCATCCAATTGCTCTTGGCTTCTACTTGGGTTTCCGACTCGGTACGTTTGTCAACTTGGTATGCACAATTCGTGACGAAACTAATAATTATAGCCGCTCTACTTGTCTACATCTTCGGTCTCATATTTACAGACAATTTGTGAGCTTCTTTGATTTTGTTCGTTTAATTTTTTTGTCACTAATCTTAATTTTCAGTGTTTTGATTTTCGTTATTGTCATTCTTTTGCTCGCAGCAGATTTTTGGAACGTGAAGAATGTAACGGGAAGACTCCTGGTGGGACTGCGGTATGTGATCTGCCATTTGAAAATGTAGTTCGCTACTCATTATAATCCAGGTGGTGGAATGAATCATCTTCCAATGGAGACAGCATCTGGGTATTTGAAAGTGCCGATGTAAGTAAATTTAAAGCATTTTTGATTTTGTTCTGCTGAGACTAAAAACGAAATCAGCCACAACGCGAAATCAACGGAACCGATTCCAGATTCTTTTGGACAGTACTCTACTGTACGCCAATCCTCTGGGTACTTCTTGCGTTTTTAGCCATTATCAAGCTAGAAGTTATTTGGGTAAGTTAATATCATTGGTCTTGTGAATAGTTACTAATTTTGGTGCGTAGCTCTCGCTGGTTGGTACGTTCTTCACTTGATGGTCTCCAACATATACTAACAACAGCTAGCTATCGCTGTCATTCTCTCGACTACAAATGCCATGGCATTTACCAGATGCGATCGATTTGGCAAAGCATCCGGAATTGCGAACAGTATGTTTGCACGAGGCAGCGCCAGCATTCTGCAGCGGTTCGGAGGCAGTTTAATTTCCAGAGTCTACTCTTGAAATCAATCGATCTTCGATTTATTAATTATAAACCATCACTTCTCAAATCAACAAACGGTTGAGTCAGAGACGTATGGTAGGTATACTAATATATATAATATACAAGATACAAAGTTCTATATAATATATATCATACAGACTGTATAATTGAACCGAGGACAGGGTTACAACTGGCGACTAAACTCCAATAAATTTAGTTAGCTGTTGTTTGAAATGTCGAATTCGTAGTTGAGCAGCGAGCTCATTGTGTGTTTTTATTACAAATTTCTCCCATTCATGTCGAATAACAGTTGGATCAGCTCCCGGTATCAGCTCCAATATCAATCTGTCTTCGTCTTTTAAGTCCTGTCTGGTATTAGACATGCAATATTTCTGCGTAATTCCTGAACTGCCGTATTTCTCCGTCATCTTATTGACAAACTGCGTAGTTTGTTCTTCTGCACGCAGCGCAACCGTGCTTTCGCTCTCTGTAGAATCCCAATGGATGATTGAAATCAGCTGGCCCGAGAGCATATCAATGTATTTTCTGCATTTCTGTTTACGTTCTACTTCCTGACAATATAGACACTCGCTTAAAAATGTGTGCTCAGATTTCTCAAGGTATAACCAAGTGTTGGGTATCTCAGGGTCAATGTTCGCCAAACACGGCATACAGTTCAGTACAGACATTTTCGAGACATGGGCCGTCGTCTCGGAAACGCTGTGGCAGCGAGATTGAGAATCTATAACATATTTTCTCCGTGTCGGTCCGTCTGATACCGACGTTCTGTCTGGCTGAGCCGTATAATCACGTAATTTAATGCAACTGACAGACTTCATAATTGCGTATTCTTGTTTCCAAATATTTGTTTGTTGTCGATTGCTCCTTTTGTTACCACCTATTATTGTTCATTAGCAACTAATCTAGTCTATTTCGACCGCTATCGCCTGCTATTGTGATCGTTCCGCTGGAAAAGGGGTGTTTGTTGTGGATCATCTGCCTCATTAATATAAGCAGTTACAGCTAGGCTCTTTACTTCAGCTTTAAATGAAGTGTCAACAAAGATATCCATAGGGTTAGGTATTCTCTGATACAAGCGCGACATCTGTATGCAGTTATGCCTTAGATCTAACTAATTCTGTTGACTATCACGTGCAAATGTTTATATTGTACTCGAATCATCGAATCCGCCCGGGGGACGAGAATTTTGAGTACTGTTTGTCAACCTTACTCTTCGTTTTCATCTTTTTTGAAGTTTTCCTCTATTTTTCATCAAAAAATATTGACTAGTTGAGACTGAAGGACTCGATCCGGTTACAGAGAGTTCGAGTGCTCGGTCTGCGGGACAGAAATGGCGTCCGAGAACAGCCTGTTTACGGATTCCCCGCTTTGTGAGTATTTGAACTGTATGTCAAAGAGCCGTGGCGGAATTGGATTTGCAAGTCTAACAAATTCCTCCAAACAGCTGCCGGAGAAGTTCAATCCTTGAATATTCCTGAAATCTTCTCCGACTCCGAGTCCTCAACGTCAGTTGCCTCGTCCTCTACAATCGCTGATGAGGTCGACAATGAAATAAGGACAGTTACTGTCATTAATTCTGAAGATAAAATCTTGACAGACCAATTTTATTCGAGAAAAAATGTAGCAAAATCCATATCCAAGCAATCGTCGTCTCGGAAGTTTACATCTGGAATGACGGAATTCAGACCACTTGTTCTGGGAAATGAATCCATTATGAGAAAGTTGCGATTCCAATATTTATTCTCCGTGAGTTTCAACTCTTTGTGTCTGTGTCAAGATATATCTATTCTAACTCAAGCTCAAGTCTCCTTTACAAAAACGAGTTGGTCAACGAGAAAACAATTTGTTTTTAGAACGCTTTAGATATATTCTGGTCACCTCGCAACTTCTCGATGAACACCTTTCAAATTCCGCGTTTCACGGCTCGGCTGAATCTGATCTCAACAAAAAATTCCATCATGAAGCTGAGGTTGTAGAATTGCGGAAATCTGCAAAGTACTGGGTCGGTAGCGGTGGTTTTGTTATTGTCGTCGCTGTGTTATTTGGATGGACGGTGAAAATCGGAGATCGGCTCCCGGACTCAAAGTATAAGCTATTAATGGTCACTGTTTTGGTAGTCATGGTATTTTTATTTTTTTATGCACACAATGTGAGTTATATTTTGAATACAGAGGTGGAAGGGCAAACTAATTCTGTCGGTAGTGGCGAAGGCGGTTACGATCGACAAGACGGACAGCATTAAGTTTTGTTTCGCAGTTCGTCAAATGTAATCATGCATTTGACAAACAAATCTCGCGCGGAATTGGGCTTATCCAAGAGACTGAATTTATTTCTCATGGCTTCAAATTTCCGAGCTCGTCTGGATCCTGTCGACAAATACCTTCAAGGAGTACTAGAGAGAGCACGTTCGAAGATCAGCAACGATGTAGCCAATTACGAGTACAAATATTGTCGTTGCTAGATCTCAGTCTATCACTTTATCGACGGTCATTCGATGATCTTTCATCACTATGTAGCGACGCCGATCTTCAGAAATATTTCGACATTTACGACTTGAACAGTGTGTCTCTCGCTTATCTAGACTCTGAGGCAGCGCTTACAGAGTATGACGATGATGCATCCAGTGGGGCAGATTCTTCAGATGATGTTAAAACAAGCCATGAAAAAATGAACTTTGTGTTTCAATTAAAACAACAATTTCGCAAATTACATCATACCCGGCGAAAAGTTATCTGCTGTTTACTAGCCATGCCTTCATCTGGCGACTCGAAAGATATGTCACGCTGGAAACGAGTGAATCAGCATCTAGAATCCTTGGCAGATCTGATCCGTAAACTGACGGATAGTCTAGTCGAGTCTCTGGAGCAGGACTATTTCAAACTGATGATTGACAAATGTCTTAATGGCTCTAATGAAAGAGTCGAAGAAGATCGATTTCCATTTGAAACCAGCAGACGGTCAAACTCGCGCGCTCGATTTTCCTCCGACATTCTATTCCAAAACTCACAATCTAAATGGCGCTCACATCAGCAAGTGCTTAATAGTATGTCTGCGTCCCTGCGAAATATCGAAGCGAAAATGTACATATTGAAAGAAGACTCGGTTAGGCTAGAAAACAAGGATTCTCGAACCTCCCAAATACGGCGAACAAATTCACTTACGGAGAGCCGCCGACGACGAACCGGATCTCCATCTAATATGCGCGAATATAAACGTGCCAGTACAGGACTCAAGATTTGTATGGACTCCGAATCCTACGGGTCGAGGGCTGGTGCAAACTCATTAGGAACTGATAATCAGTTGATGGATAATATCGTAAAGCAGTATGCAACTCTTGGAACTGAATTACACTCTCTTCTAAAGCTCTGGGAAGAAGGTCGGGTTAAGCTTTACGAGGCCACGTCGAGTCAACAGTTCACTTCTCCTTCGCCGTTCATGATATCTCGGGGTCGTCGGGTCGAAAATGATATTATGTCCACTATGACTCAAGGTCACACCTGGCAATCACCCACGCAGTCATTACTATCTTCTCCAGACAGTTTAATTTCCGGGACCACATTCAGTGCCGATTCGTCGTCATTTTCGCCATGGTCACCGTCTGACACACCATCGATCGTACGAACTATCGATTGTCTCGGCGATGATGGTGTCGCTGACGACGAAGATGCCGACGATTTGCTCTTTCTAGAGACGGATGGTACACCACTAGCATTAGATGCCAAATCGCGCATGGTCGATAGTATCGCCGCTGCAATAGTTCGCCAACAGGATAGGGTCGGATTTTCGACCAATTCGAACCAGCAAAATGATAGTGGTCCCGACGATGAGGTCTAAATTTGCATTAATGCCTTCCCTTTTTAATTCTTTGTTATTATGTATAGTCAGAAGTCATTCAAAGCGACAAGCAGGGAACTTGGTAATTTTTTGGTAATAGAATTGTTTATTTTGTAAAGTAAATAGTAAACCATAGGTTTTTTGCTCCCAATTAGGTTGCCCAATATGGTTGCCCAATATCAGAACCTTCAAAATGGAGCCTGTTCTACAGTGATTGTCATAGTGTGCCTCAATCACAACGCAACAATATTTTCTACTAGTAACTAATGTCGCGCTCAGCATCTTTAGGTCCGAGACGGTCAGCCGAGAGCGAATCAAAGTATGATATAACGGCCGGCGGGCTCAGATCGACGGGGACTGCAGCTTACGAAGAGCGTGAAGCAGAGAGAGTAGCTCGAGCTCCACCGCTGTACTTTGTTTTAGTAGAGGATCAAACAAACCAACTGGCTCTGAGGGCCTTGGATGAGACTGTAATAGACACAGCAGAGATTTCAGGGATCGGGGGTAATAATCAAGTGGTCCACCCGCAGGTGCACTACATATTTATTGACGACGTTGATGGACCGACCTACACCTCTCCGTATTCCGTTGCCGCGAGTCCAGGCGAGCGTGTTATCATTATTGATTTTGCAGACGATGCGCATACGGTAGTTAAGGCGACCTCGTTGTCATCCGACTGGCAAGTTACAAAGGTGGACATGTCGTCGCTGGCTGTACGGTCGACTACATCAACTACCTCGCATCTCTCGGGAAATTCTAATCGACCAGGTGGACACATAACAGCACCAGATATTGGCCGAAAAATTACTATTGAAGGTATTGGTGATTCGACAGCAAATCATGCAATCATTGGTGAGGCTGCTGCGAGGGCTAGACATTCGGAATGGTCTTCTGGAAATGCTGGTTCTCAAACCAATATTGCCTCGGACGCAGAAGTTCAACTGCAAAATGCAATTACTTCTGCCAGACTGTTTTCAGACACGAACGAAACGCTAACACAGTTGATCCAAGAGTATCCACCCGAATCGTTCACAGCCTTAGTCGACTCCTTCGACATTGAGAAACTGACTGCTGTGGTCGCGTCAACGTCTGAATCTCACTTGCAGTGTCAGTCGCAAGCGTCACTCCATGCGTCGGTCCCTCGGTCGTCCAACAGTCCACTTCCTTCTCTCACCCATATAAACATTGGCTTGCAGACGATGTCGCTATCAACTCCCAAGTCGGAATCAGACCAAAGTCGGTCAGAATCAGAGTCGGATTCGGAGTCGGATTCGAATCGCTCGTCATCGCATCATCACTCTGACGACGATGATACTGATCAGCCTATGTTTGCAACAGTCCTTGATCAGGAAAAACTCAACTTGTCTAAGATATCTCCTCCACCGACGTTGACGGCGACTTCGACGTCCCCTCATTCGGCATATCTCTCCCCAGACCAATCTTCAGAATCACCTCTTGCTGATTCGTCGTCTCAGGAAGATTTAGTGCCTCCGAAATCACCGCGTCTTTCTCCCCCAAAGGCCTTCAGCTGATATCTCTAGTTTCACTTGTTTACATGCATTTTGGCGTTTATTACTCCCATTCTCCTAGCCTGTTTCAATATCTATGTTACACAATTTATTAAATTAAAACTAATCTTTTCTTTCGTGTTACTCTAATTATTTCGGTTTTCAGGGAAGGTGGCACCTAGTTCCATCGCTCGAAGCCTTGACGGAAACGGGAGCTGCTCAAGACTTGATCCTGACATCCGCATCGCTAAATCCAATGAGGCCGTCGACGACCGTGCTATCGGCTTTACATTTTCTTCTGTCGGTGTTGAATCGACCTTGATCGTCCGTGGAAGCTTAGCTGGGACCTCATAGATGTTTCTGCCTGGTTTTGGCGTCTGGCCCGTTGCTTTGTAGGCTAAAAGAGAGCTGTTCGTAACTTTTTCTCGCAAAATCCCAATTTCGCGTTTTGCAGTAGTACCATATTGCCCTGCTTCTCTTTTCGAAGCATCCAAAAATCCGTTAGTTTCACTAGCAAACGCATGTAATCCACGACCACTTTCGTCGATTCCTGTCTTGGCTGCTGCCATACCGTCAGAAATTGCCTTGCGACTCTCTACTATTGACTTCAAATATGACTCATGAAAATTCTCGTTCTTCGCGCGTGCATTTGTGACGAAAATATCAAGAGCTTGCATTTGATTCGAAAGGTTCTCTTTCTGCTCTGCAACTATTTTGTTTGTCTGCGCGTGGATTACTTTTGTCGAGTTCTGCAATTCATCCCCTTGCTGAGATGACTGGTAATACGACTCTACAACATTCTGCTTGATACGGTCGCGGTTCTGGGTGAGTGCCGTTTGAAATTCAAACTGCTTTCCAAACCATCCACTGATTCCGTCCGTAAAATCTGTTCCAGCAGAATCTATAGACCCTTTCGCCACCTGCGAATTCTCAGATAACTTGTCTGCGCGTACATTCAAGCGAATAGTCTGTTCTCGACTATTGGCTTCTATGAGGTCCAAAACTTGCTGAATCAACATCTTTTTTGCATTTTCTGCAGCTTCCAGTTCCTGTTCCACTAAGACTTTGATAGTTGCTTGCTGCTCTCCAAAGCTGTCGGACGCATTCCTCGTAGCCGTTAGCAGTGCTTGGTGTAACTTCTCCAGCTCAAGATTTTGGCCCTTCATATGTCTTTGTACTTCATCGAAGACAGACTTAAAATCTCGTCCAAGCTGATTGTACGAGGTAGAAGTCTTAAATTTCAGTGAGTAAACAGCAATTCCTAAACAAAAGGTAAACTTACGTGGTTTTGGTACAACTCTATCTGGCTAATAAGTTCTTGAGCAATTTTCTCAGTTGCATCAGTAAGGCCATTTAAACCTTCTCCAACCTTATTTCTGATATCATCTCGCAGTTCTTTTATTTGCTCCAATACCTGATTCATCTCCTCTTTTGAGCCAGAAATAGATCCCACAAGAGCATTTTGCTGTGTATCAAATTCTGTGACTCGAGAGTCAATTATCTTGTATACACCTCCTAAAGTGGCCGTTTCTGCGACCAACATGGTCTTCACTTTGTCAACTATTGAATCGCACAATAGAACTTGTGCGTTTGAAAATTCAGCAATTCGCTTTTGCAATTCTTGCGTTCCAGAATCTACCAACTTTTGAGTATCTGTAAATATTGCTTGGTTATTCGACGCAAGTAAATCTTTGCGCTTCATCGTGTCATTCAGAGCTTTTATCTCATCGTTGGCTTGAGTAATAGACACAATCATTTTCTGCGCGGTCTGGCTAAGTTGTGATTCCGTGTCTTCATATTGTCGACGTAGTTGAACTTCTTCCTGCAAGCTTTGCTTCAATATCTGCAATTCTTGTTCGCTTTTTGTCAGCGAAGTTTGGGTATCAGTTAATTCACGCTACATTTGATTAGCCGTTTATTTGTTCTGAAATATTCCTGATGACTTACCGAAGTTGACTCAAGCTCTCTTCTCGTGTCAAGATTGGCCTTCACGGTTTGCTCATACTGTCCTCTAATCGTTTTCAGCTGCGTGTCAATAACATCTAATTTCCGCTTTTGCTCATCAATTAAGATCCGGCGACTCTCGCTTTCTTCGGTGATTTCTTGAAATGACTCTTGTGTAATGTAAACACCATTTTTTTGTCTAGCCGCAGACAAGTCAGACTTCAAGCGCTCAATTTCTATTATATATTCCTTGATTAATGTTTTCTTGGCCATAACCTGATTGACTTGCGGTTTGTTTCGAATATTTTTCGCTCGACTAGCATAATCCAATGTGCTGACTGTTTCTTCAAGATTCATTTTTGCGGGACTAACCGTAGCGATAATACAGGTCTTTGTTCGTCCACCCAAGGAGTCCTGCAGTAATCTAGTAAGCTTAGATTCGCGATAGGGAATATGTGACGATCTATCAACAAGGGCATTAATTACACGTCCGAGAGTTAATAAACTTTGATTGATCATCCCAGCCTCTCGAGCACGCTTATTTTCAGCCCCGGATCGATTGATATTTTCCGAGCCAGCGAGATCAACAAGATTAAGCTTTCCAGTACGCAAAAACTCCTCACCAGAGTTTGAAATCTCTTTGACGTGAACAGTGATTGTGAACACAGTATGAGATCTCGAAGACAGATCATTACATTTGGTTGCAGCTACCTGGCGCTTGTGCGAGCCTTCTTGTAATAAACGAAGACCCTCGGAAGCATTTTTAATAAATGTTTCCTCCATTCCTTGTATAATGATCCCCTTTTTGGCCGTGTCTTCATATATTTTGACTTTACGATCATCTTCATTGCAAATGAGGTCACGAAGCTCTTCATTATAAAGCTCAATAAACGAGCATTTGACGGAATATTCCGATTGTTCGGATTCAAGAGCGAGGAAGAGACGATATAGTACGCGTGGAATTATTCCAGCATCATTTGCAAATGAACCCAAATTGTCAGACACGTCACCGGACATTGTATACGTTTTGCCAGTGCCGGTCTGACCATAGGCAAAGATTGTGCAATTATAACCCGCCATTGCTTCTTCCAAGATTGGTGAAACAACTTCATCATAAACCATGCTTTGGTCAGCCTCAGGGCCAAAAATGTGGTCAAAGGAATATGTCTTGTTGCTCAAGGCTAAAGGACCGGTTTGAATTGTGATCTCCTTTGGGCTATGACAGTCAATAACAACGCCGCTGTTTTCCTTAATTTCGCGGTCGTTACGCCCTCTGCAGCGTACATAGACGTGGATATTTGTTTCCTTGTTCGTAGCAGCTTCCCCATTTTCGCTTGCCGAAGCTCCTGTACTGCGAACAGATGAGCGCGATGAAGACCTAGAAATCGGCTGGACATTAGCTGTAGTCTGTTCTTTCTTCTTTTGCAAAATTTCATTCGTTGGACGGCGACTTTTTGGGCCTGGCGCGATTTCAGAGACCCGGTTTAGACGGGAAGAGGATGAAGAGGAAAGGGGCATCGACGGAGGTCTCATACTATTTGTCCGGCGCTGAGGAACCGACAGTAGAGAATTCGTGGGTTTCGACATAACTATGTGCAGATTATAACAACATAAACTTACGTTATGTACACTTCTCTAAGTTGCAGAATATTTTATTTCGGCTGCAAGTGGAAACCGATCTAGTCTATGGTTGGGAGATCTTTGGCTTTGTTGATCAAACGCGATAATGTAAACAGTCGGTTGCCGCGACAACAACAGAGCTGGTCTTAATCGAATGGAGATTTTCTAGATACGGCATAAATATGTAAACTATTGTACATTAATGCTTCAATAGTATCTATACAGATCAAGTCAGATTTCTAGCCATTCAAGTTTTCTTATCTTTCAGGACTCTGGGACAAAAATTAACTATAATGGTATGAATGTTTAAAAGTATATAGATGATTTGCTAATACTTTCAGGCATCAACAGTTACCTCCAAACCAACGATCAACTTGGCGGAAGGCAACCAGTCTATCGATAAAGTACCGCGGCAAGCAGGACGAATAGCATCAGGAACTTTTACACAGGTGACGCAGTCTCAGATAAATCAAATTAAAGAGTCTTTTACTATGCTTGATGGTGATCGAGATGGTGTCATTAGTAGAGGAGATCTTGAACAAATGCTGAGTTCGCTAGGTGGGCTTAGATCATTTGGAGATTAACACTGAATTTTTACTTATTTGATTAACAGGTCAAATTCCCAGTTCTGCGACTATAGACAAGATGATGTCCAATATGCCTACACCACTTCAATTTCCAACGTATTTAACAACCATGTCTTCTATCCTTGCGCGGTTTTCAAACAACAAGGAAGAATTGATAAAGGCCTTCAGCGCTTTTGACGACGATGATTGTGGCCAGGCCGATGCCGAAGACCTGAAAGAAGCATTGATCGAAAGCGGCTTAACTTCTGATCAAATCGACAGATGTTTCAAGCCTTATTTGAAGGATTCTCGGGGAAAAGAGAAGCTTGCGTACAAGGATCTAGTTAATGGCATCATCATCTAATGTGAATCTCTAGAATTTCATCTAGTCTGTAGATGTCGTTTGTTTTCAATGCAAAACACTTTTATTAATTATACATAACGCAGCATATATCTTGATAGATCATACTGAGAGAAAAGACCAAAGAAACGCCAGCTAGAGTTAAACATAAACATACGCTAATTTTCCACAATGAGCTCATCACTTCCCCAATCTTCGTAACTGACATTGTAAATAACCTTTAAACCAAAAAATTTTGCAGCTTAACTTACCTCCCATCTGGAAGATACCGTCTGACAATTAAAGGAATCTTCTTTTGAGCGAGCTCCTTCATGGCAATCCGCAATGGATCTGTTTCTCCTTCAAGATCCACCAAAACTGGCGCATTCATACTGATCTGCAATGCCCTAGTACCTAGGATTCTCGCTCGCTCGTATTTAGTCATGTACGGAGTTGTGGTCCGCTCTTCCTTTGGAATCGCCAGCTGCTTCTGAGTCTTCTGTCTCTGAGTCTGAGCATGTTGCTGTAACGAGGCTGCCGCGTCATCTAGCTTCCCATCTTGAGCAGCTGCTTCTCCATTCATCCGTACCGTGGCAGCATTTTCATCATCACCCGCTGGCTCGTCATCCGAAAAAGCAGCAGCATCTTCGTCAAAATCTTCATAGTTCTCCTCGTATCCGTCATTAAACCTAAACATCGTCAGAAGAGGTGGAAGGCAAATCATTAAAAACCAACTCACGCTTCTCCGTCATCGTCTCCAAGATCCGACATCGTTTCTGATTGATTATGTTATTTTAGTAAGAGCTTAAATAGAAGAGTCTGATTAGAAGATTGAAAATTGATATTTAGTAAGAAGACACTAATTTTTCTTAGAATCTCGCGTTGACAAAGTAGTCATACCATATACCACGTGATCACTCTGCAACTTGACTTTGGCTCTGGTTTGAGGAAGGCTACTTCATGAAGATTTTGGTAGGGATGGTTTGGAGAATTGTATTAAGAGCTACATCATTTTTAATAGAGCGAGATACGTATGAAATCCTAAACTGGAGTAAATTGTTTGATGTGCAGAATTCTATCAAGTTGATCCAATCTCCAATGTAATTTCAAGGGTTTTTAGCCTCTACTCTCCCACCTCGATATTTTCCGCTGGGAGACCAATACGGATAAATTTCTTTCATCAACTGATTTCATAAACTTTTGGAGGCAGAGAGGCGAGGATGTCTATTGCGGAGACCTTAACCGATGGTCCATTGTTTGGGTCACTGGAGTTTCTTAACGAGAAATCCTCGTTTCAATTCTACGGTTCGTTTCAGAGGCAAAAGAACAAATTCCCTTCCAAACCTAACGCAGCCGTAGGAGATGCGTCTGAGATGGATAATTTTATCCAAGCAGCTGTAGACGATTGTCATGGGTTTACAGTAGCAGACAAATTGCAAGCTAGTTCGACTATAATGGACGAGGTCGACCTAATTCACAAAGACATGGTGGACATCGATGGCTTTGAATCGGTTGGATTACTTGAAGAGGCAGGCTCACAGTCTTTGTCTAAACGCTCGAGACCAAAATGCTATCATTGTGAGTATCAAGGATGCGGCAAGTCGTTCACACGACCGTGTCGATTGGAAGAACATATTCGCTCGCATACAGGAGAACGACCCTTCGTGTGTACGGTCGAGAATTGCGGCAAGACATTTCTGCGAGACTCACACTTGAAGGCGCACATGTCGTCGCATAGATCAGAACGCAGATACAGATGCGAGCAATGTGGTCATGGATTTAATACGAACCAGCATTTAAAGAGACACATGGTCACACATGAGCAGCGAACGCCGTATGCATGCTCGGCGTATGAGGGCTGCAAAGCTGCGTTCCGGAAGCAGGCGCAGCTGAGAAAGCACATTGCAGAGGTACATACTCATACGAAACCATTTATATGCACTGTCGAAGGATGCGGACGTTCGTTTGGCCAAAACTCGCGACTGAAATCTCACGAGGCGCGTGACCACGGCGAGCAGCCGCGCTATGTGTGTGGACATATGGCGGACGATGACAGTGAAAGTGCAGAGCTGGATGGGACTTGTGGAGCGCGGTTCCATACATGGAGCGGACTACAAAAGCACATCAAGAGTGAACATCGAAGCGTGTGCACGGAGTGCAGCCAAGTGTTTGCAAAACCGGGTGTTTTGAAACAGCACATGCGGGTGCACGAAGAGAGTCTTGAGGAGCGACGGCGATTTGCATGTGATCAATGCTTGAAGGGTTTTACGCGACGTCATGCACTGACTGTGCACGTCGCGACGGTGCATGAAGGACAGAGGCCGTTTGTGTGCGAGATGATCGAGGCAGATGGGAGCAGCTGCGGGAAAGCATTTGGGCACAAACGACTTCTACGAGAGCATACAGTGAAAGCGCATGCGAGCGAGGCGGAGGCTGCGGAGAAGATCATCAAGAAACGGCGGACAAGAAGGAGACTACTGGAACAGGGCAGCATTTTGGATAGATTGGCAGGAACAGGATATGAAGAGGCCGGACGAGTGTTTGGATGCAGTGTGCAAGGTTGTGGGTTTCGATTTGCACGCTTGTATGACTTGGATCGACACATCGCTAGCCTTCACGCTGGAACCAACATTGACTCGGAGTACAGTGTAGCCGGTGGAGCGAGCACATGCATAGGAAATGGAACCGAGCAAACGATGATGGACGAGGCAGATGGACATATGAATAATGGACATGTGAGTGGGCATGCGGATGAGAACACGGCTGTGCTGGTCGACCCTGGGCTTCTATGACGTAGAGAGAAGTGTGCATTGGGAGAACTGACCTGACTGGGAAGGGCGGAGAGCGGATAGCGGAGAGCGGAAGAGTAGGAGCTGGACGAGTGAGCCGAAGCATGTGACTTTTTGAGTCAACCAACCACAGAGTGCAGAAGGAGTTTAAGTCCGTAAATAGAAACATGACTATGTCTAGTATACACTGTAGCTGCGGAGGAGAGCAGACGACTATCTTGCCCGGCAAGCGGAGAAGCAAGGCTTCTCGCCTTGCTGCTCCTGCTTGGGGGTGCTGTGCATTTAGCGGCACGTTCATTGGTCGGCGCAGAGCAGATAGGACGCGCGCAGCGCTGCATCCCCGCATACGGGCTAGGAGCGAGGAGGAGGAGCAGGAATCTACGGAGGCAAGTAGGCGGCGGAGGAGGTCAGAGAGGGCGATGAGGAGAAAAGGCGGAGAATGGCTGCGAGGCTGCGAGTACAAGACTGGGTCGGAGAGCGAGTTTCGCGTACAGCTATTGGCAGTGGGAGAGCGAAGTAGCGGTTGAGGCCATTATAGAGAGAGGGTCCCGGAAGGTACGAGAGTGGGGCCGCGGGGAGTCGTGAAATATCTTAAAGGGGGGGAATTGGCAAGCCGTGGGAGATCGTAGTTAGGACGACCTGAAGGGGAAGATTGGACACAGAACGCCGCTGTGGAAGCGGGATTTCGCCTGAACAGGCAAGGTAATTATTGTGTCGGGTGAGGCGGGATCGAGACCATAATAGCCGGAGCAGACTCGGACGGTGGAGGCGATGGGGGGGAGGTCATTCATTGTTGGAGAGCCGACGGCGAGGCCTGCGCTGGCAAGGACGGGCGTAAGAAGGGTTCACGAAGACAGATCTGACACGGAGGAGCAGGCTGGTCAGACTGGTCAGGCAGGTCGGCAAGGCAGGCCGGACAGTGTACGGAGAGCGCACCGGGAAGTCTCGAGCAGGAGAGTTTTCCAGAGGCCGAAAAGCGGATATTGCGGAAAGAGCTGGCTGGGAATGCACCAGCAATCGAGGTCCAGGGGACGGGACCGGACTGGACTGGACTGGGACGGGCAGGGACTGTTTCACAGGGTTATTTTTACAACTCTATTTTGATCTGTTACGATCTGTCATATGAATAATCCGGTGGTCGCGCTTACGCGCGCAGAAAGAGTGCGCAGCAAGAGTTGATTGGCAGAGATTATTGGACGATAAGAGTGGAAAAAGTAAATGGCGTACATGGAGTGCAAAGCGAGTGAAGATAATAATAGCCAGCATAAACCAACTGCAGAGAACGAAAGTCATACAGAAGCCCACAAAGCGCACGAGACGCATAAAGAGCACAGAGAACACATAAAGAACATGAAGCCCAAAACAGCGTGACGGAGAGAGCACAAAGTGTGCTCACGGCGTGCACATGCAGTACACGTTGCCCGTGATCGGTCGTCGGAGATCGAACAACCCACGTCAGCGGAGCGCGTTACAAGCAGTGTGACCAATGTCGTCATCTACAGAATAGAATATTATGCTAAACAATGCAAAATACTCATGTTCATGGCTTCTCAATGTTTGAAACAATCATGCGTGACCATTGGATGATAATTGAGATCCTATTCGTAGTAGTAATAATAATGTCATATTCTCAAACCCTCGCGGGGCTCGTCTGTCCACGCCTGCCCGTCTATTGTGTACTTGTGCACGGCGGTCGCTGGAGCCGATTGCTCACCCGCGTAGTGTCGCCGGTGCTAGTCGATGTTGGTGCTGCTGGTCCGTTGTCTTACCGGACCAGCCGGGTCCGTGCCGCCCTTGTCAAGCAGGAATTAATTCCTACCCGTAATCCCCTTCATTCAGCGGCACCAACGGGTCAGACCCCGCTCGGTCTCTATCGCTCAAAAGCCTCGTCGACTCCCATATGCCTGCCCTTTTCTCCTTCTTCCTCGTCTCTATCTCTTAAACTGCTTCCGATTGTAGAGAGCGATCGTCTGCCCTTCGTTTAGACCTCTCGTTCTGCTCTTTTCCTTCTGCTTGGTTTTGCATGAAACACCCCTCGCCTGCTACTTTGTCTCCTCATCTGGTTGCTGCGTTTCCCATGAGATCTGCCGCCCTGTTTTAAGCTCGGAAAATGACCTTCTTGCGTGGACTCCGTTCCCGCGCGGTTTCTGATCCTCACCAGTCCCGCTCTCGACGGCGGTCGTCCGTCGTCGATCCTTCTGCTCGGGCTACTTCCTCCGCCGCTGTCGTCTCGTCTGCTCCCGCTGTTCCTCCTCTTCCGGCTCTTTCTGCTCCACAGCAGCAGCAGAAACCATCTTCTGGCCGATCAAAATCGCATTCACTTTCCCTCTCGGCTACCTCGCCATTGTCCTCAGCGGCTCATCATGCACCGAAACATGCTGCTGCGCCTTCCGTTCATCCCGCCCTCGACAACCCTCTAGCTACTATCGTCGACACTCAGAGTGCTAGCTCAGAAGCGGAAAATAGTGTTGTCGCTGTTCCAGAGACAGATCAGGAAGAAGCTGCTGTTGCTGCTGATGTTGCGGTTGCTGCGGTTGCTGCTGATGCTGGTCTTGGCCCTTCTCAGGATTCCGCCAAAGCTGACCTGGCTGTCGTTCAACGCACTTCTGCGCTCTCCGCTCAGCTGGCGCATGCTAAAGCTGGTGACTCCTCTGCTTCCAACCCTGTAGCTCCCGCCGTCTTTTCCCCATCTGACGCTCAGCATTCTTCTTCCCTAGACTCCTCTACCCCACCAGATCCTCCGGCAGCTCCCCCAGCTTACCAGCCGCAATTGGATTTAGAATCGGCCTGGCTCGACCAGACTACGCTTTCCCCGTCTCCCTCAAGCCTCAGTCCGAGATCTCAATCCTTGTCTGCCATTACTACTGTCCTACCTAGGGATGAGGAAGGATGCGAGTCCCTTCCCCCCTATACACCAACGTTGGTTAGAGCTGCCGTTCTGTCACGAAAAATGGAGCTAATCTCGCCTCTTGAAAGCGCCCCTGTCCGCTCTTGGGCCACTGTCATCGTTGTGTTGAACAACACCCAATTAAATGTGTACAAAGCTCCTCTGTCTCTTGGCCAGTCTTCCACGGCCTCTACTTCCCCTGGATTCTCGACCTCTCCCTCGACCTCTTTTCTTGCATCTACTCCTCCTGCTGTTTCTTTTGCTGCTTCGGCGGCCTCTAGAGTTGTCTCGCATTTTCCCTGGCGATCAAATTCCTCGTCTGCAGTGCCGACTGTAACCGCACCTATTTCTGCCTCTCCGGTTCCAGAGTCCTCTCATTCCGGTCGTTCGGCATCTGTTCCTTCTGTTTTCCCAGAAACCATTGATCCTTTTTCTTGGCCCCCCGTCTGTAACCAGCCTTTGAATTCGGTCTCAGGGCAATTATTTCGAACTGCTTCTGGTGGTTCTTCAGGCTCTGTTTCGTCGTCGTCTTCTACGTCTGATTTCCTCTCGCCGTCGACCTCTCCTTCTTCTGCATCTTCTGCTGGTTCAGCAGGTAACTCGAACTCTCATTCTTTGGTGTCTCCTGCCACTCTTCTTGGTCTGCCTGAAGAGAGTTTGCATCCTTCTCGTCTTTTGCGGTCATATACGCTTCAGTATGCGCAAATTGGGCTTGCGAATGATTATAAGAAAAAATCTAATGTAATCCGTGTTCGTGCTGAAGGTCAGCAGTTTTTGCTCTTGTGTGGTGACATGCGAGAATGTGTCGAATGGACGAGCGCTTTGCAGGCTGCTTGTGATTTAGCCCTTCCCTTGGATGAGCGCCAACTTCCCAGATATCGTTCGATTCCTTCGCGTAGGCGGCGGCATGTTTTGCCATCTGCCAGACATCCGTCAAAGCATTCGCGTACCCGCGGAGCTGCTGCTGCGGCCCAGTTTATTCAGAACGCACTAGCATATGCGGAAGCAGACGTGACTGCGAGCACTTCTGGCGGCTCAATGACTTCTTTGTCAGTGCCTCGGCGCCGGTCATCTTTGATGCCACCTCCATCTAATGCAGGCAGAGAATCCCCGGCAAATTTGACTTCAGTTTCTCCACTCTCGCCTTCTCCGATTTCTTCTGCACCTGCCGCTGCACCGCAGGCCGAAGATGTGGATGCTTTATATGATGAGGTCGATGAAGATGACGATGGTGAACTTTACTACCGGCAAGGCTCTTCAACTTCTCCCGCAATGCCTGGAGAGGATTGGCCGGAGGACGAGAATGAAAGCACAAGCCAAATCTCAACTCGTGCTAGAGCTACCTCAGGGGCGAGCCCGAGCTCCGGAACTTCCTCTGCTAAAATATCCTCGTCACTCTCAGCGGCCGGTAGTCCGGCTTCGGCAGCCGCGATCAGCCGAAGTCAAAGACAACGTGCATTTTCAGAGTCATCGACAATGCAAATAGATTCGCTATTGGCGGCCACGTTATCAGAGGAGACCCGGCCCAGGCGGGGATCTCTGATGAGGTACGCCAACTTTGACGAGGACATGGGCAGCAATCGTCATCACCATCACGGTGTCGACCAAAAGTGGCTCCCTGTGCCACCATCTGCAAGTGCTCAGTCGAAACTTCGTTATGCGATTCGGTGCTTGTATACGTTGCCGGCGAATGGTTCATGGGGCGACAAGTTACTGATGACAAAGGGCGAGTCTTTTATTGTTCGGGAGCGTATTTTGGTCCCTCAGCATTGAAATGATTAGATTATTATTACTATTATTATATCTATATATGAGTATATGTATGAATGTGGAGTATAGGATTATTTTGTTCTTTATATTTTTTGAGACTGAATGTTGTGCCTGATTTTGAGAAGTTTTGTATTTTTGTGTCCGTGAATATTCTTTGAGGCATTTCATTGATTTGAGGTTTTATTTATTTGCTATTTTTGTAGTCATTTGCACTCAGTCATTTTGTTATTTTCTACTGAATAGAAGTGGAAGGCCATTCTGATAAATATTAATGCGAATATGAATGACGTCGAGTCACGTGTACATGTGAGGACGGGGATACTAAAAGGCCGATAGACCGATTTGTAGGTTACAATATAATTGGTGCATCTTCAATAGAGTCGCGGATATGAAAAGTAATTTCGGCAAGGTGGTGGTATATGTATAAGTGAGATAACATACTTATCCATATTTCCCGACAATAGAAAGGAGGCGAAACTCAGGCTAGCAGAGTGGATTATCCTGACCTAGACTGTGAGTTGTTGATCCGGGACAGATTTTGATTCAATATTTGAAGTCAGAGATTTGTAATTTAGTTCGGTGATTCAAAGCAGGCAATGTCGAATAGTTTGGCCATAGCTACAGCAACTGGAGTAGCGGACGCAGTCGCCGACGCGCTGGCTGATCCAGCGCTGAATCTGACAAGGCAGAGACATCTTAGACCTTCACAGCTGGCTATGCGGGAAGCGATCTCGACTCCCACTCAATCTTGGCCAGAGACACCAGTTACAGGCGAGAAAGGTGAATCTATTCCGCTTAGAGATCAAAAGGGTGCAGGTAAAGAAGACAACGGCAAGAACGACAACAAAAAACGTCGCCGACGTCGATTTGGAGATATGGCATTCGTCGCGGGGCCGACAATATTTGAGTCTGAGCTCAGCCGGACATCACTTTTTTCAGGATTCTACGTTCTGTTCTGGATGTCGACTTTTTTCTTATTCATTAAAACCGTCGTCGCGAATTATATCAATGATGGATATTTGCTACCAACGAACATAGTCCGGATCCTCTATCGTGATCTCGTCAAAATAGCCGCAACAGATTTATTTTTGTTTCTAGCTTGCTTTGCAAATGTTGGCGTCCAGAAACTAGTTGCCGACCGGAAACTGCCCTGGTCGAGTGCAGTACAGATCGGGCAAACGTTGTGTGAATTCGCTTTTGTCGGCTTTGCTATCTACTGGCCAATCCATAATGATTATCCGTGGATTGGCCGCGTATTTTTGCTGTTACATTCGCTGGTCTTACTGATGAAACAGCACTCGTACGCATTTTATTGTGGATATCTGTCGAACCAGCGAAGTCGACAAACGAAGTTCCGAAGTCAGCTCCAAGTGCTGCAAAGTTCAGAAACCGCGGGCCAGGCAGACAAACGGCTGGATGCTCGAGGCCTTGAACCTGGACGAGTCATGGAAGAATTACAGGAAGAAATCGACTTTTGTGAGTCCGAATTACGGTCCTCGCTTTCACCTAGCAATCCAGTTACCTATCCGGCGAATGTTACATTTATCAATTTTTTCTGGTACATGATGTTCCCTACACTAGTCTATGAAATTGAATATCCTCGTACAAAGCGTATAGACTGGACATACGTATGCGAGAAAGTGGCCGCTATTTTCGGAGTTTTCTTCCTCATGATCATGTTAGCTGAGCAGTTTTTCTATCCAATCGTCATGCGCGCATTGAGTTTGCGAGCACTCCCGATCTTTGAAAAGGCAAAGTTATATCCGCTGCTTTTGCTCGACCTGATCTGTCCTTTCATTCTCATGTATCTACTCACATGGTATATCATCTGGGAAGCTATTCTGAATGCGATCGCGGAACTTGCCAGATTTGCGGACCGCAGATTCTATGGTCCCTGGTGGAATTCCACATCCTGGGATCAGTTTGCCCGAGAATGGAATGTTCCGGTGCATTTGTTTCTGCTCAGACACGTTTATCACAGTAGCATCTCTGCATTTCACGTATCCAAGCCCACAGCTACAATTATGACGTTTCTCACGTCATCAGTGATCCACGAGTTAGCAATGTTTGTCATTTTTAAAAAGTTCAGAGGGTATTTGTTAGCCCTGCAGATGTTTCAACTGCCTTTGGTTAAACTGTGTAATACGAGCTTTATGAGAAATCATTTGAAACTGGGTAGTCTGATGTTTTGGATAGGGATATGTACTGGGCCATCGATTATGTGTGTTTTATATTTGACATTCTGATGTCGATGGTGGCCCCAAGTATAGATAGAGATTGGATCTGGATAGGCCATATGAATCATAATGTACAATGTATTAGCGATAGATATGATGAAAAAATACAAATTTTCAATAGCCGACTTTATTGTTAGCCAAATTTTGCATGTATGTTCTGACAAGTTGGTGGTTGTCAACGCAGGCCAACTTTGCCGAATCCAGGCATTGGAACAGTGAATTCATGCTAGATTTCCCTATCGATTCGAGCAATATTAATCGAGACGGGATGTTATCTTTCATTTCATATGCTATCGAATGTGCAGCAATTAATTTTGAATCCTTGAGTCTCACCGGATCAACCAACACCGTCTGTCGCTTGTTGGGACCAAGTTCAGCAGCAACCACTATTGACGTTGCTGCAATCGAAGCTCGTAAAGGAATTCCAGCATCTAGCAGCGCAACATAAGCAGCGTTAATTGATGATGCCAGTAAGCCACTGGTCTGGATGGGATCTAGTTTTGAATGTGATAATATCCGCGCAGCTGTGCCCGGTTCTACCAATTGCACAACGACCTGGATCAGCGTTCGAGGATGCAGCTCTAGCGCAACTACAGCTCGTAAAGCACTAGATATTCGCTGTTGGATAAGTTCATCGTATGGGGTCCCGCTCATTCCACCGGGCGGCCGAACAATGACATCTAGAAAAGCTCTTTCGGGATCTTCGTCTCGTTTCGAGACTTCAATCGGTCCTGTTGCCGAGGCAATCACGTAGCAACCACCTGACGATCTCCATGTTGCTGATCCATCGGTTCGAACAAGAAATGAGCTAGAAGTTGTTGCCATTTTTATTATGCTTAAGCATATGGTTTTTGGTTTGACCTGCAGCGCTGAAGAAATTTTAGATTTTCAGAGATTGTTAGAAATACTGAGAATTTGAACTCTCCCAGCAGAAACAATTGCACCTGTAGAGAATATTAAAATAATTACCTTTTCAAATATATTATTATTCTACAAATTATAGATTTCATTGTATGGTATATTATATAATGCTATAGAATACAATGGAAAATCATCCAATACTTATTCCCCTCATTGTACGCAGTCCCTCATAAGTAGTACATTTCTAACGAGTCTAGAGCGGTGGGTTGGCCGGAACGTCGACAGACCTCTTCTTCTTTCCTATTGACACTTTAAAAACACGACTACAAGCTCGTGGTGGTTTCTTCAAGAATGGGGGCTGGTCGGGCATGTATCGGGGTGTGGGAAGCGCAATTGTGGGTTCAGCGCCAGGTGGTAAGTTGTCGATATGATTGTAGCTTATCAGTATATATCTATGCATCTATATGCCAATAATAACCCGACAGCCAGTCTATTTTTCCTTACATATGAAGCGATGAAGACCACGCTTTTTCCTATATTACAGTCAGCATTTACAGCTTATCCGTCTGCTCCTGTTCACGGACTCACACATATGATCGCTGCCTCGTTCGGCGAAATTGCTGCTTGCACAGTTCGTGTGCCAACGGAAGTCGTTAAGCAACGTGCTCAGGCAGCGTCGACTCGATATGGAACCTCACTGGCGGCCTTGCGCGGAGTTTTGTCTAACGATTCTGGCGAGGGAGTTTTCAGAGGATTGTATCGTGGTTATTCTACCACGATCATGAGGGAAATTCCGTTTACCATGATTCAATTCCCCCTCTATGAAGCTCTCAAAAAGAGATTTGCGATTCGATCCGGTAGACAGTCGGCCTCGCCTTTACAAGGGGCTATTTGTGGTATGATTGCGGGCGGAGTTGCGGCCGCATGCACAACTCCTCTTGATGTGCTGAAGACCCGTATTATGCTGTCTGAAGAGCGTGTCAATATATCGACCTTAGTTTCTGAGATTATCGGAGAGGATGGTTATAAAGGGTTTTTCCGCGGAATCGCGCCTCGAACAATGTGGATCTCCGTCGGCGGAGCGGTCTTTCTGGGTGTATACGAAACTGCGAAAGGTTTAACTTGTACGTTATTAGATTAGAATACAGGTATCATCTCTTATCGATATAAGTTTTGCCTTTGACTACTCGGCGTCTCGTATGTTTCATCAACAAAGAATTGATCTTAATCTTATCCTTTTCTATATCTTTGACATACGGTAATATATCATCCAATTCCCACGTCGACTTCACCGCAAATAGGCGTCGAAACCTGGCGGAGGGTTCACTCGGCAATCCGGACGAAGGCAAATATCTGATTGTTGTGGTAGTTGGCTGTACAAACTCTCCTGCCAAACATGCCAAATCACACGCAGCATCTAGAACAGGAGGCAATGCATCAGCCCAAGCTGTAAGAAACTCGCTGACCTTGACTGTCTCTACTTGCTCAGACAATACTCGAAGACCAAACCATCGAGAAATCTCAGCCATGTCAAGATTATACGCTAGCTTTGGTTAACAAATTACTTCTCCGGCGATAAAAACGGGAAAAAAAACTTACGTTCGTTGTAACTATCAGAGAATCGACGTAGTACGGCTGCAATGACTTTAGGCTCACATTCATCGCTACTGTCATTGTCATCTTTTAGGGCTTCTACAACATCCGAAACTCGTAGCTTATTAGGGGACAGCCGAGCAATATGCAGCGCTTCCAAAATCAAAGGTAGAAATCTCTCGATGCCAGCTGAGGATAATCGCCATGCGTTTCCATCAGTAGGCAATGCTTCAACACCTAATTGGACCTTTTTCGCTACTTCAAGGTCACGGTCAGAAACTGGTACTCTGGCTTTAACATCCTGCCATGTATACGCAGTCCCTTTTGAAGCCTTTGCGGCATGGCTTGCGCAATCATACTCGGGTAGAAATGAGATATCTGCCGTACTGTTATCCGTTAACACACTTTCCAACATAGTCCCTGGCAATTTCGAGATCCGAACAGCTGGGTCATTGCCTTTCACAGTAGTACTTTTTTCCACTATCAGCAAGGTGTTCGACTGATTGATCTGACGAATTCGGAATGTCTTCGTTCTAGAACATAAAAATAATGGTTCGTCGAAACTGGACGCTGCTAGTCGCAAATGCCCTCGTTCATCAGGATCATCCAACACTGACAGTAACGCAGGAGACAGATTCATCAGCGCAACCGGCTGTTCTATTAAGCCGCTTGTCCGCTTATTTGCAAAAATCCTAATAAATCCTTCGTCCATGCTTGTTCGAGATTTCAAATAGTTGCGTGTCTGAGCATTTTGTTCATCCAAATCAAGTCGTACGCGTCGCGTTAGGACTATTGACAACTGGTATAACGCCAAATCACGTGATTAATTCTAACTGCTTTCACATGACATGACATGACATCACATGACATGACATCACATGACATGACATCACATGACGATTTCAAAATTGTAGATAGTCTCGGCCCGCGATAACTTTCTTCGATAGATAAAGAGAAACATTACTATCAAAATTTCCGTTTTGCGTTCAAAAGAAGACACTGTCAGCTTGATTTAGTTCTATTTAGATCATTCTTTTAAATTTGCGCAATAGCTGTTGAAATCATGCTTAAGTGGGTACAATCTGGGTAAGTTTTGACCACCTACTGGCTTTGTTGTCTCGATCACGGTCATCATTGGCAAGTTCTCAATATTTATGAGTAATCCAATGTTTCGATGTTGACTGTGCCGTAAATCGACTTTGCTTAAATAAATATATTTTATATTTTTAAACAAAATTCTAATCTGGCCAGTCTATCTGCTGTTGCAGGCACGGCAGAACCTGTCTACGGACCTGAAGCATTCCATGCTATCACAGAAGCCATTCCTGAAGGCACGAATCCATATTCTGAACTAGTTCGAGAAGATTTAGCCTGGCGTGATCTGAGTTTCACTAATGTTGAAACTCAGACCTTTTATTTCACGCTGAAGACGGGCCACGTCTGTTTTGCGCAAGTCATCCTGTCAAATTTAGCTGGAATCCATACGACGTCGCAGTTCACTTGCAGAATATACCATCCCGACAAGCCTGAGGAATCAGTGTGGACATCTACGAATTTGAATGATTATCATTTCAATGAAGACCGCACCCATTTTATGGCTGATAATGTTTCAATCGAGCTCAATGACGACATGACTGCTTACTCTATCAAGTCGACCGTCAATAAGGACTCTATTGTTGAAGTCATTATTGTACGTGAAGCGCCTAGTTTCAAGATCGGAAAAGATGGCATCACTAAGTATGGCACTGATCCTGAAAAACCTTGGGGTTCCATGCGTCATGTATTCTGGCCTCGATCTAACGTCTCGGGTAAGATCACCGTGAAAGGCGTGGACATTGCTGTCGATGGCAAGGCCATGTTTGTTATGGCTCTTCAAGGTATGAAACCCCAGCATGCGGCGGCCCGGTGGAACTTTGCAAACTTCCAAGGCCCTACAACCTCGGCCGTCATGATGGAGTTCACCACTACTCCAGCTTACGGTAGTCAAGTTGTGAACATCGGTGTTGTTGTTCGTGACGACAAGATTCTTGCTGGAACAATCAAGGACAAGGCTGAACATACTACCACTAAACAAGATACGGAGAATGACTGGCCAGAGCCTACGACCATCAAATTTTCGTGGTCGGGTGTTTCTCCCGAAGATAACGTTACACCTGTGGAGGCCGTTATCGACGCCAAAATTGATAACCTTGTTGAGCGAGTTGATGTTATGGCTGAGATCCCGCAATTTGTTAAGAAAATTGTGGCTGGTGTTGCTGGAACAAAGCCTTATATTTATCAGTACTGCAATCCGGCAACTATCAAAGTCAAAGTCGGAGACAAGGAGTATGAAGAAGTCGGTAATCTTTACAATGAGGCTACTTTTATTTCATAACTGATTTATATTAATACTCCGTGGTACTTGTTTTAATTTTAGCTCTGCGTTTTGTTTTTTTGTCAATTTGTGCTGCTTCACGTTGGCCAGGGTCTTCGTCCACTTACCTCCTGATCTTATCATATATCTATTTGTATTTATTATTATTGTACAGAGAAATCTTTAGGAGTGATTTTTGTTAAACTAGTTGTGAAGCTATAATAATATAATTAAATTAAACTTGTTAAATGTGAATATAGTGAGTAGAAGATCTAAATTATATTACAAGTGAGTAAAGAAATAACAGACAAGCAATAGCAAACAACTTAAAATGACCGAATTATAACGATGAATATCAAATTCAGTGTAATATCAAAATAAATCGTACAAGAACAAAAACAAAACATTATTTACGCCTTTAATTTAAATATATATAACGCTCAATAAGTCAATATAGCAGGGAAGTAAACGCTGGATGATTTAGCCCAAACCTGAACAAAGCGATTCAAAAAACAATTCCCAAAATTAAGGAAACCAATAAACCAAACATCGATTATACCCCAACAGGTTTGTCAATATCCATTGTATCTGAACCCTGTTTCATGCATTCCAGTTTAACGGATGGCACTGGAACGTCTTCGGTCATTAGTTCGTCTTGAACTAATTCAGTAACAGATACTTCTTCCTTTGCACTCATATCATTAGGACTAGATGTCACTTCATGTTTAACTTCCGAGTCACCCACTGTCTCGTCAAAAACTTCTGATCCACTGCGCTTCCGGTCGCTACTTGTACTGGCAGCCGATTTTTCGCTCTCTGCATTGCCGTTACTAGATACAGGACTAGTACTGCTTGTATTCAAGCTTGACTCTTTGAGCGAGGTCCCAGTAACCATAACTGTTTCTTCCTTAAGTCTAGCTTTCAGAACATTTATTCGCTTTTGCAGCTTCTTGATATAATCGATAGCAAGTTCTACTGTATTTGCTTTAGACGTCTGAGGAGGAAGGAGCTCTGACTTTGCCTCTTCTTCGTTGTCGGAATCAGCAATGCTGATATTTTCAACCAGAAGTTGATTCAATTCTGAAAGCGCACTATTGATCCGATTCCGGCGACCTTGCTCCGCAATTTTGTGAGATGTACGTTTGGAAGTCAAATTGATACTGAGTTGCTCGGGATATGATAATCCAAGCTGAGAATGCTTCCCTTCTACAATATTCTGGTAATTAGACTTCGACGCAAGAAGGGCTGACGCAGCTTCCAATCCATCTGGTAACAGCGGCTTCAAATTGGGCGAAATTTTAGGCTTCAGACTCGGCGATGACATCGAAATACTGCCAGTCCGAGATCGAACAGGCTTAATAGGTCGTAAAGCTGGAGTCGTAGACCCCGTGGCCTGCCGATCATCTGTGCGTGACGCTGACCGCGAAAGTGGACGTAGGGCAGGACTACTCTGAGAAGAAATGCTAGGACTCCGCTCTATGGCTGATGACTGCGATTGACTACTTCGCGAACCACTTCGAGAACTTGCGGGAGCAAGCATGGGCGATACAACCTGCTGTCGTCGCGCAACGCTGTTGATGATCGCATCGGCGGCATCCCGCGTCGGAATAGCATCATTGGAGCTCACCTTCTCTTTGGCAAGATTCATCAAACTAGCAGGCGTAACAGGAGCAATTCTTCGCTGAATAGGAGCTTGGAAAGATTGGCCATTTGGAGCTCCTGCAGTCTTGGAAATAGGAACGGGAGGAGGAGCCATACTACTCTCAGGTAGAGAGAGCGGCGGCTCGGGTGAAATGCTATCCGAAGACGATATATCACCGGACATTGTAGCCTGACTCGAGATGGTAGAAGAAGCCTGATTTCCCGAACCTGCGAGAAAAGAAGACGTAGCTCGTCTCTTGGACAGACGCGTCGCTACGGCAGAGTCTCCCTTATTACTCATAGGGCCTTGAGAAGGAGATGATAGACCCGTAGAAAATACAGTGCCACTACCATTACCACGTCGACGAAGCTTGTTCAGATTCACGGCAGATGTAGTATCTGCCGGAATTGTTCCATTCGGCGAGGCAGAGCTAAATGGATATTGCTGAGCTTCTAAAGCCGGCGAGGTGAGGGGTGAAAAGTAAGCAGAGGGAAACGCAAACTCTTTCTGCATCATAGGATTTTCAAGGGGAGTAACAGCGGGCGAAAGGAGAGGGGTGAACATCATATCTTCACGCATAGCATAGGCATCATGGACATCACTTGGCGAGCGAAAAGTAGCATTTGAAGAAAATTCGATCGACGAGGGAGTTACTGGAACAAGAACGCTACTATTGACAGTGCTTCCGGAAGCCACCGACAAAGAGTTTGGAGAAACCCCATTAGATGAAGAAGCCTGCCTTTGGTGCTGCTGATACTGCTGGCTTTGAGATTGGAGGGACGTCTGGTGAGACTGCTCTTGATGGAATGAATAGATAGATTGTTCATCGGGAAAGTGCAAGTGCTGATTGAAGTGTTGGCTTTCCTGCTGATCATTCTGCAAGTATTTCTGCTGCAACTGAAGCTGGTGATCACCTGGACTCTGCTGCTGGCCGCCTTGGTCAGCATGCAAGGGAACATGGCTACCAGGAAACGCCAGTATATCAGTAGCGGATGAGTCGATATCAAAAGCAGAGAGATCCAGCTGCAAGTCTGTGAAGTCGACATAGGCCCCGTAGTCTGCGGCCTGCTCGTTCTGTGTGTTTTGAGCAGCCATTCTGCGCTGATTTCAAATAAATTCCGAGTCGCAAAGTTGAATATTCTCAGTTTATTCGAACAGTGTCGATTTCTGTCCGAAAACCCTTTCAACGGCCAACCGATGTCTCTGTTTTGCAAGCTCGTCTGAGACGCCGACCGAACAAAACGACCTCAAATAGCGAGCAAATCCTGTTAAAAGACGATCCGCAATTGTCAAGAAATCCAATTCTATTTGCTTAGGGCTCTGTTTCTTTCGTTTGGTGTTAGATTTCTTTCCATCTGTTTCCCCGTCAAGTGGAGTCTCTCTCGTACTTTCAAGCACGGCCGCTCGGGGAAAGAGAAAATACAGCTGGATCCAGCGAGCCTTACCCTGACCTTTCCACGTGATATTCACGTGGCTCAATTCCGTCGTTGTCGCGCCAACGAGCCGCACTGGAATTGTTGATGGGTTTCCAGAAGAGGTCAGACATTCTAAAGTTTGTCTCGCTGAGAATTCCTCCCACACAAACAACAAACTCATGAAAGAGGCCTATGATTTGGGTGAAAGCTAGATTGCGCATTACAGACATCATTTTTCACTGCTGATTTACAAATTATACTTATTTTGCGAGAGGTATATTTATAGATTCAGCGATCTCAACTTTTGCGTCTGCTGGCTTCAAATCGACTGTTCCAGCACTTTAGTCTTGCCGCGTTTTCAGGTAAACAAACTGGATTCTTGCAGTCGCGATAATATCTCTTGTAATTCTGTTTAACATCTGCCTATTTTCGAATTTTGATATCTAACACGACTCAATATGGATAGAGTATGTATTTTTGCCGTTTATCTGTTGCTCCTCTGTTCGTTCATCCGCTAATATTTCTATTTAGAGATTGCACCAACCGTTGCGAGTCAGGGCAGATGAGAACTCTACAGCACTTCGTCACAACAAGCAACAGCAGCCATTGAAACAAGTATTTAACCAAGGTTCAAATCATTTTGATCATACAAATGCAGCCGCCGACAAACTTGGCACCAAAGCTGCTATCAAGCGGGTTGCTCTGGGAGATGTTAGCAATGCTCTCAAGCCTTCACTGACCATGGGCGGCGGGAAGCTCGTTCAGCAGATGCCTTTAAAGACTACGGCAGGCATCACTGCAAAGCCATCTAGGATCACACATAATAGGCCCGCCTTAGCACCTGTTCAAACACAGTCCGTACAGCCGTCCGTACCCGTCGCTACTGTGGAACATCATCATGTTAGTGCTGCAGACATTGCGGAAGTTGTTCGCACTCGTCCCCTAAAACAGAAACAGCCACGGAATGGCGCATCGAAGGAGTTTCCCGTCGACCAAGTTTGGGACTATTCAGACAGTAAGCTCTCCGACTCTTCATCAACTGAACTCATGGAAGACGAAGATTACGAAGATGATCTGGCTACGGAGGATGATACTGAAAATCTCTCTTATCGTCGAGCAAGTGGCGCATTTCTTATTGAAGATTCAGCTGTATTGATAAACTCTAAGTCCACAACGAACCCTGAGGCATTGTTCCCCGTCGTCAATGCAACTACGCGTAGGGAGTTCGATGATATCGCGACGGAATTTTTCCAATCAGAAGAGGTGAAGGCTACTAAACCAGATTTTGAAGCGGATGAGGATCTTTATGATATATCTATGGTTGCTGAATACAGCGACGAAATTTTCGTGTACATGCGCGAGTTGGAGTTCGAACTAAGACCAAATCCGGGATATATGGATAGCCAAGCAGAAATTCACTGGTCGATGAGAAGTATACTCGTTGACTGGCTGGTTGAGGTTCACAATAGATTAGGCCTTTTGCCTGAAACTTTATATTTGGCAATCAACTATATTGATCGATTTTTGTCGCTCAAAGTTGTTTCGTTGGCAAAGCTGCAACTTGTTGGCGCGACTGCACTATTTGTGGCAGCTAAGTACGAGGAAATCAACTGTCCTTCAGTTCAGGAAATCACATTCATGGTCGATTATAGCTATACTGCAGAAGAGATATTTAAAGCAGAAAGATATATGATTGGTTTATTAGAGTTCAAGATGGGTTGGCCGGGCCCTATGAACTTTCTTCGAAGGACAAGCAAAGCCGATGACTATGATCTTGATACTCGAACCTTGGCTAAATACATTCTAGAGATCACAATTATGGACGAGAGATTTGTGGGCGCCTTGCCTAGTTGGCTAGCAGCTTCTTCTCATTGTTTATCGCGAAAGATTCTCAACCGAGGCGACTGGACTCCAGCTCACACATTTTATTCTGGATACACTAAAGAGCAGCTTCGACCAGCGATGAATGTTTTAATTGAATGTTTGCGAGGTCCAAAAGAACATCATCGGGCTATTTATGAAAAGTACAGTGATCGAAAGTACAAGCGGGCGGCGCTTTATGTCGCGGACTGGATCTCAACAGTTTACACCAATAATGTTTAATTAAATGTGGAGAGGGAAGCTTAACATGGAAGATATATGCTTGTTTCTATTCTTTAGTTACTGAATCAGAATGTTAATACCGGTTGTGCCATTATACTATTCCATTATTTAGTAGTTCTTTCAATGAACTAGGCTTCGTACACTGTATCTTCTGCAGATTAGACATTGATCTTTCAGTAAATTACCTCAATTGGTCAGCTATCTTTGCATAATAGAACATGCTTACCTGAACATAATCTAGAACCGTTATTCAGAAGTATCAACCATCATTCACTTAGAGAATTACAAGCCATTACAGCACCCTTTGCTTTGCTTTTTGGAAAACTGAAGATCGATAAACTTCTTCAGGACTCAGTCCCATTAGGTTTAAACTAGAGTTATAATTTTACCATATTTGTTAACATCTCATACCATTTTGTTATTCATATTTATCCGATGCAGACATCACGTTTGTTATCTTTCCGTCTGACGGATATAGTTTCATTCGATGCAAATTTCAAAATCTACCAAGTAAACTGAATTTGATTCCAACAGTCACATATGCTTAACCAATTCAGCCTTGCTTGCACTGATTTATTATCTACACAATCAACAATATTTGAAACCAGAATTGCCTCAGAACTGCCATTTTATATTGTTCTTGAATGTCTTGATTAAGCAACAAGAGCTAAAATAAGCAATCTGCTACTGTAACTACATTTCCGTATATTTCATAGCTCGGTGATTGAAATTCGCAACGACCTTTCCTACTCAACGTCCAGCCCTTAGATCTGTCTGTTGTTTGAAATCAATGCACAATGCGTCTCGCTTATTAGCAAAAAAAGCTCAATTTTCAATACACAAGAAATTCCACCAGAAACCTACTAAAGACTTCAAAAATACGAGAGAATGTATTTATATCTGATACAGAAGATAGATAACATGCTTGAATAGTGAATGCCGGATGAAGTAAGCGAACTATGTTGGGTTAGGTGATTCCCACCAGTGGGGGGAGGCTCCTCGTGACTGATAGAGATATGGAGATGCGCGATGACGAACTAGACTGCTTAGATGGCACGGTGATTTCTGTTGAATTCGGGCAACCTTAGTTGGTGAATCGAGAAGAATCGGGTGATCGCACTAGAAATAATATATAGTTCATTGCAAGATGCCGACAAAAATGAGAACAGCACGATCAGTGGGATCAGCAGTTTCGCGGATTCAGCAAGGATCGAGATTGGCTTGCATGAGACCGATCTGTAATTACACAGGTCAGCGATGCAAGTTCATAAACATTAGTCATTTCAGCACGTTGAGTAGACTAAATTATTCTCGGGACAAAAGAGGAGAGGGATATTCGAGCAGTTATACCGCTGGTGCAGCACCTACCGGCCCATTGTTTCGACGAACCTCTCAAGTTCCTGTGTCGAATCAATACGGAGCCCAGGGTCCCTTTGACGGATCTCCTGGGACAAATGAGCAAGGATATGGCAATGGTAATAGCGGTGAAGGAGGATTTATTGGTGGAGCAGGAGGAGGAGGAACAGGAGGAGGCAGTGGTGGATCATCGAAGGGTGCACCATCAGACAGCAGCGGGCGAGCGTCCTCAAGGAGGAGCACACTAATGAATGGCCTTTCACCTCGTGCCATCAAGAAACATCTAGACTCGTACGTAATTGGCCAGAAGGAGGCCAAGATGATGATTTCTGTTGTTGTTTATAACCATTATCTTCGCGCACATGCTACCGAGGAACGAAGACGACGAGTTCGTAATGATCTTAATTCTCGACTCCGTCGAGATGCTGTTACGTATGACGGGAGTGCTGTCTACCAGCCAACAGATAGCTACTATCCTGGCCAGGGGACTACAATGTCGTCGACTAACATGCGAGATTTGATGCCGGCTGCGTTTATGTTTCAGTCGGCTTCAAGCAGTGGGTCGTCACTAACCGCTGGATTCGGCGAGGAAGCAGATATCGACGACCAACCAGAACTCGATAAAACAAATATGATGCTGGTTGGCCCTACAGGAACCGGCAAGACCTTACTGATGCAAAGTGTCGCCAAAGCTCTTGGTGTGCCATTCGCGATTGTCGATTGTACGGCGCTCACGCAAGCAGGATACGTGGGCGATGATGTCGATGTCTGCATTCAGAAGCTATTAGCAAACGCTGACTATGACGTTGAGAAAGCTGAATTTGGTGTTGTCGTTCTTGATGAATGCGACAAGATTGCGAGACCTGCAAGCACTTCAGCACAAACTAGTAAAGACATTTCTGGCGAATGTGTACAGCAATCACTATTGCAGATGCTGGAGGGAGCCGACATCACTGTCAAACGAAATGCGAATGGTTCCACCAACAAGGAATCATATACTGTTAATACAAAGAATATTCTGTTCGTGCTTTCGGGTGCTTTTGTCGGGCTTCCGAAGATAATCCGCGAACGTCTAGATCAGGCAGCGCCGACGTTTGGATTTAGATCAGCGGATACTCCTCGCTTGTCTGCATCTGAAGCTGCATTAGACGATGACACGATTCTATCCAAAGTCGAAACTCGGGATCTCATTAAGTTTGGGCTAATTCCAGAACTGATTGGCCGGATACCACTTGTTTCTAGTTTGATGCCTTTGAACGAGACAGACATGATTCGAATCATCACTGAACCCAAAAACTCTGTCCTTAAACAATACGAACATTCATTCCATCTATTTGGAGTGTCTTTGAAATTCACGGTTCCCGCATTGCAAGCGCTGGCGCGGCTCGCGTTGAGTCAGCGGACAGGTGCCCGAGGTCTGAAATCTGTGATGGCAAAACTACTCCTGGATGTGAACTACGACTTACCTGAGTCGGCAGTGAAATACGTGCTTATAACAGAAGACGTTGTCAATACTTTTATGCTACCTGATGCTTCTCAACGTGTTCAGCCATTCTATTACACCAGCCATGAGCAGTATAAATTTGTGAATCATCTTTCTCGTGAAAATGACCGTGCAGTCAAGCAAGTCAACGAAGATGTCGACGCAACCTCCGATGCTACCGTGTTGGATCCATCGAAGCTCGTTGCTGCGCAAGGTTGATTGGATTTCTTATTTTCTAATTTTTCAAGTTATTGTTATTGTTAGTGCTCTTCTATTTTTGTTTTTCAATTCTTCGTTTTGTATTGTTCGGATGGAAATGGACTGGATAATGTTTATGGCGTAACTTTTATTTTCAGTTGGAGCGATTATTTCAAGGCCGGATTTATTTTGTTCATGATTCGATTATTATTTCAATTCAAATACTTTTAAGTAGTACGAAATATCAGATGAAAAATAGCGTGCAATTGAAGTTTGTATATGTACGAGTATGCGCAAAAATGATTGAAAAAAATGCCATAAGAAATACCCAAATCATTAGAAAGTATTATACAAGAATCCAGCAACAAGGTGCGGCATTAACGGCTGTGAAGCAGCAACAAATTGTAATTGCGAATCCAAATTATCCAAATGACCCAAGTGGCAAACAAAACAAAGGACCATAAAACCTTCTAATTAAGTCAGCGAGAGATATTATAAAGGACTGAGCCAAATAGTCGGTTCTAGAGTTATTCGTTGGTTTAGAGCCCTAACAAATCTCCAGAGTTCTGAGTCAGCCATGTTCCAACCCTCAATGGCTTTTCTAAGTCGTTTGATATCTGGAGATGAGCTCCCTATTTTTTCTCGCGCACCGTCAACAACTTCGGAAGCTGGCTGTAATGGAATGTGGACGCCTTGACGTAAGACGCCAATGCGAGCCGAATCTTCACGAAAGACTTGAATCTCGGACGAAGGCAGGCATTGCTCGAGGGAATATTGTAAATCTTCATATTTGACTTGGGACAGAATTGACGTTGGGTTAGCATTTGTAATCTTATTAAGGTGTTGTCCAGATTCATGATCAAATGTGAATCCTAGTGCCCATTCCAGATATGAGTCCAGTAAGCAATCTGCCGAAAGTTCGAACTGGTCTTCAAACACAGTTAAATAAATGTTATCCAACACGTCATAATTTCGAGCAGCTATCTGCTTAAGTTCCAGTAACCTGTCAGCAGATCCAATGGCTTCATCAATAATATCTGACGAGATTGCCTTCACAAATACATCTCTCAAGGTCTTGCGACGAACCAGATTCGCTGTGATCTGAGTTGACGTAGAAAACACAAGGCCGAGCTGAGTCAGAGGATGCGCTATTGTGACAAGAGAAAAAAAATTTCCAGTGTTTGGAATCGTAGGACTCATCTTGATGTAATCAGAGTTTAACGATTTACTGCATTGGTAGCAAGTCTGTCGACCCGGAGGACAATATTGTTCAAACTCGACTGGAGGACATGTTGCTAGAGTATATGCAGTTGCTAGCGCAGGATAGGTCATGATACGCGAGCTTGACTCGAACGGATTGATGATTGCGATTCCATCTGAAAAGCGAGAAATCCAGGTAGAATGAAGGTGAGAATTGATTAGATCAGGCAATAAGCTCGGATCTAGACCCGCATATTTGGAGCTCACTACGCGAGGGCTATAATACACGAAATGCTCTATCGGGTTCTTCACTGTTACAACTTCGGATAGATACCCCAAAATGTTCCCCCGGTGGCCGGTTTCAAAAGCCTTATCGAGAAAGTATGTCACGGCGGCATGAGCACCCGTGAGAAGAGATTCACCAAGATCTTTATAAATCGATACTTCATTGAACTGACAACTGCGCAGTTTCATGAGCATTTTATGATTTGGTCGAGTCGTCATGGGAAATACCTATTTATTATTCAAGTAAGCGAAGCCGATTCAAATATTAGAAGGACAACAAAAGGCAGCCACTCACCCTATAATCGACCATCATTCCTGTCGCTGAATTTTCCCATGCCAAAAACTTAAGAATGTCTGAGCGAGCCTTGGCTCCAAGATTGCGTACGGCAGCGAGCTCTTGAAACCTCGGATTACGTTTGGCATCTTCGATACCGAGTAAGACGGGCTTAAACCCAAGTGCCCAAAAAGCCCTTCGCCATCGTTCAATGATATCTCGCTCTATTGTAGCGTTCAGTTCGTTGTGAGCAGCATCGTCCGGGTCGAAATAGGCATAAACCGGACACCTGTCTTCGAGCGGTGGCAGCACAGCAATGTCCGAGTCTGCCGCGGAGACCGAGAACGAGAATGGTGTTTCCCAAGCGGATGAAGGCATATACGGTTTTGCTACATCAAAGACACCAAATTTCTGTTTTGGAAGCGCGGCGCTAGTTCGTGTAGTGTATAACATGCTAGCCCCCGTTAACACGGACTGATGCGACGACGGCGAGATAACCCATACAAAAGCAGTGACAAGCGTCAGAAGCAGCAGGAGACGCTTCCTATTGCGAAAATAATACAAAAGCCTCTTTACAGACGACTTGCGCAAAAGAGCCATGTTCGTGAACAACAATTATCCAGAGTCCTAGAACAATTGGTTGTGAAAACAATCGGTCAAGTGATCCTCAGTTTGCGAAGAGTTGGATGGTTCCTTCCGTATGAAACGCGTCCCCAAGCTGAACTTGAACTACCGGCAACAATACGCTGGTGAATGCAACCGAGAGTGTAACCACAACAATATAAACAATAACCGCACGATAAAATACTATCTAGTCAATATGGAGGTTCAAAATATTCGTTTCCGTCTGCTTTGAACCAATTATTTCTGCTGTTGAGCTTGTAACTTGGCGACCTTTCCCCATATCTCGGGCCCCCGAGTCCCCTCTTCGTGCTTACGGTCGATTAGAATTAAGTGCTTTGTGCTAAATTGTATCACGTGTAAATTTAGTCACATGACTAAGCCCTTGTGCTGCCTCGGTGGTAGCGTAGGTGTCGAGGACTTTATCGGTCATCGCTCTTCAAATTAGGAGGTAATCAATTCAAATCAATCTACACCTTCAATTGTGAGCCAATTCCAAGAAGAAAATGAGTTTATTTGACACCGACTCGTTTTCAAGTCCATTCCGGATTGTCAATCTTGTTATTGGCGCTCTCATGGTGCGTTGTCTGTTAAGTTTGTCGAAGGTTTTTCTCCGCTAACCTGAGATTAGATACTTGGAGGTATCTCGACTTTTTTCCCTCTATCTTTGTATGTTTTGAACCGTAAGCCTCATAGATTGACATGGATATACTAATTTTGTTTAGCCGAAATGTTGGTTGACTTGGTAATTGTCGTTTCATTTCTAATGAGCTAGGTCATTTTGGCTCTGTATACAGTACTCTTCGGCGCGCTTGTGATTTCAGCAGGTTTGTTCTTTTTAATTTGACAAGAAATTTTACTAAATTTTACAGAATTTACCGTATTAATTTCTATTGCCAAATACGCGTCATTTTTAACCTCATTTCTTGGTCGCGGGTTATGTGTGTACAAAAAACCTATAATTGAGACAGATGCTAACCTAGGTCAAGTTTATGTTCTTATCGGAGCCTTAATTTTCTCACCAGGTCCACTTCGCATTGTTGGTGGCGCCGTTATAATGCTGTACGTGTATTTTGTATTTAGTTGGCTGGCCGGCACAAAAACTGACCAAATAAACCAGTGTTGGTGTTGCATATATCATTCTCGAATACACGCCGTCAATTGAGCCTCCGAGTAACATGCGTGGAAACGACGAGGTGGGATACGAAAGTGCTCCTATTGGGGAGACTGTATAATATCTCAGAGATGTGTACAATTATTTACTATCCTTAATTCAAGTAACATTACAATGACTACCAAATTATTACAATTAGCTTAGACACTTATAGGCGTAATTAATCCAACAAGTTCATTACTACAGAAACTACACAACAAAACAAAACAGGAGGCGATCATGGCTGGCGGAATAAAATGATTTCACTTTGCTTAAAATAACGACGGGCATCTTCATCAATCAACACCAAGCTCAGAAATGTACGGGTAGAAAACTTCTTGTTGACATCTCTATAGGTTGGAGTCAAGTCAAAGCCGCCCAGGAATAAACGGATAGGAATTGTTTCGCCGCGGACAGGGGCGCCATCCATGATTTCGAACCGAACCAAGGTCTCGCTTTCGTTATATTGGTTTGGAGCTGCACCAGTGGTTTCTCGACGGATGATTGATAATTCCATGTGCTTGATTTTCAGACGTACAAGTAAAAAGTAAATGCGCCCAACGATAACATCTTTCAAGTGGTAGCGCGACTTAGAATATTCGAACTCAATATGTAAACAGTCCTCAATACCAACGTCCATTTTGATTGAAGCGACTGTGTCTGGGGGTATATTGTACGAATAAACCCAGAGGTCTTTTTCACGGATAACGTCTGCCATGCGACGACCTACGGTTACTCGAACAAAGTAACGCAGACGGACGTTGATGCCATTATAACTCTCAAACTGCTTTTCCACGTTGCGAAACTCAAATTCATAGCTCTCCGGGTGGACTAGCTCACCTGGAGCAGCCAGTTCCTGTCCAAGCGTGAGAAAATCGTATGTGTTTCCTCTGTCATTAAACATTTCTATCCTGTCAGTAATTTATCTTCTACAGTAGCAAGCAAAAAATACATACCAATTGTTCCAATAAACTGGACCTTAATTCCAATATGCTCCAATCTTCGTCCATCTTTCGGGCGAACCGTCACTGATCCTTTTACTGTCTCGCCGTCGATAAACAAAGGCACTTTCTCTTTCCGACGCTTGTCTAGACGAACGTCCACATGCTTACGCTGGTCCTCGCCGTCCAGTCGAATCTCGATATCTAGCGGAGATTTGAAAAACAGCGCCATAATTGCTGTTTTTATTTGTATTTGCTATGTCAAAAGCAATCGTCAATTCAGGTCGATTACCTTAAACTGCGTAAATGTCGTCAGTATAGTAACTAATATCGTCGAACTTAGTCTGTCCTCGAACGCGGCAATAGATAACAAATGGTTCAACACATCACTCATACAATCATGTGATTTATTACATAATTTATTACATAGCCAATTCTTCCCTACTCAATAAATTTTGGAGGTTTAAAATTAAAATACAAATTCCAAGTAGATTCTAAACACATTGGCTAGCAAGTTCAATCTGTAGAAGTTGTAGTGCGAATGATAATGCTGTAAATAATTTGGCGACCGATAAAAACACAAACAAGACAATTCTAAATACAATAAGAAAAAAAGAATTGTTTAACCAATGACAAGCTTGTCTTCGGTAGCAAATTCGTATTCGGGAATTTCCAAATTGAGAGGAGCGGGACCCTTTCGAATACGACCAGCTAGTAATCAGTTAGAACTGTTTATATGGGAAATTTCAAAAGTACATACAAATATCGTAATGGGAACCGTGGCAAGGACAGAACCAACCGCCAAAGTCGCCGGATTCGCCAATGGGTACACAACCAAGATGGGTGCAGACACCAAGCATGATCAGCCATTCAGGCTTCTTGACACGATCATCGTCAGCCTGGGGATCTCGAAGTGAAGAGACTGGAACGGCGCGAGCCTCGTCAATTTCATGCTCAGTACGATGACGAATGAAAACAGGCTTTCCACGCCACTTAATAATGACATTCTTGCCTTCAGGAATTGACGAAAGATCAACCTCAACCTTGGCCAACGCAAGAACGTCGGCAGAGGCAGACATATTGGAAAGAAAATCCGTGACTGTGGCCTTTGCTCCGGCGGCAGAAAGAAGACCGAGCGAGCCAATCATGAAGTACGAGTAGACACGCGAACTATCATCACCTTTGTTTTTCTTCAAATAGTGGCCAAAGTCGGGAACTTTGTAAGTGTTGTCGGTGACGTAGAAGTTAGAGGCCGATCTCTTCTGGTCTATTGCTGTTAGTATATGCTGGCTGGATGTGTGGCGATGTGTGTGTGTTTGAGTGCCATATTGGCTGATCAGCTATATCTCAATACAATTCTCCATCGAAACTAGAACCAAGATTGCTTCTCGCATTAAATGCCATTGAAGCCGCTTAACCCGCCTGATCACTAAATCCGTGAATCCCTCGATAAAAAGAGACAGCCATATTGATATCAACCATATACACGCCACCCCAAGAACAATTCATCATCGAATCAAGATAAGCCTTCGTGATAAAATACCGAACACACCACACTGCGCAAAATAATCAGACAAACACTTACCAACAGCAGCAACTTTGGCCGAACGGACGACGACTGCGGAAGAACGGACGCCCGCCAGAGCTCCAGCCGACGCTCTCAAGACTGTTCGAGAAGCCATTTGTAGTTCCTTTCTGCGCAAATAGCCTATAAATACTGCGTAAAAGTGTCGTGTAGTTCAAATAAATTTGATTATTCAAACCTACAAATAAATAACAAAAGCTTATACAGCGCGAGAAAAGCTCCGAGAATTGTTGGAACAGCGCCAGAGTTCGGGAGACTTGGTCTCCCTGTACATAGGAGCCGCACTTCAATTCGAAAATTATGATTGGCTAAAATTGAGCCCTTGCCTGGACAGTGATGGGGTATGTACCAACTGATCCACCACCATTGCATTTCCAAGCTCCAATCGCGACTGTTTATCTAATTCCTTAGTCAAAAGTCCATTTTATTCAGTCGAAGGCAAATCAAGTGAAAATGATTGTGAAAAAATATTAGCAGTTTTGCCACGAATTAACCTCATAGCTCTCTGTTTATGTGAGTTTTCTGTGCACGAGTATATTGTAGAGACGCCGCACTCTCACAGTACACCAGAATTAGCCTACATCAGATGGCTAGTCCAATGGTATCTAGCATCTGCATATATCGCATACTCAGCATAACTTTTACAAGATTGGTCAAAAAGGTTTTACAGACTGAGAGTCGAGTAAACTGCTGGAATTTCTGCGGTGGGTTTAAGTAGTTATGCAAGCTCAGAAATACTCTAGTTGCGACTTCGGAAACCCAGGACAGATCAATTATTCAGGTTCCTAATGAGAGCAACCGAGGATATTCACTCGAGGGACTCCATGTAAAGATTTCTGATGATTGAGAGGGTGCATTGAGATAGATGCTAAATAAGAAATGTTGATTTGATTGAGATCGTTACTTTAATTATTTTGTTTAAGTGCCCTTCTCGCACGTAGCTACAAGCGAAAGCACCAGCGAAAGCAAAACATTACTCCACTTTCTTCTGGGTGTAACTTATTAACAGTATGACTGAACTCATATACTGATTTGTAGTCAGATTTTATAATTTTCTCTCAATATCAATATGCTATCTATATATGATTCGGTTATAGAGTTCCTGGATTTGTTCTTACAGAATCAGTATCATAAGCACTACGCATCACAGGCTTCCTAAATTACATAATATTAAACTTCTATTAGCTCAATGCAGTTCAAGCGTGTAGCAGTGAAATGTCAAAAATCATTCCTCGAGATCCATTGGTTGCGTAGCATCCAGATCACTCTCTTGTACCGACTTGTGTTCCATGAGATCAGCATCTGAATTAGACCCTAGCTCGTCCTTCTCCCGTTGATCTAGTTGACTTTCGGCCATAACATCTATTATTCTGGCAGCAACAGCATGTGGAGGAGCGGATAAATCGTGCGTGTTGTTATTTGGCCGTGTAAGTTTGAGTGTGGACTGTCCGTTTGGCAAAGACGCTATCGTCAACAATTTCTGCGACTTTACCTTAGAACCTGGGCCGTGCATTTCGGTAAGATCTTTCTGGTCTATTTCGATTTCTCCTGTCTCGGCACGTATTTTCCTGTCCAACAGGACTTTTCCGAGCGGAACAGGTTTGGGGACGATATCTGAAATGGTTAGGAGCCAATCAAGTGTTCCTCAGCGTACTACTCACCAGATAGGAACATTAGTTCATCAATTTTGTTCACGGCATTCGCGATATCTTTATAGTGTAGCGTTTTTCGTTTTTCACTTCGAGACATGTGTAGCGATTGATCGCATAAGTACTGGATAAACATCTCCTAAGAAACGATGAATAACGATTAGCAAATTTTGATCAAATTAACTTACTGTTGCAATCGTCACTGCAAACGCGGCACTGCTTGCACATGCTCTGACCTCATCATCCAACTTAATCAACTTCTTAATTCGTGAGAGCGGTAACGACGACTGGCCTGTAATTTCAGAACCCAGCTGTTCTTCGTCTTTGGGTGTCCTCTTCTTCTTGATCGGCTTGTTGTCTGGGTCACTAAGACCGGGGGGAGCATTAGAGTTGGATTTCGATTTGAGTTGTAAGAGGTCTTCGGACTCGATTGAATCACCATTGATCTCATTGATATCTGTTTCTTGAGTATCTGGTGACATTATTACCTAACTTTCCGACTTCTACGCAGTGGAATTATTTAGATCAGTGGGATGACCTCTACCTACACGTCCTCTATATGGACGCGTTCCGCGCGGCGGTCCGGATGCATTTGTCCCAAGGGGTCTCTATCGGGAGCGCCAATTTTGATAAAACTATACTTGACCCATGAAGAAATCTACAAATATAACTGAGTAGAACAGATAATTACATCTTGCTGATAAACGCTTCAATATATTCTCAGTGTAACCGCTCAAAGAGAGCGGCAAACAAAGTATTGTTGGCCAGCATGGGTTCACTCCCAGTCCTGGATAGTCATGGATTTGTCTGAAATGTTAGGATTTTGATTCATCATGTCATGCTCAAAAATATCTGATTCGTGGTTAATAGAAAGATGAGTTACTACATTCTGTTGAACTGAGATATCTGAATTTTGATTATCCACGTTTTGAATGTCCGAGACAACCGAATTCTGACCAGTTATATTTTGATCCAAAATATCAGATTCCTGGATTGCAGCCATGATTTCCTCATCGTCCAAAATATCGTCAGGGATTACTCCGTTTTGTAGAATCTGATCATATGCTGATTTGGCATACCAGAGGTCCTCGGGTAAATTCTTTGGTCGATACCGCTTATCCAGGATCTGCTTCCACAGTGCGCTCCAATGTATCAGTGCGTCGTCTGGAATCAATCGTCGACGGCCAAGATTAATTTTGCCATGTCGATCTGGCCGACGCTTTGTGCCATATTGGCTGCTATATTCTAGAGGCCAAGGCAAGAACTCAAGAAACCACCATTTTGCCGCAACACGTTTGCTCTTACCTTTGATCCGCGAAAACGAAAGCATGTCATGCGCAGGCGCTAGAATCACTTGTTCGACCAAAGACGGCAACGCAATCTTCCGAATGTACTCGGTTCGTAACGGTAATCCAAGTGAATATACTTCTCGGATCATCCAGCGTAATGACAAGTCGCTCAATCTCACACCAGCCAGCGACCGTTTGTCACTTTGCCATCCTCCTCCTATATCACTGTGGTTGCCTGGGAACCACTGCTCGACCACATCCAAGCCGAAGACATCGTCCGAGTATCTGAAATTGACGCGTCGCTCATCGATACTTAGAGCATGTCGGACGTGCGTGACGATCCCCTGATACTCCTCCTCGCCCTTGGCTGGCAGGTAAGTTCGAGGCCGCAGTAACCCGACCGCAGTTACACAGTCCCACAATCCAAGAAAATATATCTCTGGAACCGGTCTTGCAAAGGTAGCTTTGAATTTCCTTGCCAATGCATCTGCGAATCCACGCGATGGGTCAAATATTGATTTGTCCTGGTGCAGAAGCCAGTTTTTATAAATCTCCCACGCACAGGGGGCCAGTTCCTCCCCTCCTGGTCGGAGTAAGCCGACAGTTTCAATCAAGCGAGAAAGGACCAAAGCCGTTAAAGCACCTCTGGAAAACCCGAAAATCCAGATTCGATCTCCATATTGATAGTAACGAAGCAGAAACCGGTAACATGCTATTATGTGATCTGAAAAGGAGTATGCTGCGATCGAATCAAATGTAAACATTAACGACTTCCATCGAGAGGAAAAGTGATTCATTCCGCTGTCGCTATCGATATACGATCCCACACCAGCTAATCCTATCAGCAGTCTGTCTCAAAATCACTTTTAGGACGTGTAGATATCTTACGCTGGTAGTACGCCAATACATTGTCGATACTTAGGTCCAGCATCTGGAAGATTTTTAGCACATTTGAAGCAGGACGCTGTCCAAACTTGGATGCACTGCCATCAAGACATAATACAAGATTTCGACGACTAAACTGCATGGTTGAACTGGTTTGGCTAGCGACATCGTCGCCGTCAGAAAGAATAGAGAAGTAATTTGTGCCGGACCCATTTTGTGATTCGCTCACTGATTCAGCTATTATTCCTCTAGCCGTCTCCATTTAACAAGCCCATTTAGATTGTAGAAACAAAATATAAGCGCGCGAATCCCAAGGAGTCAGTACATAATGGATATGGCATCTCTTCTATTTACCAATTACCTGTTTAGGAGTCTTTGGGATCGTGCCGCGATCTGAAATCGACGTCATTCGACATGGTTGAAAAATTTGCGACACGATTTGTTCGACATTCGACATTGCAGATGTAGTTCCTAGTTGGTCTCGGTGGCCTTGCTTCCTCAACTTTTAACCTCCATTGCATTTGCTTTCAACACGGATTGCTTTAAAATCACTAATTGCCACAACAAAGACTCAAATTGATAAGAAAGAACCCGAAGCAGTACATATTAACCGCTAGTCATGTTGATCATCCCTAAAGTCAAGGCAATTGTGTTTACGGACTGGGACGGCACAGTAACAATTCAGGTACTTTGTGTTTCGAGTAGCTCGGTTTGAATTTGGGTTCAGATGCTTACTTGAAGATTTAGGACAGTAATGATTACATGACTGATAACATTGGTTACGGTGAAACCAGACGTCGCCAGCTTAATATCGAAGTTCTTGAAGGTCGCTCAACCTTTAGGTGCGTGAGAGTGCTTCACCTAATTCTATAAAGATCTATGACGTCGACGAGAGCTAACAATGAGCAGAGACGCATTTCAGGATATGCTCAAATCTATTCATCGTCCCTTTCCTGAATGCATCGAATATTTGAAACAAAGTGAGTATTCTATTGTTTTATTTTTAAATTCGAAACATTTCGTAAATATCTGGACAATTTCTGACAAACTAGATATCGAGCTCGATAGTGGTTTCGCTGATTTTTACCGATGGTCAAAAAAGGCTGGAATTCCTGTGGTCATCGTTTCTTCAGGCATGAAACCCATAATCCACGCTCTTCTCACGAAACTCGTGGGTGAGGATGCAGCGAATGATATCCAAATTGTCGCCAATGATGTGTCTATTCATGATGACGGATCCTGGGATATTGTCTACCGCGACGAATCTGACTTTGGCCATGACAAATCGCGCTGTATTAAACCGTTTGCTAGTCTTCCGGAAGAGGACCGACCGATGCTATTTTACTGTGGTGATGGTGTGTCGGATCTGAGTGCTGCTCGAGAAACAGATTTGTTGTTTGCCAAAGTGGGCCGCGACCTCATCACTTACTGCGAGCGCGAAGGCATTCCATATCATGTGTTCAATTCGTATAAAGACATTCATGAGAAAATCCAGGCTATAGTTGAGGGAAAAATCACGATTGATTCTGCTATCGAAAATAAGAATAACACTGACGCTGCACACCACCATCACCCGTCTGCTTAGCTTGCTTGATTTTTTTATTGCTTTGTTTGTTTGGTTCTGCTATTGCTTAGCTCCTATTGACTCGCCCGGTTGTGTTGTCTAGGATTACCATTTTGTATATGCTAATCTGTGAATAAACTAGATCTGTACTTGAATATCTATATCTGTTCTCTCTTATATTCCAATCTACAAACTCCAACCCTGAACCTCACAAATGCACATGTTCATCTACTACTGATGTTCTTTATACTGATAACGCAATAAATCTTTCTGTGTCACCAATCCTACACATTTCCCCTTTTCGTCAGCAATTAATAAGACCCGCGGACCAACACGGACAAACAAATCGGCCACGGTCTCCAGTGGAACTTTAGGATTGATCGTCACCGGTGTTTGATTAATAAACGGAGCAAAATCAACGTGTAAATCTCCTGATCGATTCGACTGATTTGTTGGATTATTAAGATTATAACTTATCCTGCTCGAAGGTTGTGAAAGAGAGTGTGGAACTTCAGTAGACGTCGATGACGAACCAGATAATTCTGACAGTGGAACATCTGTTGATCTGTTCAAATCTGCAGCCCCAAGCTCTTCATCATATGGCCCGGACTCATACACTTCTGGCCGAGAAGATATGTTCGACTGACGTGTATTCAATATCGTACCAGATTCTTGCGCAGATGTTGAAATTCGTCGAATTGGCTCTTGATCTGGAGTCGTGAAAAATACGGTAGCCCATGGCTGCAACTCCGTCGCTGATGCTCGCGCTTTGCTGATTGCATATTGGAGTTCTGACCGTCCAATATATCCCGTCAAAATCATCGAATTTCGATCTTGCACAATTGGGAATCCATTAAAAGAATAGTCTTCCAACGTTCGCTCGACTTCATCTAGTGTTGCGCCCATAGCAGGAAAAACAGTCAAGGCATGGGTTGGTGTCATCGCCGATTCGGCTGCTGCTCCATGAAAATCATGATCTTCCTTATTATCAATGAACGGCATTCCATTAAATACAATTGCCTGGTCAGCTATGCCCCCTCCACCAAGTGCGGCCGTATGTCCAAACCGAGAATTTATAATTTTTGTAACACCAACTACAATCATGGTCGGTAAAATATAGGCCAGGGCACCAGTAAGTTCAAACATGATCACAACAACAGTAACTGTCAAATTCATGATTCCCGAAAGTGCTGCTGCGGCACCTAGAAAAGCATACGTTCCAGGTGTGATACAAATATCCTCTCCGACAGCACATTCTGAAAAAAAAGCAGATTGGCTATGGGCTCGATATAGTGAATCAACAGCGACACCAACTAGCCGTCCAAAATATGCTCCAATAGCCATAGAAGGAACGAAAATCCCCGCCGGAACTTTCAAGCCATATGAGACAATCACAAGCAATGTGCGAACAAGAACCGCAAATCCTAACGATGCCATTGTCGACTGGGAACTTGAGGGTTCGCAAATGCCGTGAAAATCATCGTCCGATTTAACTTCGGAGTTACATTCTCGAAATAGGATTTGCATGCTTTTAGTCATATCAATTGCCAAAAAGGGATTGAAGTAGCAAATCATAGCAGTAATCAAGGCAAAGACAGCAGTTTCTTCGATTGCATATTTCGCTAGACCTCGCCGCTTTCGAAACGATTGAACCAAAAAGAACAAACGTCTAACAAATAAACCATATATCCCGCCAAAAACTCCGATTGCTAAATAAAAAGTGATTTCGAAAAAATGCCAGTGATGGTCATATGATACTTGAAACATCACCAATTGACCAGTTCGAAACGGATTCCAGGCGGCCAAGCTGGCGATGCCCACCATGGCACAATAGTACGATTTCCACATAGTGCGTAAAGTATATTTTGTAGATATTTCTTCAAGAGAAAATAATACTCCACCAATGGGGCTCGCAAAGGCAACCGCAACACCGGTTGCAGCACATGCGGTCTGAATTTCTCGTAACTTAGTCGCGTTACGCCGGTATCGCTGAAACAAACGAGCCACAACATCACCCGCGCAGACTGCGTAATGCACACTTGGACCCTCTTTGCCCACGCTCAGTCCCGATGCAATCGACAGTGGCAAACCTAATGCTTTAATTGCGAGCGTAGGGGCAGAAAGAAACTTATTGTTCAGAACAAATCCAGATACAATGCATTTGATTTCAGATATACCAGACCCAGCAGCAGTAGGCGCATACGTTTTAACAATATACGCAGAAGTTACAGCAAAAGTAACCGAAGCAAGAACGAAGAAAACATATCCAAAGACAGGGACAGTGGTAGACCATTCATGCCATTCCGGGCAGCCTTCGTCGGCACCCCAGCAGCAAAAGCTCTCGTTTAAATAAAATCCAGTTGAGCAGTGACCTAATTTGAGATCAGACAACCACTCGGTGATGATATTCAAAAAAGCAGCAATGGAACCGATTAAAACTCCTATCAGCGTTAAGACAACCCAACCTTGGATAGACTCCAGGAGTTCGTTTGCTCGGTTGAGTAAAGATGCTAGCATTGGTCGTCGACCGCCATAGTAATGGAGACTATGCGATTTTTCATACCGTGCCCGTAGCTGTTCACGGTTTGCATCCTGTACCCAGTCTATACAATCCTTTAGTAGCTATATTCCATAAAAAAGATTCAAACTGAAGGTAATCTGACCAATTGTGGAAAATTCATCGAATCGGGCTGTCTGTGGTGTAGAATGAGTTGAGGAAGCCATTTGCGAAGGACACCTGCGGACTCGCGATCAACTAGAAACCAGTTGATTCAAGAATCTTAGAGTAATGAATTTCACTTTCCTTACGCAAAAATGTTGTTTTATAAATCCGTGAAGGAACCAGCATTCATCAAATATTAAACAAAATGTTAAATGAATAAGCTATTCGAGCTTGTCAGTGCAGGGCCGAAACACGTGAATAGCTCGTGCAATCATATCGGGTTAGGTAAGAACCGGTGACGACAGAGGCTTAGGTTGGTGATTATTTTGTAATATATCAAAAAATATTGATTGACCTAACATTATAACTTAGGTTTAAAAGCGATATTCTATTATGAGCTTACAGGCCACTATCAGAACGACCAAGATTGCGAGTAAAACGGGTTAGTAAAATTTCAACCAAAAGCATATGCATCACATCCTGGTACATATATGCCATAAAGTTGTAACATAACACTCTATACGCCGATCTCAAGATAGTTCGACCCTAATTGCGTGGTTGGCGTCCAGATCTTAAACTTCTATCTATCACCATTTCCATTCCGATTGCGCTCATTTGAGAAAAATTAATATTTGTTATTGGTTGTTTAAATCAGATTAAATTGGCTGATATTTAGGTTTCGTCAATTTTGGATCAATTTGTGCAGTTTATTTGTTTCCAATTGAATCTGCTTCAATTTGAAGACAGCACGTTCTCATTGTCTGTCACTTTCACCAAGGCATAGTCAAGTTCTTCGATTTGGATTCTGGAAGTTGTTGTGTAATATTTCAGCAAACTAGAAATTTTATACGAAACTGAATTCGGCAGATAAAATGTCGATTCCCTCTGAACAAGCTTCAGCTAGAGATCCTACACAAACAGGCGGACATCCGTTCACTTCTTTCTCCTTCCAGACCCCTTCGACTTTTACAGCAGGTTCTACATCTACTCCGGGGACAACGAGTCAAGAAAGGCATCCGACTTCCTTTTATGATACAGTTCATCCACCGGATTCTGTTCCATCGACCGGCGAAGCGTTAACTAGATCATTGTTGCCGGTTATCCCCGCAGATGGAGCACCAGATTCGCCGACCCCATCAACGTATGATCAAGGAACTGATCCTCTCGTGTCTTCGTCCTCTGCTTCGTCTTCGGTTTCCTCGGCATCCACAGCACTTCCCCCAAGTTCAACTTCAAGGTCGTCATCTGGAACTGGAGCTGGAACTGAAACACTGACTCGATTATCTACTCTGCCTCTCAATTTCAACACTAATCGCCGGACTTCGGTATCTGGTGAATCCCTATCTCCCACAATTTCCACCTCTGGTGGCTCAAACTCTTTTCGATTCCGTACTGTGGCAAAATCTCCAGAGCAGCTCGAGCGGTTAGAAAGGATTATTGCGCAGAACTTTCTGTTCCGCGACCTTGACAACGAGGCGTTGACTACTATTTTGAACGTGCTGGAGGAGAAGCGGGTGCCTGCCAATGTTACAGTAATTCAGCAAGGAGACGAAGGAGAAAAGTTCTATGTAGTGGAGTCGGGCTCGGTGGATTATTATGTAGATGGAGATAAAGTGTCATCAACCGGATCAGGGTCGTCATTTGGAGAACTTGCATTGATGTATAATTCCCCACGAGCAGCTACGGTGATCACTGCTAGCCCTTGTGTTTTTTGGGTTCTTGATGGAACGACGTTCCGGCGGATTTTAATGGAGCGCACGGCCTCGAAGAGAGCTACATACGAAGGATTTCTCAGAGAGGTTCCAGTGCTTCAGTCTCTAACGGATTGGGAGCGGGCCAAAATTGCGGATGCTCTCAAAGCGGTGAACTACTCTGAAGGGGATGAGATTGTTCGCGAGGGCGACCGAGGCGAGCATTTTTATCTGATTGAGCATGGTACTGCTGAAGTAAGTAAGGAAGGCGAAGGGGTAGTCAACAAGCTACAGCGCGGGGATTATTTTGGAGAGCTTGCGTTACTGAACGACGCACCCAGAGCTGCGACAGTTACTGCGACCACGGCAGTTCGTGCATTGACGTTGGATAAGAGTGGATTTCAGCGACTAGTTGGCAGCAAGGTAGTCATGTCGAGTTATTGAGAATTGTTTTTGTAATCTTGGGTTTAAGGAATATGTTATATTATTTTCATTTCCCGTTTTTTATCGCGGAATAAATATATTATTGATCTTAATGTGTTTTGAAGAGGTGAAAATGAGTACAATTAATTACATTAGAAAATTACATTAACCAAGCCGACCAAGCGCCTAGACATTACACCCAAGAATCCAGATCCGTGCAGAATAAACCTAAAGAACATTGAAAGAAAAAGGTGATTTACAATAAACTACATCATCAAACTAGCTGTGACAATCGTGATGATTCCGACGACCAAAGCGACTGTTCCTGGTTGAGTTCTAGTATCCGGCGGCGAAAATAAAGGGGACTCAATAGCTAGCTCAAGTTGATATCTTGGCTTATTGTTACTATTGATGGAGTTACTTTCGTTAGGCAAGGTAGGACGGTTCGAGTCTGCAGATGGATCTTCAAAAGATAATTTCGAGTCGGGTGGAGAAGATGAAGCGACCGTACTTTTGGAAGTTCGACGACGACGAGATTTGACGACAAAAGGAGGAGATCGGCCCAAGTTTTCGGTCAGACCAGCAATGCCTGCTTGCATTTCATGGCTGAACAAATCGATTTCTTCCGGGGAAAACAACGACGATGAAGAAGATGACGAAGAAGACGGGGGTGTCGAAGGAGATGACAGAGAAGACGATCCAGGCGAGTTTAGAACAGCTGGTGATTCTGACAAAGAAATACCCGCCGAGTCGGAACTCGAGGCTGGCGAAACCAACGACCGATCTATTCGTCTGCTAATGCCCGAGACAGCCGTTGTCGGACTGACAAGAACATATAGAACCAACAGTATTGACGTCAGAAGGACAAAGGAATAGGCCATAGATTGCTTGTTTTGCTTATGTCGTCGAAAATATATTGAGTTACTGAGACTGCTGCTGCATCTATTGTGGTGACTTCTCTTGCGGTCGTCTTCGACCGCACGCTTGTCCACTTGGATACAGCGCGAACTGTTTAACGCTGGCATATCATAACTTGAGTAGAGTGCTGACGATGCCATTCCGATCGATCAGCTAGCTTGAATGCAGAACTCAGATCGAATCGTAGCTTTAGACCGCAAAAGTATTCCAGCAAAAAAATTGCGACAACTAAATTGTCGGAAAATGTGACCAGAAACCGAAAAATTTAAGAGAGCAAAATTCTGAGATCAAGCTCAAGATGATCTAGATTTCGGTGGACGTTCGTAACTTTCTCCCGGCTCAAGCAGAAGATCCGAGCGCAGTCGAGAAAATCTAGAATAACCGCACTAGAACTCCAGATATCGAGAAAGAGAAGACAGCCCTGCTTTTTCACCGATTCAATAATTTGCTTCGCTTAGTCAACTTATAAAATTAACAAATCGAATAATAGTATTATTTAGTAGTGTCAGGACTGGAAGTTAGCCAAATGCAAATTGGAGGAGGTCCGGGATCGTGGCAGATGGTCTGCCGGCTTGGACTGCCTCTTCAGGCAATATCACAACAAAAGACAGCCCGCCATATCCACTTAAACGCGTATTTCTCTTTGCATCAATACCACTATAAATATATATGTACGAATAAATCAAATATTAACTATATGGACCCATCCATTAAACGCCATTCTCTCCAATATTATACATTCATGCGCGACCTTCATTCTGCTGCGCTTGTTTTCTCAATATATATGCCCGCGCAGATGACGACAGGGACACATCAGCTGGAATCTCACGCGGAATCTTCGCTCCATGCTGAACCAACATCTCCGCAACAGGGAAAGTAGACACATTCATCCCAGCATTCGTCAAAGCAACTATTGCAATAGGACATGCTTTCCTATCATCTTTGCTCGAATCGCTACTATCTTCATCAATCGTATAAGCATTAGCTCCAAGCGCTAATACTCGTAATGTTTGCACTACATCGTTCGTCTGTGCTGCGCAACGAAGCATCTCCTTCAAATCAGTTCCTGCAGTTAGGCGTTCTACAAATACCCGTCTAACGTATTTAGCCATGATAAATGATAGTCGCGCCTGCCGTCCTTGCTCGCCGCCAGAATCAGCAGTGCTTCCTCCTCCTGGATGCGGGCTTGCAGATTGCAGACTGGCTGACCCAGACGTTGTCGATCCCGCGGATGCCGACGACTTCAGATTATTTAGATAATGTCGTAGTAATTTCTTCGTTTCCGCTGCTGTACGATCAGCTTCCCAAATCATGTTCGCTCTCGTATTGCCAACCGCTATCAAACCGTCCACCAAGTCCGACGTGAACGAAACTGTATCCAAAGTTAGACTGCGCACCTTAGATATATGCGACCCAAGCGAGCGATGAATTCCTCCACATTCAATACATAGAACTACCATTAGATTGATCGAGACCCATTCAACCTTACTGTTGCCCGCGCAATCTGCACACGTTCCATTCGCAGCATCAGTTTCACGAAGCCGTTTAAGTAGTGAATCGCTTGCACCAGGGATGTCGCTACTATCCAGTTCTTCGCTATTATCATGCACGGCTGTTCCTCCATCTCGTCTTCTGGAACTCGTCAAAATACTGCCAATGGCCGCACTGGAACTAGAAACTTTACGGCTGCCAGCCGGCGAATGCAGTCCGGCGGTCAGGTTTGTGTCAGAAAGCATCACATTCAGATTTACAAGTGACGGCGAACTTCCTTCAATAGTGTTTGAGATTGCATTTGAAATAACCCTGATCCACGAATGCATGTCTTCTTCAGAGGTTGCCTGATATACTCTTCTGTACTGCGGCGTGATTACTTCAAAACAAAATCGCCGATCCGTTCCTCGCGCTTCGCGAGCTGATGCCATTTGAAGATTTATCGGATCGTTATGTAACTCCAAAGACTGCTTCCAATTCGTATATTCGCATAGTTGTCCTCCAGCCAGTACTACCCAAAATTTATGCCACCCTGGCTTGTTTAGATTTCTTGGGTCATTATGACCTCCTGGCCGAGACATGGCCCATAATAATCCTTCTTTTCGACGACCTGTATCGTCGCTGCTTGCTGAAGTATCATCTCCATCGGTCGTACTACTTCCACTATTGACACTGACGACTCTATTTGATCCACTACCAGAGGCAGAGATCGCCAAAGGCGCTAACTTTTCTCGCGGATGATTTCCCACGTCCTGAGAAACTCGCCGATGACTCGCCGAGTGCGCAGCAGAAAAATGACTGGCGCTGCCAGGATTTTTTAAGTATCCTGATCCTGATGATACACTCTGCCCATTCCCAACCGAAGCCGACATCGACGGATCTGGCATAGCAGATCGTTCGAGTGCACGACGCAGTTCCTCTCTCTCTGTTCGTTTCAAGCTTAGCTGCTCCTTCCCAGCTCGTACCGACATGAGCATATTTTCAAATTGTGGTTTTGCAGAAAGAAGATTCCTGTTGACAGCAAGCAGACCGTTAACTACTGACTCCACGTAAGCACTGAGATGATAAGATGCCTCTTGTTCTTTTCTTCCTCCGTGTAAATCCTGGATATATGAATAATAATCAAATCGTCGTAACTCGAAAGTTTTCCGTTTATCCTGATATTTTGAATCGCTCTCAGACTTCTTTCTCCCTTTCGGTTCGTTTTTTATCGATAGATACCGATTCAGCCAAGAATAATACTCTCGTTCTTCATCCTCGAAATCTCTTTTCTTGTTATCTGCAGCTTTGATTTCGTAGTCATATAATCTCCTCAATATATCAATCACCTGAGAATGCAAGTCCGAGCATGATTTACGCTCAAACTGAAGTATTTCTGGTCCAACTGAGCTGCAAAATACGTCCGCGATTGGCTGCATCGTTTTCAAATTCTTAGCAGTTTCACGAAAAGCAGAAATTAGCATCGCGTAGTTCTGATAATAATTCATCTGTGCTTCATAGGCCTGTGTGGATTGTTTCAATAGTCTTTTGACTGCCGATTTTAAAGTTGTTGTTTTCTTTTCCAATGATGCGATTGTGGCTCGAAATAACGGTCCATCATCAGGATAAGATGAATCACTTGCTGGTCCAATAACAGTATCATGTTGTAATTTTTCATTTACCGTCGTGGCTGTAGAAATTGTACTAGATTCCGACTTTACTGGCGTCAATGAACTATCAGCAGAAGGGTTATCTGATGTTTGCACATCTCCAACAGATAATGTATTACTGAACATTGCGTTAGGTGAATGCTCTAGATTCGTAACTACATCACTATCGGCAAACTGTGAAATGTGAACTTGGCGTGGAGAGTGAGATAAACCAGATACAATTCTCGGTGTCTTGGGATGTGGTGAAGCTTGCACCCAAAAAGCAAACTCCGCAAGTTTTGTAAGTTTATGATTTCGTCTTTGATATTCGGCAAACTATAATGGTCTTAGTATCCCGCAATTTCAAACGACTCTAATTCACTTACACAGCATGAATTTCTCCAGCCATTAAACTGATCAACAAAATCATGAGGCGGCTGCCACGTCCAAGACCATTCCAAAACTTTGCTAGACTTGGAACTGCTATAATCTCCAATGAACTTTACATTACTCCGATTCTGAATATTAGGATCAAATTGTAATTCCTTCGTAAGCATAGTATCTAGCTGTCGTCCATTAGAAGCAGCCATGAACGTCAAGCCGGCAATGTCAAAATTTTCCAGTTCAGATTTGTTTAGGACCACGGAAAATGTAAACATTAACCCCCTGGTGGCATGCAATTTCAGCAATACCGTCGAAAGGCTGGTTGTAGTGATATCCTGGACGAACTCAATCATCGGCGCAGACTCGTTGCGAACAATGATATAATGATAATCATTTGGCTTCAGTGGCAGTACACGAGCAAGAGGGCGACTGTCGGCATCAGATATCAAAATTTCCGAAATCGAAACTGCTCCATTTCCGTTGTTAATTGTCTGCGGTTCTGTCAAGTCGAATAATAGCAAGTACACTCACATCGCGAATCATCGTAAACAGTAATTCCTTCAGGCGCTTCAGGCCGACTTGACACAGCTCCCATGATCTTTTTTGTCTAGATGATAGCTCTATACAACCCTGTCAGCAAATCCGACGGCGAAAAGCCAGCAGGGAAAACGCAAAATTTGGATTGAAATGGCTTAATCGTGGTCGTTTGTTCGTCGTATTCCATTCCCAGCCAGGCCCTTACTATAGGGCACTTCCTACGGTTAAACTTCCACCTTAGTGACGGCTTAAGCCTCACCCTATCTTGTATCCCTCTCAATATTATCGTGTTTCCACTACAATTTAATCTGTACAAAATGGTGGTTCTACAATAAAAATAGTCGTAATTATTCAAATATATAGCCGGAGATGTCAACATAAATTCATGGTCCTCGGTATAAGTCACTGGTCAGAGACAGGATTGCCTCGTATCTGTGCCAATGTCCCTTCCACAATTTGTAGTAAGTCCTGAGTGGTAGCAGATTCAGGGTCAATAGCTGCACTCGCAGACTGCTTGACAGACTTTGATCGTTTAAAATTTTTGGATTTAGGCATCGGAGAGCCTGATTCAGTAATGGCCTCATCAAGATGAAGTCGCTTGCCTTCGTACCCCGATGCAGACCGATGTATTCTTCCGTCTTCGCCATCCACGTCTTCTCCGTCTCGCATCCTCTTAACAATTCTTTCAATAGATAATGAGCCATCTGTAGCTTGCTGACTGCCCTGTTCGCCGTTGATATCTTCAGTATCACTGCCATTCCATTTTTTTTCAAATCTACCTCGACCTGGAGTAGATCCTGTCATTGGTCCACGGCGAGGAGTCAACACTTCGTTATCACGAGGATCTGCAGGATTCGCACTTATTTTCGGAGGTCGCTGTCTTGTTATTAAGCTCTTCTCTATTATAGCACGAACAGGATCTCGAATTGTTTGCTCGTCCGCAGGGTATTTACGTTGGCTCTGTGGCCCTTTGTTGGCCTCGGTATCACGATATGTTGCACCCAAAACTGGACTGATCTGTCGGGGAGGTCGAATAGCTAACTCATATTAATTAATTTTCTATACTATTTCCTGAAACCGACTTACGGAATAAGGGCAACGGAGACTCATTATTGAAATCAGAATGTTCAATATCCAAAACAGGCTCGGGAATCGGGTATCCAAGCGATTCGCAAGCTTGTACGTCACTAGTTCCTGCATTGCCGATCATCTTTGGTGGCTGCTTGCGATCAGAAGCTCGACGAGTTCCTTTGGGAGGTATTGATCGTCTATTATAGTCCGAACCGCTATGCGAACTAGACCCCGAATGGCTTCGAAATGAAGATTCGAACCGGTTAGATCGGCGTTCTGGCGATAAAGACCTTTGTCTGCTCTGAGTCCAACTAATGCAAACCGTATCAGTATGATTCAAGCACTAAAATATATAAAAAAAAATCTTACCCTGAGTGCTGAGCAGCACTGGACTTTGGCATTCTATCATGAATTGTCCGTGCTGCATAGGGGGCTGCCATCGCATACTCTCGCCCATCTCGTCGATCTCGCACATAGGGCATCTCATTAGAAGGTCCAAACCCCAGTTGATCTGAGTGTCCTGAGGAAGATGGAGCGGGTTGAGAGTAATAGCTCGAAGAAGATTGCGAACCAAACGACGCTGAGAAGCGGGGTGGAGGACTTCGCCAGGGGTCCTGAGGAGACAGACGTGTCGTTTGTTGATGGAAAGCATCTCGCGAGCGAGAATAAGGGTCGGGCGGCGGTGGCGCCATATCATAGTAATTTGATCTTTGCATCATAGGTTGCGACGGAGGACGATAAGAAGCTGCCAAACCAGAGGAAGGTCGGGCGTATGGGTCTGACATGTCATAATAGGGAGCCTGAGCAGGAGGCCCAGGTCGAGCCAAATGGCGATGTTGAGAGTCATATGCATCATTGAATCCCTCGAGTGGTGCAGGTGCTCCACGATTGTCATATAAACGTTTCATTGATGGTTCGAGTGGAGGCCGAGCGTAAAGATCTTGGGGATAATCATAGGGAGCAGGTCGGGAATACTGCTGAAATGGTGGTAAACTAGATCCGGTTCCTGGAGGTCTATGAGCGTACTGCTGAGCAGAAGAAGCGGATGGCGGTCGAGCGGATGCGGAACTTGAAGAAGACCAGTATGTAGATTGATATCCAGTCTGAGAAGGCGGAGGATGCGAAGGAGGTGGTGGCTGCGAGGAAGGTTGGTTTGACTGCGATCGGTGCGAATAGTAAGAACTCATGTTGCAACTAGCGTAATGTCGTACTTCCAAAGTAAATTGATATAGCAAAACAGAGGGTATGTAAATAACGATCAGCAATCGATTACGCTCGTTGGGTATAGGAATAATATTCTATTAGGATTGACCCAAACAAGCTCTGTATTTTGACTCTTAGTCGAATGACCAATGATCTTTGGATATCTCGGATATTCTCAAGAATAATAAAAATACGATAAACAAAAATATAGCTTTAACAACAAAATTAAATGTAATTCTGTGTTGTTCTCACAGTGACGAGATTGTCAATTTCCAGGTTTGTTGACACATAGAAGCAGCAGAAATCCCAAGATGAACACAAACAGTGTTCTTTGGAACGTCGGTCACCATAACAATGTGCGGCGCGAGTGTAAGAAGTGTGGGCTTCCAAGACGAGAGGACCAGATTATGGGGTTGGATGAGAAGTATTACATCAAAGCCACAATTGCAGTTACGTAGAGTGTGAATTTAAATAGTATCAACAGAAAGGTATTCTTTCAAAGAAACAGAAGCGTCGAGTTGCACCGTTAGTGATTTTGCTGACGGCTTGCTCTGTTCTGTGTTGTCGGCTGTATGTGCGATGACGATCGACGACCATCCAGGTATTTGTCTGCAATGAGTATGAAGGAGATGCAAAACTGATCTCAGCGAATAGGAGCAGATATCGATTTGGATAGTTGCATTGAACGATTATATCGGCGAGAGATTTTGACTGAATCAGTGGTGGAAGCCTTGTGTACAAAAGCGAAGGAATTGCTTGTCAAGGAGAGTAATGTCATACATATTAAAGCTCCGGTGTCGGTCGTAGGAGATATTCACGGGTATGCTGCTTTCATTTCAAATTAAGGAAATAGCTAAATTAAAATAACAGCCAATTTTTTGATCTCATTGAACTGTTCAGGGTTGGAGGTTTTCCCCCCACTACAAATTACCTCTTTCTTGGTGATTATGTTGATCGAGGTTACTTCAGTGTCGAAACAATATCACTACTCACTTGTTTGAAACTGCGATATCCAAACAGGATTAATCTAGTACGAGGTAACCACGAATCGCGTGGAATATCTCAAAACTATGGCTTTTATGGAGAATGTAAAACCAAATATGGCAATGCGCGCGTATGGCAGTGCTTCACAGAAATGTTTGATTTTCTCACGCTGTCCGTTGTGATTGATGATCGGATATTTTGCATTCATGGTGGTAGGTTCTCGATTATAATTTCAAATATATATCCAAGTTGCTAACAGATCTGGTTAGGACTGTCGCCCAATGTGCATTCTATTGATCAGATCAAAGTTGTCGATCGATTCCGTGAAATACCGCACGAAGGCGCCATGGCAGATCTAGTATGGTCCGATCCAGACCCAGATAAGGAGGATTTCGGAATCTCGACGCGAGGAGCAGGATATACATTTGGAGCAGAGATCGTTAAGAAGTTTCTTCATGTCAACAAAATGGAGCATATTCTACGTGCACACCAATTATGTGATCAAGGGTATCAGATTTTATTTGATGATCGACTCTCCACCGTTTGGTCAGCACCGAACTACTGTTATAGATGTGGAAATCTGGCATCTGTGTTAGAAGTTAGCGAGAACGGTCAGAGGTTTTTCAATGTTTTCGACGCGGCACCGGAAAATGAAGATTATCGCAGTCAACAGCAGCGATTATCTGCGCATTTAAATTCGATGTTTGAGCATTTTCTGTAACGTTGAATCCATAGTAATGTTTAAGATTGTACAGTAGAATAGAAGTGCAATTGAATGTGCATTGTAATATATTATTTTGCTAGATTTTCACTCTAGGAATTGGTAATTGCCCATCATGAGCACCCGAGCGGGTAGTCTTGTTTTGATTGGCATAAGAATTTTCATTTTCTTTTTAGTTTCATCAACGTCAAGACTATATATACATATATGTGTTAGTAATAACTGATAGGAACAAGTTGAGGATGGGATACTCACACATGAACAAAGCCCATTACAGAGGCTTCAGCGATATCACTTTCTGAATCTTCAGAGGTCGCAAATAATACCGCTAATATTGTATTCTGCAAGGCTGCTGAAACCTCCATTTTCGTGATCAATGTAGGAGCAACGATAGATTCATCAGTTCCAATAGGCAACGTGGACGACCCAACCAAATGAGATTGCTCAGAGCGACGATAGACTGTAATTGCAGTGATATCTGCGGTGATGGTGAATGCAGAGAGATTCATTTTCTCTGGCCCATAGAAATATTGCTTGAACATGCGCTGTTGAATCGACCTGCCATAAGAGTCGTCTATTTCAACGACACCAGGCGAGCGCTGGACTTTCACGACAGTTATTGGAACTGGTCTAGAAGAAAAACGCTTCAGAAGATCGTTATATAACCGCTCATTTCCGACCGATACTACGACTGAAACTGAAAAATCATTAACTATTGAGTCGATTAGGTCGTAACTGAGTTTCTGATCAGAGATTGTAGCAGTATCAATGATCGTTCCAGAAGAACGCGCATCCCGATCAAGAGACATTCGTGATGCAACCGCTTGAGATAGTCGAAATAGAAGGGATTTATAATAACGAGGGTTATCAGCCGGCGAATCGGAACCGTAGTAGTATACAATGGGATATTTTGGGGGAATGTGCATAGGTCCGGTAGTTGCACTCGAACCCCATGTGTCGAGATCCTCGACGTCTATCATTGTCGAAAAAGAGGCTGCAGATAGCGAGCCTGGCAATGACAGCATATTATCTTTGGGATCAAGACTGACAGCAATAGGAGCTCGACGCATTTTAGCAGCATATGCAGTGAGGATTTTGGCCAATGAGGTCTTGCCAGAACTGCGAGGACCTACAATAAGCACACGAGGACCAGCCTGGTCGCCAGCTTGAGCGCGCATTTTTTCCAGTGCAAAATGCAGATTGGCGAAAACATGCATTGCAGACTCATCGGATGTGTATTCAGCAAGTGCTTCGCCGGACCATTCGATCGAGCAGCCGTACCAAGTGTATATGCAGAGTTTTGTAGCGCGGAAGGAATAAGTTTGACCAGTGATTAGTTCAGTACCAAATATTTCTGCAGTTCCATTGAGCAACTGTATAGAGATATACACATAAGACGTTAGAGGTCGCGCAGAAAGTGGCCGCTATTAGCCTACTGACCTTTACGGACAAGGAAGACGAGAGTCCAACCTCGAAGCGCCATTCTGATCTCGGATGCAGATGGACTATAGAGACCGAAGCTGTATTTGAAGCGGACTAATTCATTAGATTCTAACACAAAATATATACTATACTGGAGCTGACAGACCTCATCATGCTGTAGACCTGGAAGATCCATGTTACTCGGCCAAGGCACGTTAGCACTACTAATTAGCAGTACTGTACAGTAGTGCCCGAAGACCCATTTCGTGCAAGTTTACACCGATCTACGCGTCCAGCGAACTCCCACCCACCACGTACACCCTACCACGCACACCCTACCACGCACATCCTCAACCCCAGACCCCCGAGCCCGAGGGTTCAGGGCAAGTCACGCCCTCGGCTTGTCGCCTCTCCGCAGCCCTCAAAGCGTAACCCTCGCACTCAGGGGACCCACTTAGCACGCACAGATCAGTTTGTGTCACGTGCCTGTCACGCCCGCCCACTGGCTGTTCTCAGTCTTCCAGAAGCAGAAGTCGCAAAAAGAAAGCTAAGGCGACGACAATCGAGCGTAGCGAGCCAACCAAATACGCGACGATATAGTTTGTTTCGCTCAAGGTTTTTCCTCTATTCTCCAGCACAAAACAGCATCTGGAATCACACAGCTATCTAGGAGTACGGCTGAAGACCAGCTTAGCCGTATAGCAGGATATAGCAGCGCTACTAACGGCAGGGCTGCTTCTGCTTTTGTTAAAAGCACCTCGCTAGTGAGCCCCTATTTTAAGTCATCGTTCCTTTTCGCTGCCTCTTTCTACGTTCTCCTCATTCCGGCGCTCATTCCCGCTGGTTTCAGTTGCTGCTGCAGGTCTCCTTCGGGTTTTGCGTATTTTGCTTCGACTCGTTCTGTACACTTCCTTCTTCTGTATTCTGTCTGCATTTTGCCTTCTTGTGTTGACGTTGCCGTCGTTCTTCACAGCATAATATTCCTCGAATCGCCTGCCCAGCTATAAAATGATCAGGCTACCGTCGGCGCTCCTGCAGCGCAGATTCCTGTCGGTTGCCCTCGTTCTTCTGCTGGTCACTTTTGCAGCTCTCATCACCTCGGCCTACCACTTTTCAGACTCGCTGCCTTCGATTCGCGTGTCGCTCTCTCCGGGTGGTTCCTCGGGCTCGCAGAATCCAACTTATTTGTCTAGCGGTCCGATCAAGGATCCGACCCACCCGGTCTATGATCTTTCTTCGTCCGCCGGAGTGCGGGATTTCATTGTCCATCAGTACGAAGAGAACCACGTCCTCAAGAAGGCCGAGCATCCTATCGATCATCTCGCATTCTGCTCGAAAGGACTTTCTGGCACCCATTCACCCATCTCCACGGTCGTCAAGTCCGTCACTACCAAAGACGGCTCGGTTGTGCCCATAGAGTTTCCCTGGTGGGGCCCGAAAACCCCGCGAAAGGTCAACCCCAGTTTACTGCCCTATCCAAAGTCTCACTCGAGCAAATACTTTGTTCTTGCCCGTGCCGATAAACGTCCAAGTGCATTTAACAAACGTGATGGCGACAAGAACAATAATGGCGAGTCTAAGGAGCGCATGACCGAGCTTGTCTATTGCGACATGGATTGGTCCGCAGATGCTGATTCGCCTTGGTTAGAGTGCAAGAACAATCAAAAGACTGCAAGGATCCCGTTGACTAAACCAACTCCAGGTCTTTGCCCCGATACACATAAGCTTCTTGAAGTTCCCACCGGCGCCCAGGACGCGAAGCTATTTTTCTCTCCTATTGGTGAGCCTTTAGTTCTCTTTGGAATGCACGGCCAAGGGTTTTGCTGGGGTCAATACATTATGGATATGCGTGCGATAGTACCTGAATTGAACGAGACTATGCATATTCAACATGTTCCTATGCGCTTTGAGGAGCCAACGCTAGTTCCCCGTGATCGCGATGATCCGGTTGAGAAAAACTATTTCCTGCTTTGGGATGAGGACAATACGCCATTTGTTTCTCGTCGACTTCTTGAAAGGTCGCTTTCAAATCTACAGTCCTTTTTTGATGGTGAATACAATGCTCCACTTGCAAGTGCCAATTTTGCGATCGATCATGATCCAAAATGTGTAAAATCTTTATTAAGAGATTATGCACCTGATTCTAATCGACGCAACTTTCTTCATCAGGCTTCAAATTCACTTCGAGTGACTCTTTGCAATTTTCCCTGTATACCCACCATACACAATACAGTTTTGATCGAAATTTTCCATGTCAAGCTTCTCAGATATCTAAGTATTTCTTACAAAAGGTACGTCTTAATTATGAACGCGACAGCACCTTTTGAAATTCTTGGCCGAACATCCAGCATTGTTTATGTTGGTACAGAGCAGCGGAACTTGTTATATACAACTACGATCCAATGGGATCCCCACCACACACGCCGTCGAGACTGGAATGAAAAGATTTATGGTGGTCATGCTATCTGGCAGATTCTGGACCACTCCGATACGAATCGAGTGGCTACAGCCGAGTCTGCAAACAAGATTGGTCTTCTTGATAGCGGCATGGATCTGAAAAATGTAGAGCTAACTCCGGACGATGACATTGGAGGTGATGATCCAGCGACATGGGAATCTCCACAGCAAGAGCCAGAAATGCCTACTGAGAATCAACTTTGGCGACGTACTGTCAACCGAGGAAAACGTTCTTTGACGCATAAGCATCCGCGAAGAAAGTTTGGTGAGCTTCCTTTTGAGGGTGACGAGAACGATGTAAAGGATGAAGAAGATGTCGTCAACAAGTATCTGAAAGAGTTTGGTTTACCTGATGACTTATATCAAAACCAGCTGGTGAGTCAGTATTATCATGGCTGGCTAGACGATACGATAGTGATCACGATCGGAGTCAAAGATTCGACCTCGGTGGCTTTACACGTTGTAGCGCGAGATATTTTAGAGTGTTATGTTTCGTGCCATAATTACACTGCCTCTGAAGAACTTGCACGCCCAGAAGAAATTCCGGTCGATTTACCGATGCCAACTAATATTTATGATGGTGGGCTCGATTCAGTTATGGATGATGGCATAGAGGAACTTGATATTGGAGCAGTCTAGTGATACGAATTTGTTTTGCTTTTGTCATTCTTTTGAGCAAAATTTCTTTTAATAAATTATTGCGGAGTTTGTCTGATTTTTGGAAGTTAGGGGATGAAGGACTGAAATAATATTTAATTAGTTTGTATTAAATATATTGTAATTATATACAAGGTCGTCCACATGCAATATTGATCTAACCAGTATAAATATATATATAGCAAGGTAGAATAGTCTATAAATATTTAACAATGCCGTCTAATACGTCGCCCGCGACAAAAGATAGTCTCATATCAGAATCCGTTAAAACTTCATGTTCCCCTCGGACTGGACCCATGTTCAAAATACCAATAGTTTTGCCGGCCTGCTTTCCTTCTTTTACAAGTCTAAATGCCGAGAATGTTGCCAATGAGCTGGCTATGACCAGTATGTTATCTGCACTTTCGACTTTGGCCTCTGCAGAGCGTCGTATCTCGATATCGACGTTCTCCCCAAAAAATACGACGTCTGGCTTCAACACACCGACGTCTTTCACTTTCCGATGCGAATGCGCGACAGTGACGTTCTCGTTTAGATTCTGAGACCATGTTTGTCCGTCCTCGAGAGCGTGTGCGATGCCTCTCGAGGCACAGGTAGGGCAGACAGGATATCTGAAATCATCGTAACGAATTGAGGAAGGCAGTTCAAGATCACCGTCAGGATTCAGTCTAAAATCTTGTATGGGATCCCTTCTAACGCGCTTCTGCCGCTCTAATCGATCAAGTTCTTGTTGTAGTAAGTCATTCCAATCCGGATTCAATTCTGCCAGCTGTCGTTGCAATTCGGACCGCGGTAGCCGGGAATTGCAGGTTAAACAAACTACTGCAGACAGTGTGCCATGGATCTCGGTCACGTCAGATATATATTTCGAATGCAAGCCGTCAACATCTAGAACAGAGATGTTAACATTTAGAGTAATACCGGACGCAAACAATTCTCACTCTGTGTAATCAGATTGTCGATCCAACCGTTATCATATAACTGTCCGATAGCACGGTGAACTCGGTTTGGCTGTGCTAATCGGATAGCTTCCCACCCGAGGAAGCTGCGCGCCCAGTAGCGCTGTCGAACAAGATGTCGCTCGATAAAGTCGGAATAGAATATTGGTCTGTAAGATTTGTTCAAAGTGTATGTTCCTCCGGGACCACGATAGTCTGGGATCCCAGACTCAACTGAGACCCCTGCTCCGGTAATGACCAATGTCCTTCCCTTGTCTGGCTCGAGAAAGGCTTTTGCAGCCTTAATCGCACCGACCAGGGTATTGGCAGAGGGAGGAAGAATACGTGGAGGAGCAGCTGGCTTTAAATTGTAGGGAACTCGAATCATCGTATTACTACTGATCCAGATTAAATTTTAAGAGCAGATACTAGTTGGGATATTGAATGCTCTATCTTGGGAGACTCGAAAAAGATAACAGGTTATTTTCTATTATATAAATAAATTCAGTTTCAACTATTTTTGGTTTTATCATCTTTGTCAGGAAGCCAAAAAACCTAAGGTTTTAGTAAAACTAATATTGTATTATATGAACAGTATTGCCAACTTACCAAATTCTCGTCGGAGGTCGCCAACATCATATTTCGGGGATTGAAAAGAATATTGTTGACAGGAGATGGTGAATCGAGAGCTGCAATCGGTCTTAATGCTCCCTCTCTTACTGGCGCCAGTAAATCCCAAACGATGACTTTATCTTTTGAGCCTGAGACTGTTAATATGGCTCAGAGATCAGTCTCATATCACATACCAGCGAAAACAAATCGACCGTCAGGAGAAAAACACGTATCTCCTGAGGATTCAAATAATCTACTGCCGTCTGGGCCAGTCGGCATCGAATATCCAGATGCGCCGAGCAATTTCATCATTACCTGTCCCGAGAAAGCGTCGAGAATGTAGTGTGCTGGACTGTAGGTCGAAACCAAGATTTTCTTCCCATCATTTGAAAATTCTATTTTCGACCAGGGCGTCGCCGCAATACCGCGTGCAGGCGATTTCAAACTATCGATACGAAACACGGAAAACGGAACATCCTCGTACTTACGCAAATCATACAGTAGGATTTCCGCTGTCTGCTCACAAGCCGCTGCAAACACCACTCCAGCCGGATCAAACGTAACATAAGCTGGAGAGGGGATGGTCAACAATCCATGACAATTAGCTGAATTTAGGTCCCATAATCGAATGGTATTATCTAGAGAAGATGAGAGAAATTTATCGCTGCTAGGTGCGACCTCTAGACCAATTACTTTCTTTTTATGGCCCTTAAAATATCTGATATATTGATTATCGTGTAACGAAAGATACCGAATTGTATCTATTTCATTAGATGATTTGAATACGAATTCGAAACTGATCAGTACTTACCGTTTTCCATTGTCGACGCATGCACACAGTTTGTAGAAGTATGTGTAAACCGAGCTAAATGGCACCCATATTTTTTACTGGGCAACACTTTGTCGAACCTATTCAATGTGAGCCTTATTTCTCACCTCATCAGATCAAATAATCAGTCACTTACTTGCCAGCTCGAGCATCGTATAGATTTAGCACATTGTCTTGACCAGTAGAAAGAAGTAATCCACCTTGATCGTCAAAATCCAGTGAGGTAATTTTACTTCCACGATCGTGATTCTGAAATGCTTTTGATGGCTGGAAACTGCAAACCACTTCTTTCGAAATTCCTACTAGACTCATATTATTATTATCGATTGATCATTTGCTAAAAATTACAGATATATTTCCAAGGTAATACGGCATGGATGAACTACTTACAGATCTAAATCAGATTGAATCCATATGTCTATGCATTTGCGCAGGGGGATCACGTGATGGAACGGGCCATAGACCTATCCGACGTCGGCCCGATATTAGCCTGAGCAAGCCCTGGAGACCAGCCAATAGTCAAATTTTGTTTTGGAAATAATCTACAATTCGCGAGTATTCTGAGGAACTTTAACTTCATTAAATACAATTCATTTTACAAGTAAAAAGTACGTCGAATGTCGGACAAAAAACAGCTCAGTGGTGCTGGTGGGTTCGCAGCAGGTGCTCTGGCAGCGTGCGGGGCCGTCACCGTGACCAATCCTATAGAAATAGTGAAAACTCGGTATGTTCGGCACAAGTATAGAATTATGGAAAAATGCCAATGGTTATGCAGATTACAGCTTCAAGGTGAATTGGCGGCTCGTGGACAGGCTCAGAAAGTCTATACTGGCCTGTTCCAAGCGCTAAAAGTTATTCTTCAGAACGAGGGCATTCGAGGATGGCAGCGAGGACTAGGATGTGCTGTATGTTGGCATTTTGTGCTTATCAGGCAAAGCTAATTAGCAGTACTTTTATCAAATCGGCCTAAACGGTTGTCGGCTTGGGTTTTATGAGCCGATTCAGCGGTTAACGTCCGGTCTGTTTCTGGGCGATGCTAACAAGTCAAATTTGGCTATTAATGTATTCGCCGGAGCAAGTAGCGGAATTATGGGTGGTAAGCTAAATAAAAAATTATAGGAACCTCGGTTAAGCCTTTATACTAAATGTCACAGCTATTGCTGGGTCTCCATTTTTTCTAGTTAAAACAAGGATGCAATCATACTCGCCAGTTTTCCAAGTAGGCACTCAAACGCACTACAAGAACTTGTGGGACGGTTTATCATCGATTTTCAAAGCAGAGGGATTCAAAGGCCTATATAGGGGCGTGGATTCTGCGATTTTACGAACTGGAGCAGGATCGAGCGTTCAGCTTCCAATTTACAATTATTGCAAATCTGTTATAGAACAGTATAAATTAGCCGAGGGCCCTGCTCAACATCTTATGTCCAGCGCGGTAAGCGGTCTCGGTGTATGTATAGTTATGAATCCCTGGGACGTAATTATGACCAGGATGTATAACCAGAGAGGAAACTTGTATAATGGACTAGTCGACTGTTTGGTTAAGACGGTGAAAATTGAAGGTCCTATGGCTCTCTACAAAGGATTTTTCGCACATTTGATGCGGATCGGTCCGCATACTATTCTAACTCTGACATTTATGGAGCAAACGCGAAAACTGCTCATGCTTATCGAGGGAGTGAATTAATTTGGGCCTTTGTATTTATTATATAGACATTGTAATTTGCATCTTGAATTTAAAAATAATGATATAGAAACACCAAACACCGCTATCCAAATGACAATTCATAACTTCTTTAACATTAAGTTCGCAGCGGCAGATGCGCCCTCCATCGCGAAAACATCAGTAAATACATTCGTAGCTTGCAACCGTCTGACCAATTCGGTATCATGTTGCAATTTATTCCGAATCATATCACGTTCAAACAAAAACTCTTCCAATTCAGTCTCATAATTATTGCGAGCAATCCAAAACTTCTCTTCTTCCTCGTCCAATAGTCGCGACTGGCATTGTAAGTCTTCAATCTCCTTCTCGACCGCCTCTCGCTCCTGCTCCGCGGCTTTCAACTCGGCAAGAGCGTTTGCCTGTTCAGTTGAAATTTTTTCTAGTTCTTTTTCAGCTGAAATTTGTTCTTCCAATGACGGTTTCTCCTTCTGGACTTGTTCGTAGAACCTGTTGTACGCTTCCTTTTCGCGTAACGTTTCAGCACACTGCTGTCTTAAACCTGCGACGAGCGACTGCAAGCACTCAGAACAGACCGGGTGATCTATATCTGTTTTACCATTAACCAAGTCATAAACTCGATCCGATATCCTAAGTCGACTTGAAAGTGAATACAGTCCGCCTTCGCCATCTGAATTGTCATCCTCTGCTATATCAGCTTCCTTGTTGGCATCTTCGGATTTTCGAATCATTGTTTCGTAAGACCCCACATTTTCTTCTTTACGTGCCCTGCTGATCATTGAATCACTCAAGAGCACAAAAGATTCATGTGCTGATCGATTAGAATATGAGATTCCACTTGTTCGTGCCTTCATGCTCGCCGGCGTCAAGGTTCCCTGCAATTTTTCACTACTATTTCCATTTGGTTCTCCTGGAGTAACTGGAGCCGAGCCTGACCATTAGATAAAGGTAAATTAATAGATACTTAAGAAAACATACTCGTCATTGTCTGCCCTATTTTGACATTGTCAAGATCTGATAGTTCTTGGATATCAAGCGGCTGCCGGCATCGGCGGCATAATGGTATTGGCTGAAACAGCGCCTTCTTACTTTCGTAAACTGTTCTAGTTCCACTCATCATGACTCATGTAATACTGCCTTGTTCTAATATGCGAGGTACAGTAATAGATTAATCAATATTTAGTTGCATATGGATTGATAATGAACTGTCAGAACTATACCCTTGGATTACAGTGTTACTCCCAGCGGAGTTGTAATACCTTGTTAAATTATTATATTGTTAGTTCGTAAGGTTAGTTAGATTTCTTTGTGTTCTTGATTATTAATAAACTTTATAAACAAAATAAAATGGATTTAATGGATCTTTATAGCGAAGAATTCAGCGAAGAATTTGAGTTACTACGTAGTTCATCTGATACTGATCCAAACGAGGCATTAGTTGATCAACCCGACGATAGTAGGTGTTACTCAATTGATTTCGGAAATGCGCACTATTTCTCATAACCATAGTTTTCAAAAAATCGGAATCTGACAAAGAATATATCTTAAATGCAATCGAATTGATGGTAATCTCATTTTTAACCAAGTTAGAGCGACAAGGAGAAAGTGAGATCAAACTGGTGAGCCGGAATACAAAAACAGCCGTGAAGTGCGTGACTTGATTGACTACGATTTCAAGAGTAGAAAATAACTCTATCAGGTTTGATAAGCAAAAGAAAATACTGGAGCCTGGAAAAAGAGACTCTTATTTACTTGTTAAATTTCCTGGCTCGAATGCTCGTGCGACATGGAAATTTGGTATCTATAATAGCGCACTTGTCATGCAACGGAATTCTGAATTAACCATAATGTAGCTGTAGTGCTACGAATACTGGATTTTATCTCCGATTGTTTAACTCATGAGCGGATTATGACTAAGAGAGATATATATTACCAAGATACCAAACTTTTCAAATCTCAACAGACAGTTGATCTGATAATTGATGATATCGCGAGAACTTTGAAAGTCTCGCGATCAAGTCTTGGCATAGTTGCTGCCCAAAAAAGTCTGATTTGTGGGAACTATCAGCTTGAAATGGCTGACTGCTCGGTGTTGATGGGTTCGGGAGATGTAATTTGTTCAAGCCATTTGAATTCATCTGTACTGACTAATAGCAGATCCAGCTAATTCCAACTATGGACCAGGTTGCAAGGATTTCAATTATTCGGTGCAGCTACGTCCTAGTGGTCGAGAAAGAAGCTGTCTTTCGGTGCCTCCACTCCGTGCGATTTTTTGATCGGCTTGACATCGGGTCGGGCATTTTAGTCACTGTAAACAGCAAAATATTTGCATCATATCGAAAATAATTTTAACTATATTAGGGCAAAGGATATGCAGATATCGCGTGCCGCCAATTTTTATTTCAGTTTTCAGATTTATATCCGTCGATTCCAATCTTTGCCATTGTGGATTCAGATCCTCATGGGATCGACATCTATGCGAATTATAAATTTGGGAGTCGCGCGCTAGCACATGAAAATGGCTGGCTTACTACTCCTGCAATCCAATGGATAGGTATAAAGATAATCGATTACACAGAGGATTCTGCCTGGATACCGCTTTCTCGAGTAGATCGAAGAAAAACTGCCAATTTATTAAGAAAACCATGGATAAAGCAAGATAGTGAAATTCAACTTCGGTAGGGATGCTGTTTTTACTAATTCTTGTTGTTGCTAACGGGCCAAATAGGACAGAATTGCAGAGAATGCTGTTTCTAGGATACAAGTGCGAAATGAACACGATAGGTACGGAAGTTAACAGTGTTGTTCGATACATAACCGATACAGTCTTTGCACATCTGAATAATAAAAATAGTTAACATTGTCGGGGTCGTTTTGATTCATTTGCCATTGTATTGGTAATAGAGGTCGGAGCTGTGCGAGGTGGTTTCACTCGTTTGCGAATCAATCCACTGTTGATAACTGTTACTGGCTTTGCAATTGTACTACTGGCAAGATTTGTTTTCTTGAAAGACTTTGCTGAACCTGATACAATCGAGCGAGCAGTTTCTGGTAAGAGAGCAGTACAAGACTTAGTCGCATTGCGAGCCGATTCTTCGTTCTCAAATGTCGATGTGACTATACTATCGTGTAATTTTATGTAAGTTTTCTGATCAACAACTGCACATGGAAACTCAGACACTGGTGATGAAGAGTAACGGCCATTTGTCGGCTTCAGAGATCCTTGGACGCCGATCAAAGACACGACAGCCCCAAGAAGAAACTCCTGTCTTGTTTCGAGCTCAATAAAAAACTGTTCCGTAGAGGTACAATCCGCTCTACCTTCCGCAATAATAAAATCCAGAAATCTCGATTTTGGATCGTCAGGAAAATTTGGGATATGCAGCACTGCCTTATCTGTTAAACGATCAGAATTTGAATTAAAAATATCTCCTTCTTTCCACAAATTCGTTTGTGATGCTGCTTGAATGATCGATTTAATGTCTCCAGATTCGGCTCCTGGTATCCGAATTCGCGCTAGAATCTGGTCGGTAAATGTGCTTGTCAAAACTGGTGATAATACGCGGATCCACCATTTTACAAGTCCACGGTCACTCAGCACATGTTTTCGAATGTTTTTCGAGGATTCAGGAAATATGTATTGAGGCTGTGATCGTGCAAACAAACAAATACGCGAAGGGATGTTCTCTTTGACTGTAGATTCCAGAAATGCTGAGAGAATAGCACTGGTAACGTGAGCCAAATTCAAACGGGCCGAATTGTCAGGACCAAACCCAGTCGAGTCGGCTTTAGCGACAAAAATAGTTGTCACAGAAGGGCATTGGTAAACGATAATTTCCAATGCTAAGACATATATCTCATCATAAGCGAGCGTTATTAAATGCGTCGAATACACATGATCATTCTGAAGTTCCTTGGGTCGAGGTTCAGTCAATCCTTGCTTTGTCGGTTTTGTGGCGATATGATAGACAACGAATTTGTGCTGTTCTGGGTCTTGAGTTTCTCCTGTAACTCGTCGACTTTGTTGGCACGCATCACTGCTCGGGAGAGCAGGACCGAGGTAGTGATTCCAAAAATTGGTAGTCCTACTAGTCTGATCAGTGTCAGCCATTTCTCTTGTTGCATACTGTTCTAGAAATGAGATTGACTCAAGCTATGTATTCCATTACAATGTGCCTAACATGAAACCAAGTAATACTATACAAGACGATAGTTCTTAGTAAGTTCTATTTTATGAAAGGACGGAGAAGGATGGGAGAGAAAGTAATTCACAATATTTAGCGTCGGCACCGGTGTCTCGCCAGTCCGAGAAATTTCTAAAAATACATATCTACACATTCAAATATAAATCGGCATTTAATGACCTTAAACTATTTATCCTTAGTCAATAATAGTAAGTAACTCCTTATCTACCAAATCAACTTTGCTGTATCTGTAGATTGAAAGTAAGATTATCAATGCTGTCTCTACTTCGATACATACCAGGACCTTATTCTTACATATACCGCTTCATTTAGAGTGCAAACATTTCCCCAAATTTTGACTTTCGACAAATTAATTGAATAATATCGGTCAATAAGTTTGAATTTTTGAAGACTCGCTTGATTTCTTACTACTTTGATCACAACTTCAATATCTACTTTATCTATTTTTTTCTACCTCTTCTCGAAGTAAGATGCTCGAAGAAATTGACGATGTAGACGACATGGATTTCGATCCCTCGGACTTTGATCCTCGAAAGGTTCTTGAGGCGGTTCCATCAGGACCGAACTCCGGAGGCGCTAGATTACAACCGAGTTCTTCATCTTCAACAGTTATGTCGGCTCGAGCGAATCCAATCGCGCCCTCAGCTGGCCGATCGACGCCTATGAGGGGTGGTATGAGACCGCAGTATACCGTTGACGAGTCACAATTTAAAGAATGGCAAATTCTCTATCCTGTGTATTTTGATGCACGACGAACCCACCAGGAAGGACGGCGGGTTAATAAGGAACTTGCAGTTGAAAATCCTCTAGCCCAGAAAATTGCGGAAGCTTGTGCTGCTCTGCCTTTACAAACTTTTTTGGAGGTAATTTGGATATAGTTTCGTTTTATTTAGAAATATTTGTTGAATATTAACCTGTGACAGCCGCAAAAACTGCATCCGAAAGATTGGTCAAATCCGGGACGAGTACGTGTCTTGATTAGGGATCCGGAGACTGGCAAATTGCAAAATCCAAATATTAAAAATAGTATGTCACCCTCATGTGCCACGATAACCCATATTTACCCCATCTAGAACGAGATTTGTACCGTCAGATCGCCATGTATTTACAAGATCATCCCACGGCTCCTGATGACGCTCTGAAGCTGCCTATTCCTGGCTTACCCGCCGACAAAGCACCTGAAAAACCGGCGGTACCTCGTGGCTGGAAAATGAACGATGTGCTGCCACTTCACAGTAATGCTCTTACCGGGGGAGGCGTGAACGAGAATATATTCAAGGATTTAGCGGGTGGTTTAGGAGGAATCCCTGGAATGGAAGGACTTGCAAATGGAAAGTTGCCGCCTGGATTGGCTGGACTTCCAGGTGGACTCAAGGGCTTAGAAGGTCTTGGTGGTCTGAATGGACTTCAAGGCTTGGGCGGACTCGGCGGCTTAGGTCAGCTAGCAGCAGGACTTGGTGGTATGGGTGGTATGGGTGGTATGGGTGGAGCTCAAGGAGGCCGCTCAGGACGAAAATCTCGGAAGTGAGTTGTATTATAAATTTGTTAGTGCAATAAAGATATAATGGATGAACTTATATAATACATGAAGCAATGCAATCAACAGTAGCACTTTGCAAACACCAGAATAACTACCACTTCTTCTCAACAAGTCCGCCTGTATTCATTAGCAACTACACAGGATGACTCGAGATTAACTTACTAGGAGGCTCTGTTTTGACTTCTCTCGACCCTACGTCAGTCCAATTAGTACTTAAAGCTGTCCCGTTACTCTCCACATAGCTCTTCATCATAGCTCGACGAGTGTCTTCATCTGAATCAGCGTAGAGCTTCTTAAAGAACTGTGACGCTGGATCGCCATCCTCTATTTCATCAGTGCCTTCTTCCTTTGACAATTCACTCGCAAGGGCATCCCAATTCTTCACTGTTGAGTTAGAATATGCGGAAGGAAGACTTGCTGAAGACGACTGCGATCCCGGTGCGGCGAAGTGTGCGGCGGTCGGTTGATCAGCGATGACTTCCACATCAGATTTCTCGAGAGCAGGCCATTTAGCTGCAGAACTCTTTGCGAGCTTGATTTCGATCTTGGTCCTCATGATCGAAGAGCGAGATCGAGACGGATCTACTGGAGCTGCAAACGGACCAAGCTCGATCGAGAACTGCGAGCCTTCTGCAAGCGGATAGGAAACTGATATCTGCCTCCGATTAGAAATTCAATCATGCTTGAGAGCAATAAGAATGATAAAATAAAACTCACCGATTCGGGTGTGATTGAAATCGCTGCATCGTTTGGAACATTCTTTATAAAAATTGAGATTGTCACAAACTCTTCGTTCTGATACCATTCGTGTCTTCCGATATTGGTCAGTCGTGCTCTCATCGAAGCAGTTGACGGCTAAGACTCACCTAATCTGACTTGACATTGTTTATTTTATTCAATTCAATTCAACCCAAAGTGTCGTAATCAACCCACCTCTTTGTCACCCAAATCTTTTTCGTGTAGTCTTCTCCCGTATTTTTCACAGAGCTAGATGCAGTTCCAGAATCGTCCTCCATCTCCCAGTCACATGATACACATCACATGACCAAAACCAAATCCACGTTTCCGCTGCTGGGTACTAGCTTGATAGACCGCCAGAATCTGGCTGGAACTGGCAGCCGACTCCTCCGTAGACACGATTTGTGGACGAAAAGGGCTAAGCAACAGCTAGTCATTTTGTCGATTTGCGGTCGATTTCGAATACAATCTTCTCTTTCTGGTTAGATTGCCGCAATTTTGCTCAAAATCGGGTCGTTTTTGGTGTGTCTGCCGGCTCAGCGTGGTCTAATAAGCAAGCAAAATCCAAGTACATCTCGCGACAGAAGTATCTTTTTTGTTGTTGCGACTGTATCGACTTTTGTTAGGATAATCGGGATATTAGCCGACATTCTGCACTGAACTTTTTGTTTTATTTCGTTTAGATCAGGATGGAAACCGCTATGGACTCCTCTACTGTATGTATCAACCCCCCGTTTCGCGATCTTTAGACGGCTTTTTGCGATACCTCTTCCGTATTCGTCTATCTTGCTTTCCAATGGTCGGTCGTTCAAACGATTCGGCATCCCAGGCGAATTCGATTGACTCTCTAAGTTAAAAATCTATTTCTCCGTCTTTAATCGCTGACTTTGTTTCGCCGTCTAGGATAATACGGACAATGATGGGCTATCTATCGAAACTCCCTCCCCATCTCCGCCGTCACCTCAGATCCAGGAAGATCTCAAACCTCCTTCCGAGAAAGCCCCTCTCGACTCCTCCGATTCCACTGAAGACGTCGCTCCTATTACAGCGGATGATTGTACGTCTTGTTTTTGCTTATGTCACGCTTGTGCCGTCGACTCGTAGCTAACCATTACAAAGATGATGCGATGATGAGGCTTGTCTGTCCGCCAATGGAGGATCTTGAGGTTGCCGAGGAAACTCACCATACTTGGCATATCGAGTCCTGGCGAAAACTGGAAAAGCGCCTGCATGGTCCTGCTTTTAAAACCAGTTGTTTTGAATGGCGTCCTCTTCTATTCCCGGCCGGAAACTGTGCTGACCAGGTCTCTCTTTATCTTGAATGCTCTCCTATTGAGAAGCCAGCTGATGAGACAGATTGGGCGGTCTGCGCTCAGTTTGGTCTTGTCATGGCAAACTATCGTGATCCGTCTGCTTTTCATGAATTTCGTACGTTCGGTTCATTCGTTTTGCAGTTTCATTTTGTATTAACGTGAAGTGTAGATGCCCATCATAGATTTACACATGACGACAAGGACTGGGGTTTTACAAGATTTTATGAGCTTGCTAAGCTTAATGTTAAATCTAACAATCAGGATTCCCCCCTCCTTGAAGATGATAAGGTGAACATTATAACATATGTGCGGATCATTAAAGATCCTACTGGTGTACTTTGGCACAACTTTACCAAGTAAATATCTTGTATTTTTCATTGATTCTGCATTGACTAACCTTGATTCAAGCTACGACTCTAAGAAAGAAACGGGCTATGTTGGTCTGCGTAACCAAGGTGCAACCTGTTACATGAACTCTCTTCTGCAATCCTTATTCTTTACTACGCAGTTCAGGAAGACTGTTTATCAGATTCCGACAGACACAGATGAACCAACCAGCAGTGTCCCTCTGGCTCTGCAGAGAGTATTTTATCAACTTCAGACTGCACAGCATCCCGTCGGCACGTTAGTTCTCACGCGATCATTTGGTTGGGATACTGCGGATGCGTTCACTCAGCATGATGTTCAGGAATTTCTTCGTGTTTTGATGGACAATCTTGAGGGTAAAATGAAAGGCACAAAAGTCGACAAAGCATTAAATGAGCTTTTTGTGGGTCAAATGAAGAGTTACGTTAAATGTATTAATGTAGACTTCGAGAGCTCGCGGACTGAGGATTTCTGGGATATTCAACTGAATGTCAAGGGCATGAAGAATCTGCACGATGCTTTTAAGGATTATATCCAAGTTGAAACGCTGAATGGCGAAAATCAGTACATGGCTACTGGTCACGGACTCCAAGATGCTGAGAAAGGCGTCATATTCCAGTCATTCCCTCCGATTCTGCATCTGCAGCTGAAACGGTTCGACTATGATTTTATTCGTGATATGATGGTGAAAATCAATGATAGATATGAGTTCCCGCTCGAGATAGACCTGAAGGAGTTTTTGACTCCCGAAACGTCTCGCGATGAGCCTTGGGAGTATGTTTTACATGGTGTTCTTGTTCATAGCGGTGATCTTAATGCTGGCCATTACTATGCGCTACTAAAACCCGACAAAGAAGGTGATTGGTACAAGTTTGATGATGATCGAGTCACAAAAGCAACATTGAAGGAAGTATTGGACGAAAACTACGGTGAAGATCTGCAACCCAATACTCAGCAAGTGAATTCTGGGTTCATGGGGCAGTATGCTGCGATGCGTCAGCAGCCAAAGTTTTCCGTGCGACGTCATTCAAATGCATACATGCTGGTATATCTCAGAAAGTCTCGTCTGGACACTATTCTGGCGCCACTGGCTGCCGAAGACACACCCCTCCATATTGCTGCTCGGATCGAACAAGAGCAGCGAGATGAAGAAGCTCGCAGAAAGGAACGTGAAGAGCAGCATTTGTACATGACCGTCAAAGTAATGTCAAATCGTAACTTTGTACATTATCATGGATTTGATATCGCACAATGGACTGATGATGCTGCGGGGTCTGATGTTCCTGTAGAAGCACGTCCTTTGCTCTTGAAAGTTTTACGGAAATTCCGGGTTTCAGAATTACGCGATTTGGTTGCTAAAGAGCTTAACATTGCTCGTCCGCAGACTCTAAGGTTCTGGATCATCACTAATCGACAAAATAAGACTTTGCGACCGGACTCTGTGCTTCCTGATGATCCTATTTTAACTTTGGAAGAAATCAAGGAGAGACAAGGTTCAAAAGGTACCGATTTGAAATTGTACGTCGAGCAAGCACAATATAATTCCGCGAATCGGACCATTGTGCCGTTTCAAGCAGATGGAATCGGCGAGCACTCTAAGCGATTTCTCATTTTCATCAAGTATTTTGATGTTCGCGAGCAGACTCTGACCGGTGTCGGCTGTGTTGTATTGGGAAAGGATGATAAGCTTTCAGATATGGTCGTACAAATCAACGAGCTGATGGGTTGGCCATCGCACACGAATTTACTGTTGTACGAGGAAGTCACTTCTACGATGGTGGAATTTTTAAAAATCAAGCAGAGTATTGCCCAAGCAGAAATCCAGGACGGTGACGTGATCTGCTTTCAAAAGAGGTTTTCAGATTCCGAGCTGAGTAAAATTCCGGGCTATCACGACGTGAAGTCGTATTACGATTATCTGCGGAATCGTGTGCAATTAGTGTTCAAGCCGCGACCATCGGACGATGAAGAGCTTAAGGAATTTCAGCTTTATTTGAGTTTGAATGATACCTACACACAGTTGTCCACGAAGGTAGGAGCGTATTTGGGAGTCGATCCGACGCATTTACGGTTCACATCGACTCAGTTATCAGGAACTGTTCGGAACGTGATTCGGGCCAACACAACGGCCACATTAAAAGACATGATCATGCCTGGTTACTCGCAGCTAATTTCACCTCTGATGTTTTATGAAGTCTTGGACGTTAGTTTGCAAGAACTGGAATCCAAGAGGCCTGTGAAAATTATGTTATTGACAGAAGGGATTGTGCAAGGTCATATGTATGATTTACTTGTGCCTAAGACGGGATATGTGCGGGATATCATTAACGAACTGGTTACAAAGGCAGAACTGCCAGTTGAATACGCAGAGAAGATGCGAGTATATGGTGTTCAAGTGAACCGAATTCATCGACAATATCCGGAGGACCGTGCAGTGCAGAGTATTTTGGAGAGTGCAGCCTTGTATGCGGAAGTTACTGGACCTGATGATACGAAGAACAATGATGACGAGCGATTAATCAGTGTATTTCATTATCAGAAGGATGTGAGTCATACACATGGAGTGCCCTTTTTCTTTACCCTGAAAGCTGGAGAGCCATTCTCTGAGACCAAGAAGCGACTGCAGAAGCGGATGGGGATGAGTGAAAAGCAGTTTGAAAGGATCAAGTTTGCGTTAATACAACGAGGACAGAACGCAAAGCCCTTTGAGCTTGAAAATGATGATGATAAAATTTTATATGACATGGCTGAAAGAGACGATGAACTTGGGCTGGATCACCTCGATAAGACAACCTATCGAGGACTGAGACATGAGCAGCGTGCGATTTTCATAAAGAAGTGAGATGGGACGGTAGTGAAAGTATTATCATTGGATACGAGTGTTGTGTGCTGTGCGTGGTTATTGTTTCTATGCTTCTGATGTTATTTCATCATGTAAAGGATCGAGGAAATATGACTGTTTCCGAGTATTGGATGAAAATTAGTCTGGTGTATTTATACGACTTGGTTATTATTTAGTAATATTATATTATTATATTATTAAAACTTGGAATTAGAGTGCTGATCTGGTGATAATACATTTGCACAGAAAACTTGACGATTGGGAGAAACGGAGCGGAGAAATTAGTCAGAACACTGATAGAATAGTATGAACAATATTTTTAGTAAAACTTATTGATAATTGGTACATTAAGTATATTAACTACAATTTCTATTCGTGGCGATTTGACTTCTGAGATTATCAGTAATCGAGAACTGAATGTCCGGACTCAGTCGTTATTTAATTCGTGGAAAGGCATTGCCTATCAAACAGGTAAGCCGGCAATTTATTTGTCGTGCTTCATCAGTAGCGCTTGATGTGAAAGAGAGAGAGAAAGAAGAGGTAAAAAACCAACCATATATTTTTTGTTTTATTCGCTAGTTTGATTCATTAGTCTGACGATAATAATTTCAAATCCAGACCGTCGAAACACATCCTGATCCTTCAGAAACTAGTAAATCGAGCGGATTTCTGAAGACTTATGAGCCATACTGCATGGTCACGTACGCCCGACCGAGTATAGTGTTCACGCATGGGAAAGGCTCATATTTATATGATTTAGAAAATCGGTGAGTGATAATGATGGTGATAAATTAAACCGATGCTAATGAGAATAGAAAGTATTTGGATTTCACGGGTACGAAGAAGTCAGTATGCAATTATTTGGAAATAATATTGATATGTATTAGCGGGAATCGCGGTTAGCGCGATAGGTCATGCCGACGAGGAATACGCAGAGCTTTTGCGAGATCAAGGTTTAAAGACAATTCATACGTCTAATCTATATTACAACGAATGGACAGGACCGTTGAGCAAACTACTCGTCGAGCGGACAACTGGCTCACTGGACGGAGGAATGCGAGGAGCTGCACGAGTGTTTGTGGGTAACTCTGGGTCGGAAGCGAACGAAGGTGCCTTGAAATTCGCTCGCAAATATGCAAAAAAACGGTATGGATTTGATACAGAGAAAGTTGAGTACGTTTCCTTTCACCGTTCGTTCCATGGTCGAACGTTTGGTAGTCTCAGCGCAACACCAACTGAAAAATACCAAAAACCTTTTGGACCAATGGTTCCTGGTTTTAAATATGCAACATTTAACGACATTGAATCTGTGAATGCTCTTGTCACCGAAAAAACCTGCGCGGTGATCGTAGAGCCTATTCAAGGCGAAGGCGGTGTCTATCCTGCTACCTATGAATTTCTTGCATCGCTGCGTGCAAAATGTGACGAGGTTGATGCGTTGCTAATTTTTGATGAGATCCAGAGCGGATTATCTCGGACAGGACGCATTTGGGGCCATGAAGCTATCACTCCTAGCGATTCCGTGGACCCAAGTAGTAGTATTGTTCAGCCTGACATGATTACCATTGCGAAGGCGCTTGGCGGCGGTTTCCCGATTGGCGCCATCATGGTGACCGAGAAAGTTGCCCAGGCCATTACGGTCGGTGACCATGGAACGACTTTTGGCGGAAATCCGCTTGCAAGCCGACTCGCACACTACGTCGTCGACAAGATTACCGCACCGGACTTTCTTGACGCAATCAAAAAGAAATCTGAGCTTTTCCGCGCAGGACTGTCCCAGATTCAAGAAAAATATCCTTCTGTTGTGACTGAAATTCGCGGCACTGGTCTTATGTGGGGTATTGAAGTCAAAACAGATCCAACTCCTATCGTGGACGCTGCACGACATCGTGGTTTACTCGTTATCACTGCCGGAACGAATACTCTGCGGATCGTGCCACCTTTGGTGATTAAAGAAGAAGAAATCTTAGACGGTCTGGCCATTTTGGACTCCTCTATCGCTTCTGTTCATGCTTAAAGTAATTATCATTTTGCAAGACCTCTATTCTTATTTATTAGGTAATAAAGTTCTATCTATTATATAATGTCTTCTCTCCCAGCTGAAAGATCTGGACAATTAAATTACCTCCATCATCATTACTATTTTCTTTGGAACTGCAATAAGAAATTCTAAATTAGTATTAAAATCAGTTTCAAATGCTAAAAACTACAATTTTCAACTCATGTCGGTTTTTGACGGCATCCAGATTTAGTCGTCGTACGTACTCGGATTTCATGAAGACTCGACCAGGCCCGCCTCGACTCTCCAAACAAGAGCAAGATGAATTTGACAGATTGGTAAAACGAGCTAATGCGCCGTTTGCATCTACATCTGCTTCTGGGAGTGGAGAAGTAGAGGAAGAATTCGTGGAACCTGAAATCGAAGTTACAGTTGATGAATTGGCATTAGAAGAAGTCGAGCAAGTTGAGCAAGTTGCTGAGGCAATCGGTGGCACGGAACGATCGTTAAAGAATGATGTAAAAGTCGTAGATCGCTCGTTTCATCCTGATTATCTTGGAAAAACAATCCCCGAATTTGAGGGCGAGGTCAATCCGAAGGTATGCAGTTTTAATATTTGACTCAGATTCCTATTTGAATTTAGGCTAAAATATATCTAGACTGGAGAAATAGGAGGGCCAAAGCAAGATCCTCTCCGACATGGCGACTATAGTTTTAACGGACGAGTCACGGATTTTTAGGTATAATTCATTTTAATTCTCTAATTTCAGTCTAATAAAATAAAACAAAAGGAAAAAAGTAATAAAAATTAAAAATGCTTCTGATACGCTTCTTTAGCCATCTCTACTTGTTCATCGGTCCGGACAATCAACGTCTTTAGCGGGCATACAACAGGCGACACAATTGAGACAGCTCCCGAATCGGACGATGCTCGGGCATTCAATTCGTCGTCGAGAGTGAATCCGAGACATTTCACTGCCTCTACAACAGCAGCCCGTAGTTCCAGGCTGTGCTCGCCGATTCCGCCTGCAAACACTAGCGCATTGGCTTTGCCCTCGAGCGCGACCCAGTATTGACCGACATACATTGAAACACGATTGACGAACATGTCGAAAGCAAGTTTTGCGTTCTCATCATTGTCTCGAACCATTCGTTGCGTGATCAGCCCAAAATCAGTAGTACCCGCAATCGAATTCCAGCCAGATTTCTTATTTAAAATATCCTCCGCGACAGTGAGCTTCATTTCCTGCGAAAGAGCATGCGACATCCGTGATGAGTCCGAATGATAATGGAAGATCAGCGACGGATCAATCGAACCTGACCGCGTAGCTCCTGGTAGCCCTTCGAGAGGTGTCAGACCCATGGATGTGTTCAAAGATTGTCCGTTCTTGATAGCGCACGCAGAAGCGCCAGAACCAAGATGAAGCGCAATGATGTTCAACTCCTCGGGGGGAATACCCAAGTACTCTGATGTCGCACTAGTGATAAACGCATATGACAGACCATGGAAACCGTACTTGCGCAGTTGGTGCCGTTTCTGGACGTCGAGACTGATCGGAAATGTATATATGTGTTTTGGAATTGACATATGGAAGCTCGAATCGAAAAATGCAACATTCTTAGTGGTTGCCAATACAGACCGACATGAGTGTACGATATCAAGGGCTCGCTGGTTATGCAAAGGTGCGAGATCAGACAGCATAGCTAGTTCATGATCGACTGAGTCGTCAATCACCAGCGGCTTTGAGTTTGCTCCTCCATGAACGACTCGATGGCAGGCAAGATAGATATCATCCAAGGAGTTGATGATGTTTTCCGTCGAGGCCTGTAGCCGTTGGATCAGAAACTTGAACGCGGAGTCATGCTCGGGACAGGAGACTTGCTGCTGCTTGACTTTTTCCTTTATTTTACCCTCTTCGTCAAATAATGTAAAGTCATAGAATTGCGACTTGGCCGTGATCCCAGATATCTGACCAGACAAAATAAGTGGAACCGAAGGATGGTATTTGAAAAGAGAGAATTTAACGGAAGATGATCCTGCGTTAAGACAAAGTATCAGTTTCATTTTGGCAATTCTCGTCTACTGTATCTAGGTTTGTTCTAGCATTCATATGACAATGAGTTTTGAAAAATGATCTGATCGTAATTGGAAATGCATAAACTAACTACCGCATTTGGAGAAGCGTAAATAAGAACAGGTCATTTAATTGATGATTGTTCGAGACCCAAAGATAGTCTTAATTAATTCAATTGATCACTGCCAATTCTAATTAATTGTATAGAATAATAAAATGAAAAATAAAAGTATAATTAAAATAAGAGAAAATAAATTAAAATAAAAACCATACAAAATGTGTGCCCAATCAAGTTACCTTAGCGGTCCACTCGGTCGTCTCTGTCAGCTCTCTCGTCATTTCAGACCTCGATCACAGCTACTCTTCTGGAGTTTTTCTGATAGTCGACTTTACCACCACCAACATTTCAAAATGGCTAAAGTATTTACTGGATCAGAAGAATATATCGACTTGACTGTGAGTTGTTGTTTGATTTTTTTTTAATTGGATTGCGCTAACTCGTTGATGTAACAGCTCTCGGGGAAGAAGGAGATTTCACCAAACGTAAGCTACGTTCATTGTCATCGACTAAGTCGATTACTAACTGACTCCAGACTGCGATCTACACATTCGACTTTCCCGAGAAGGATGCGATTAGCGGACTAGTTATTGCGTCGATCGTCATGGTCAAATATGTGACACCAAAGGGCAACAACGTCGTCCGGCCGTACACACCGATAACCGACGTCGATCATATCGGCTCCTTTGACTTGCTCGTGAAGACATATCCCGCTGGAAAGATGTCTGTGCATATCCAAAAGCTTGCTATCGGAGACAAGCTTGCATTTCGCGGGCCGATCGTGAAATATGCGTGGACTGCAAACAAACATGACGAGATCGTTCTGATTGGCGGGGGTAGTGGCATTACACCATTGTTTCAGCTGTTGCATGCGATCGACAAGGATCCCGAGGATAAAACCAAGGTGACTCTATTCTACGGCAACGTGTCTGAGGACGATATTCTGCTGAAAGCCGAAATCGATGCGACTGTCGCGAACAAGCCAGACCAGTTTAAAGTTGTCTACGCGCTTGACAAACCGACGTCCGGATCCTGGACGGGGGTGACGGGTTACATTACTAAGGAGGTTTTGACTCCACTGATTCCACCGCCTTCGTCCGCTAACATCAAATTTTTTGTCTGTGGTCCCCCTCCACTTTACAATTCCATTTCGGGCAATAAGATTTCTCCTGCTGATCAGGGCGAGCTCACCGGAATTCTTGCTGATCTCGGCTATGCCAAAGAACAGGTTTTCAAGTTTTAGCTGATTTAGTCACCTGACCGCGAACCCTACCGACTCAAGTCTATAAATTTTTCCTTCCATCTTAAGAGCAGTACCTTCCTTTTTTTTTATTTCAAGCATAATAAAAATCAAAATTTCAATTGATTTTAGAGTGAGTACTTTTTTTTTGTTATTTTTGCCCCTTCTGTTCTCTTTGTGATGATATTTTTCATGACTTCTTTCCATTTCCGAACTCGACTATGACGAGGACGACCATGACAACCAGGACTCCTTCGCCGGAAGTTCCTTTTTTACTTGCCAGTAAATTTGTCTGATCAGAGAATGGCATTGAATTGACTTTAGATAACTGAATACTAACTGAATTAGATTAGTAAGTTTTATTTTTTGCCTTCACCATATCAAAATAAGTTATGTCAATCAAGTGATGAAAATGCCCAACAACATTCGCAGTTTCCACGGTAGCAGTCGCTTAAGAACCCATCTTATGATTGCCGGTGACCGACTCTAGACCTTCCTGGGATGTCTGATGATTGATCGATTCAAGTAATTTAACTAACATTTATAGATTTAGTTAATAAATTGACGTTATCTTGTAATTTGCTGTAAAAAAATTTCGTTGGGAGGAGAACCTTTCCTAAAATCGTGAACATTTGTAGAAGTGTATAATTACTGATGAAAAGAAATTCTCTACTCATATATGCATATATATTCAAGCTTACATATGCATGTAACTAATTGACAATGACAAGCCGAGAATTGAACGATGGAGTGGATCTAGTTCTGTCTGTTCTCGATGCGACGCAGAAACTTGCGAAAATCAAGACCGAAGCAGGTACGACAGAAGAGCAAGGTAGAACTAATATCAACTATTCCGAGGCGGTAGGCACAATACAGATTCAATGCATGAAAATTGCTTTGTCGGACTACGCTGCTAGCGGTACTAGTAGTAGCGAACACGAGATATCAGTGCAAGATCGCCGGAGAGCAGTTTTAGGGTGCTTAACTACCATTGCCGGAGTACTAGGTTTGATAGCTGAGCAGTTGACCATTGCAAACAACACGGAATGGCGATGCAGGGGTGATGTTGGACTTGAATGGCGATGTGAGACAATTTTCGAATTACGAAAAGCAGAGATATGCCGGTTTCTTGTGAGAGTCGAGGATTTTGTGCATGTGCTTGCGAAAGTCGAGACGTTGATCGATTCACCTATTTCGCAGCAAAATTTAAAAATTAGGTCTCTCGATCAAGAAAAGGAACAAGAAACAAAACTCGACGAAGCGGCAGGATTTGTTGTCGAGCTATCGACGGCGATTCGGATTCAGGAAGACGGATTCAAGACAGATCCGATCGAACAGTGCTTGTCCACACTTGTTCAGATCGTCACAGGCTTGAAGACAATCGTTCAAGATACGAAAGCAGAGCTCGACGAGCTTGTCCAAGATCCCGAGTCGGTTTATTTGGCCGCTAATTTTGGATTGGAGCTCTACGATTCAGACTCGGAATCTGATACTTCTCCTAGGAAATCAAATCGATCAAAGGAAGAGCTTCAATTCCTTGTCTCGCTAGCGCAAAAACTATCCATTCGTGCAAACTATCTCCAGATCCTCTTCACGTCTATCGTCAAGCGGCGGCTCACTAAGACCTGCATATCCGCTATCATGACCTCTAAAGATAGCACTGCCGACCACAACGCCGACAGCAATGTCTCAGCTGCCGCATCCTATTTAGATCAGCTCCACCACTACGCAGTTGCAATTTCTCCAGTTTTTGATACGCTCGTCTGCTCGCTGTATGATATTGATGACTCTTTTGAGGCCCAAAAATTAGAGATATCATCAAACCTAGCTTTGTTTAAAGCAGAATCAGTGCGATTACCACAGCTCGCAGCTACTGCACTACAAGACAAATATTCTCCTTGGTTCGCTACTTGGATAGACAGATTTAATGATGATTTATGATCTAAATTAATTTCATATGGTATATTAAAATAAATTTCTCCGGCCTGCCTGTATATCCTTATTACCATTGTCCCAGCCAAATGCAATTATATCCTAGTCGTACTAGTATCTGTATCTGTACTTTCACTCTCATCTTGTGGTTGTGGTTCCTGCTGCTGGTCGTTTTGTTGTTGCTCCGCTTGTTGCTGCTGATGAAACAACGCCCGCCGAGCTTGCACAAACTTTCGCCATCTAGTTGTACTTTGAGAATTCGCTATATTTTGCTGCCGGAGCCGCCGCCGCTCACGTCTTTGTTCTTCCTCACGACGGATCTGCTCACGCGCTCGAGCTCTCTCGGAAGAGGGAAGCATCTGAATATTCACTCGATCCAGCACCGTGCTCAGCGAACTCCGCACCCAACCCTGATTATCACGCGCTTCTTCTTGAGCGGCTAAGACAGCAGCCAAAGCCGCTGCGCGAGCTGCTGCCGCTCCAGCAGCTGCAGCCGTCACGGGATGAGTATTCGGATCAATCTCCGTAGAATCAAGCAGCTCGGGCGGACTGTCCGGGATCTCTACTCCTAGCCGTAGATTCAAATCAACACGGCAGAGCGGACATTGTGATGACGAGTTCAGCAACCATGGATCAACGCATGCCGCATGAAATCCATGGCGACACGGTAATACCCGCAGATCCTGACCAGCCAAAAATGGTTCAAAACAAATTGGACAAGTGTCTATATGGATCATTGAATCAGGTAAAAATTCATCCGCAATCGGAATCGGCGTTGACACTCCATTATTATCAGATTTGTCAGCAATATCATCGATCTTGTCAGGAAGCTCGTGGATCTTGTCCATATCCTGATCCTCATGAACGATTGTTGCTTCTCCCGCAGAATCAAAGCGACTGGTCGACTCCATACTATTTCCTGTATCTCCATTTTTTTCCGATATTTCGAGGGCCCCTGTCGCCGACGACTCTGCTCCTTCAGCTTTGTCCTTTTCTTCAATGCCATTTTTCTTAGCTTGCTCCTGAGGCGTTGGCAAATGTACCAACGGCAGTGTATCGAGCACCGCTTTCGCAATCCCTCTAGCTCTTGTATTTCTCTGCACAGTTCCATCTGCATTTCTAGTGAATTGATATCGCTCTGGATGCCGATGAAGTCGAAGAGCACCGAGTATTATGATGACAAGAAACAAGCAACTGATGACTCCCGTGATGGCATAGAGCGCTATCAATGCGTTCGACGACCCAGAGCTGTTGCTACTCGAATCTGATGTCGAGGATGCCGTTGCCTGCGCAGATGCTGTCTCTGTTGTAACGATTACTGATTCTGAAGTATGAGTTTCTGTGCTATCAGGCGAGATGATAGTTTGTGTGGTAACTACTGTCGTGCGACCAAGTGCAGCACTAGAGGTCGAGGAAGGAGTACTCGTTGCGCTTGATAATACTTCATAAATCTCTGTCTCGTTAACAGTGACAGCAGCCTCTAGATTGGTAGCACCGCTACGAATCGTATATAAAATTTGGCGAGACAGTGAGGCCGAAAGAGTGGAGAATACAGCTCCAAGATCGCCATTGTAGAACTTGTATGATTGAGTAAAAACACATGCCCGTGAGGTGGTCGAATAAAGCAAGATAAATGATGGATAGTAGGTCATGGCGCGAATGACAGCCTGCGAAGCGAGGTCCGAATCGTCACAAGATATATATGCAATGGATTCGGAAGTCAAATTTGCTGTTGAATTTGCAGCATAATCGACCAGATAGCCTCGAAACGTAACATTGTCGGTTCCTCCAGAAGTGGACGCCTCCGCTGTCAACGGATTAACAGTGGCGGCGTAGTTCCAGTCCAAAGAATCACTATAAACACTTAGTTGAAACGCATTTGTAAATGAGGTTGTAGCATTCGATGAGGCCAGCTGAAGTGACGAGCCAGATTCAACGACGACTGAGGGTGTAGAGGATACTGAAGAAGCAGTAGACGACGAATCATAGCTGGAGCTAGCGGTCGAGCTAGTAATATCCTGAGTGGACGTGTCGTGGGAGTTGCCGACGATCCAAATCCCAGAAGGAGTACTGTAGGAGGCAGTGACCGAGTAGATGGACAAATAGGCCGATGCATAAGTAGCTGACACACTTGACTGAGTCGATGATGATGAGGATGCTGACGAGATCGAGGTCGAGGACGCCGACGCAGCAAGATAGACATGACTTAAGTACGACGAAGGAGCGACACTTGAAGTAAGCGAAGAGAGTAGCAGCGAGGATGAGGAGGCGGCTCGTTCGAAAATATTCCTCCAGACTGGCAGCGCAGAGACTGTAGCCGCCAGACTCAATAAGCTGAGCAGACCAAGAAAATTGAGAAAACAATACATCGTGCCAAAAGAGATCGTAAGGGGAACGAAAGATGCTAATGGGAATGATCAGGCATTCGTGGGTGACAAGAGATAGAAAAGACAACTGAAAGTAGCCAATTCCTCGCCGAATCTTTGATCGAGACGACTATCAAGCAAGATTTTATAAAGAAGTATCCAAAACACAGCACAATATTAAGAATTTCCAGTCAGATTATGGACTCAAAAAAGAACGTACGCGGTTTGAATATGGGCTGGTCTGCGCATCCAAAGTCCCTTTACCTGATAAGTCGATTAGTCAACAGTCATTCAGCACCACAGCACTTCTACTTGTGCTACTTGTACTTCTTGTACAACTTGTGCTAGCTGGCGAATTCTAATTCCTGTTCGTCTAGCGTACGATTCAAACGATTTTGTAAACGACTGTTTGCGTTCTGAATCCGAGTTCCAAAAATATCTTATCGACTGTGTCTTTCTCTCCGCCGCTGCATGCGAGTTTGAACCCCGTGCGCTGACCTGCACCGTTTGCCGCGTAATCCGTCAGCTTCTTCCAGTCGGGGCTTAAATAACTGGTTATAAGCATTTTTGCGTGCTAATTAGTGTATGCATACAAAATGACTTGAGAATACACAAAAAATCACTCTAAGATATTTGGATGTTTACGGGCGACTTGGAGTTATATTTATATCGTATTGTCACTACTGAACAAATTTAAACACTAGCGTGGGTTATCGTGATCGATTCTAATGTTAAAGGAAGTAAAGAGGTATGCGAAGCGAAGATGTTTATGTCCGAGTAATACTGTAGAATGACATTAATATTGTCTTGTAGTCGGTCATATATAGTAGAATATCTTGTAATTGATAGTAGTACATCACTCAGCCTTCTTATCCTCCAAATTCTTCATCTCAGTCAACTCAAACAACCGTAATCCCTCTTCTACAGCGCTTTGCCATTCGGCTTTCCGTTGTTCAACACTCTCGGACTGATCATGTTCAAGCTTGCTCAGGACATGATCCACCTGTCCACTATCGTCCTCGCTCTGCAGCTCCTTTGCTCGGGTATTGTACTGGCTTTGGCGCTCATGGAGCTGGATTGTGCTCTCAATAGCATCGAAGACGACAGATACGATGTATCGCACGGCGAAATACAAGTGCTCGGCTAGTAACACTGAGCCCAGCAGTATCCAGGGGCGCGTAGAAACTAATTGGCCCGATTCGGCGGCATCTTCAGGCGTATGACGGTAAAGCGAGACCAGACTTGCGGTAGTTAGGGTTCCGAGCCAAGTGATGAAACCAAGATTGTTGATCCATGGTCCGATCGTGTCTTCTTTGCTGGGAATTGGACGTTTTGTATCGAGACAGATTTTGGCTGCGTCGCCACGGAGCTCTACCCAGTTGTTGATGAAAGAAAACAGCGGCGCAAGTGGCCACACTGTTGAAAACAAGGAAAGATATCCGAACTGGACGATCATCTCACGGTAGTCGTCGTCGACATCATATTCAGGGAACTCTTCTTCTGCGCGGATGCGAGTCAAGAATTCGGCTTCCGCAGGTGAATCAGTGATAGTCAAGGTCGGACCGGAACTGACGAGTTCTTTAGTCTTGTTAAATAATCGCCGCTGCACATATGGAAGCAAAGTCTCGACAAAGAAATTGATAAATTGCGCAGTTGCTGTTGCAAAGATGTACTGCTGTTTCAAACGCAAAGCATTGATGGTGATTGTCTCTGAGGCACCGCGCGCCTTGAACTTGATCACCCGCTGGGCAGTTGCCGTGATAAAATCCACATTCGGCGCAAGTAAATGTCCAAACGGAAGGTAGACGTATGCACTAAGAAACAAGCCCATGTAAGCCGTCAAAAAATTCAAAACAAACATTTTTTGCGTCATGGACGTTTCATATGTGCGATTGGACGCGTGGTTTTCCCAATCTGTCATTCGAGTCGCCAAGATGTTGTAGAACGCAGTGAAAGTTGGAACCAGAGTGGCCAAAAGTGCAGTCGGAAGAAACATCAAATACTGTTTCAGCGGTCCGTCGTAAATTTCCGAAATGAAGATTTCGATCGCAAATACGAGAGCTTGTAAACACATTAACAGCAAGCCGGCTACAATAGCTGTCGGCACTGCCGTCAATTGCTTAACGACTCGCTTCCATGAGGGATAGTATTTCTCGTTTGTGCCTGTGATTGGGTTTTGACGTTCTGTTTCGCCTTGGAACGAAGCGCGAGGGACTTCCAGCGAAGAACAACCTCTACATCCCCATTTGACAGCAAAATCGATTTCCTTGTGTTTCCAGGCCTCAACAAAGACACAGCACCAGATACAATTAGCAGCAGCAAATGTCGGTGCGAACGGAGGCAGAAAAAAATACGCAACCAGGCCGACGATCGTGGGGAACAGCAGCCATTTGAAGTAGTCTTGCAAGAACGCGAAATATAGCGCGACTTTCTCACCAAACGTGTCACGCATAAGTTCGAGTTCTTCTTCGCCCAGAATATATTTGCGCGACCATCGTCTGACCCAGGCATTGTCAAATTCCGGATCATGGCTCGCAAATACAGACGTCACATAGATCCAATCGCCTTTTCCAGGGGTTATTCCTAGTCCGTGTTCTGCCGGAGGGTCCATGAGACGCGAATAGACAAGTCGGAGTCGCTCTGCAACGGAAAATGAAGCAGGCACAACATTTTCGACGGGTTCAGGAGCGGTCGACCGAATGCTCATGAGCCAGTCCTTGACCTGCGAATGATAAGAAGTGATGGAGACAACGACGTCGGAAGCCTTGACAAAGATGAACACGGATCCAATTCGGTTCGGTCGAACTGCAAATTCGAATCCGGCGTTGGCTAGCTGTGTGAGAATGAGCTTAAGCGCTTCTGCCGCAGAGCCTTGGCCAGGTTTCTTTTTCAGTACTGCAGGTGAGTTGGCGTCGAAAACCAGCACAAAATCATGTTCGAGATGATCTGGCGCTTTTGAAGCCGTAGAAGCTGGAGATGAAGAGCTCGCTTCAGGAATCTCTTTCGACTCTGACATGATCAACTATCAAAGACCAGTAGAGAATTGGAGACAGCAATCAAATTGAAAAGCCTATCAATTGAGCGAGAATATAGGAAACAATTGACTGATTATCGGATTTGTCCAGGTAGCTAACCAAACTCGATTGAATCACCGCTGGATCTGGTCAGGGACCGCCGGTATCAACAGGAACAAGCCGATGGCCAAATAGGAGAAAAAGGGTTACGTGTCACATTGCTTTGGTAATATCTTAGTAATCGATTCTAATGGCTTAGTCAGAGGTTGGATGAAAGCCTTAGAGATTATGATGGCACGTGGAAGCTATTGGGATAGTTCAGAAGCTGGATGATGAGACGAGGCTGATAGGGCCAGCGAGTTGCTGGGTATTTTGGATCGAGGCAATTGTGCTAATAGATTGACGTGTATGATCTGATATGATTGAACTCGACTAGGACGGATTGTGAGCAATTTACTGTTTCGAATGCGCGAAAGCAGAATATATCAACAGGATAAAATAGCTTTATGGAGCCTAGAGAACGCATGAGGTTGAAGCTGGAGCACGGTCGAGAACAGACCAGGCAGAAAAGAGCAACTAAATAGACATACGAAAGGTTTTCAGAGTAGCCGACCGATCGGGCAAACTTAAGCAGAAGAGAAGAGACCTAGAAGTGGAAGATGGATAACTAGGAGCAGTAATATGTCGGAGGCCTCCGGCATAATAAAGGAACGGACACAGACTACTATTAGAGCGTACTATTGCTACGACATAGTGCAGTTGTCGCACTTGAAGCTGTAATAAAGTGTTATTGCGCAATTTAATACATGATGAATCTAAAATTCTACATTTCTGATCTGTACGGTTACTATATCAACGTTGCCAGAACACAGATCAGAAAGAGTAGCAGAGCTGCAAATGAGTCTGGAAATATAGCAATCTAGTAAGAGTAATAGTAAGAGCAATAGTAGCTGTATAGAGCTGTAACTAAAGTATGGAAGAAGTAGGTCAACGGCCAGCAAATGACTTCAGACAAACAACGTGAACGATTTAGGCCAGTAAATGCTGCCAGCCTGGTCATGGGAACTCATGAGCAGTCTAGACGAGCTGTTTTTGGCTTTCCTATTCGAGCACTTACTATTGTCTATGTTTCCTGAACGGTCCGCTGTGCGAAAGTCCGCTGTAGGCATTGGATTATTAAACAATCTTTAAGTCAGTATGCTATTGTGCTATTGCATTGCTACATGATGTTTTCCCTTGTACCGTATAGTGAACCTGTTCTAAGCTCTTCTTGCCTTCCCTCCCTGACCTTCTTGGTCCGCTGCGGTTCCGCGGCGGACACAAAAACCAGGGGAAAGCAAAGACTGACGCCACCAAGCCACGGGATGAGCTGGAGAAGAGCTGAGCGAGCAGCCAGAGGGTCGAGGACAGTTTTGGGCGTCAACGAAAGCTCAACAGTGTTAGAATACGCCAAACAAACCAGAATCTGCAATAAGAATGCTATTACAGACGAAAAACATCTACTCTACTATAGACTTGGTCAATAAACCAATTGCAATGATCTCAAGCTAAACTGTCTATTCCGCCTGATTCTCGTATCGTCGAGTCTTCTCGGGCTAGTCCGAGCCTGTCGTAGAACCACATGAGCTGTCCGTCTCCGCAAGCGATTCCAACCCCTCGGTATACAAACCACAACAGAGCACAGCAACCGTTCGTCGGCGGCCGGCGGCCACAGGATCTGAAAGAGGTCATTTCCCCTCGAACCTTGCCGTAACAGGCAAAACGTCGCGAATTTGCAGGTCTGTTGCCTGTGCGCGTGAAATGCTGCAGGAAAAAAAACAACAGGAAAAATGCCGTCATCGTGACTCGTTTTGACCCAATTTGACCTAACTGGACGGCCAAATTGGACGGAATCGACGAAAAATTGGCCAAACTCAGGCCAATCTGGTGAAATCCGCTAAAATTCTGGGCCGGACCCCGCGCCTATGGCGACCACAAAGAATTGCGCGGACGCTTCTCTGTTTTGTGCATGCTGTTGAGCTCATTCACACGTGCGGTCCGGCCGGTGCTGGTTGCTCTGAGTTCATGGAGTAACCGGTCCTGTCTGTTTGACATCCAGACCGGCGCCCTGATGTGAACTGTTCGTGCTGTTCTGGTTGACCCTTGGTGAGGAGCAAAATCTTTTTTTGTTTTTTTTTTCTCGCATCTACAGCAGCTGACCGTTGTAGTGGTTTCCCTGCTTGGATGGTGAATATTTATATACCCTGATGAAATTACTGTTTGACTGTACCCATATATAAACTCTTGCTCCTCCACGTTCCCCTCTTCTTCGCACTTTTAGCATTTGTACATGCTTATTCACTCATTCACTCACACATATATATTCCCTTTTATATATATATAGATATTTATATATAAATACACCATGCCCTCTCTACCTCCGCGCTATTCCTCAGCAGTTCTTCCTGCCTCGAAACATAAAATGGTTCCTTCTCAAAGGCAGATCAGAGCGAAATCGCCCGCTACCACGGCTTCTCGTCCTCTTGAGCTGTCCGTCGTCATCGAGTCGCCTCCCCTCGTTTGCTACGGTCCCCCAGATTCTTCAACCGGTGCGCTTCTGTCCGGTCTACTATTTCTCACTGTCAACGCACCCTCGATCCCCATGGAATCTGTTTCCCTCGAGCTTGTCCAAGACGTCTCTGTTCGTCGGCCGGCGGTGCCTGCGTGCAAGCCTTGCGTACACCGGCAGAAAGTTCTCAAGCGTTGGGATCTGCTAGCAAACAAACTTCCTCTTCTTCCCCGTGCCGAGTATGGCTATCCGTTTTCGCATCTGCTAGCAGGCGACTTGCCTGCCTCGACCGTCTCTGCTTTGGCTACTGTTTCATACTCGCTTCATGCGCGTGCTACGCCTGCAGATCACAATATTTCGCCCGTCGACATTTCTCGGCCTATCTCATTAACTCGCTCTATCATCTCTTCCGATATTCGACGCTGTCTACGTGTCTTTCCGCCTACCGTCATTAACGTGACGGCGTCACTACCTGCGATAGTATTTCCACGGTCCGAGTTCACGCTTGAACTGCAGCTTAACAATATTGTCAATCGCGAAAAACACACTCGGTGGAATCTGCGCAAACTGAACTGGCATCTAGACGAGATTTCAAAGCTGAAGTCCCTCGGATGTGTGCGCCATGACTCGGTGTCTAACATTGCCGGCGCAGTTGCTGGCACAGATAGTCATGGCTCTGCAGAAGATGCACGGGTTCTGTCACGACGAGATATTCGTCAAGGATGGAAAACTGATTTTACTGGTGACGGTCGAATCGAGATGGAATTGCCCATTTCGACATTTGTCGACTCAGATGCCTCGAACTCAGATACAATCGCATGTAACGTGGCTGATTCTGGACTTGGATTCAGTGTCGAGCACACTCTTGTGATTGAGCTTCTGGTTTCTGAGGAGCATCTGCCTGCTCCGGGTCAACATACCACTTCCCCCACCGGAGGAGCGCGAATTCTGCGCATGCAGTTCGCTGTTGACATCACTGAGCGAGGCGGTTTGGGGATTTCCTGGGATGATGAGGTGCCGCCAATGTACGCTGATGTTCCAGTATCTCCACCAGGATACGATGTTCTTGACCAACCGCACGTCGAAGTTGAGCAGCTGGTAGTCTGAGTGCCTAAGCATTGGCGAAGTTAATTATTTGGGATCACGATTGGCGTTATTATTGTGTTTGAATGTGTACGGCGAATAAAATCATGGTTAATATATTTTCATAATTTTCAAAATCAGTAGTTTCAATTCAAATGTAGCTCGATTATAATTGATAACTTTTTTCTGAGGCTTGAGTCGGATCTTTGCGAATTTCAAGATCTACTGGTCTTTGCGTATGTTGTCATTTTTGAATTGAAGGTGAGATTTGATCAAGGAATAGTTGATTGATCGCGAAGGTTATGTCGGTGGGCGACCTACTTGAATATTAAAAAATAAAATTTTTGACAATGAATATTTAATTAGTGTACTTCTGACCTGACCGATACGTACGTTTGGACTACATGAACTGTAAGAAGTGAAGAAAAAGTAATCTGCAATCATCTGACTTTTGCGAAACTAATACTCTTCGTATGATTGATGAATAAAGGATTGGCGAATAGTAAAGTTAATATAGTTATTATTAATAAATTTCCGACTATTGACACTCATTTTCAAGTTATGATTCTATTTTACTACAATTTACTTATATTGCTCGAGTCTTCGAGCCTTAGCGTCGAAAATGGTCTCCCTAGCAATTTCAATTAGTCTAAGCCGACAAAATAAATGCTCCAGACCTCCAGGCAATTCGTGTGATCCAACTTGATTACACAGGAATAGATAAGCCTAGGAAACAATAAAAGAGGAGATGAGACGCAATACAATTCAAGACTGCAACGGAGATCAAGTGTAAGGGGGAGATACATTTTTTACTATTTCAACAACATTCAAAGAAAACAATGATTTCCGAATTTAAAACGCACTGGACAGCAAGCCGTAAAATATGTAGCAAGGAAAAAATAAATCCCCAGGAATATTTCCCTGACGTAGATCCATCACAGCGAATGGGCTCTTTACGAATAATACAATCTGATTTCAAAATTCTGATCGGTGAGATGATGCATTCTGATTCCAAATAGAGGCACAGCAGACACTCAACAATAGTACTGAACGATAAATCTGTTTTGAGGTCGGGTTATGTAGTTGTAAAGTATCGACTTATTCTTATGAATACCCAAAATTATGGAATCCGGAATACAGATTTAGCAAGTTTTATGATGCTTAGTTCAACTAGTAACTAATAGTATATTATTAATCTCATTCTTAATATGGTTTGACCACAGCTGTGAATTATATTCGCAATTTACGACCCAGATCACGATCACAACCGCAACCACAATATTCTGTTTTGATCTCAAGCGCGATTTAAATAACAATCTGCAAAGTATACGTGACCAAAATAGCGAGAGTTAAAATCAACACGACATACTGTAGAATCAGCACAGCAGCAATACAATCCAGTTGCGGCACATTTTCAGCATCATCCGGCGCGAAGAAGATAGTTAAATAAATCTGAGTGGTTGCAGACGGGACTGCAGAGGCCATGATAAACACAAACGCCAAAATCAAGTTGTCTTCTGGGACCAGCCCATATCGACGAAGTGCTTGAGTGAATGCGATTGCAATTATGGGAAGTACAACAAGTTTTAACAACACCATCGATACCATTACTCTCCAGAACCGAGGTGGAAGTTGCTTCACCGATAGCCGACCGATCGTGCCACCAAGCAATAACAAGCCCATCGGAACGTTTGCATTGCCAACGAATTTGGTAAAATCCATAACAAAATCTAACGGCGGAAGCCCGTCCGGCGCCGTCCGCATATTGTAATCAGTCGCAACGAACAGCGCCTTCACAGGATCAATAACCGCTATAATAATCGAAATGATCATTGACGCTGCTGGAGGTTGGCACAACGAATGAAGAAATATCATTAATCGGGATAAAATTAAATTCTTCTGACCCTCATTACGGATCTCCACCGTCACTGCAGTGACTATAGGATCCAGCCGATCATCATCATCCTCATCTCCTTCTTCGTCATTATGATGTATCGTAGGAGCAGGTTGGATCTGATCATCAATATCATCAGGTTGTTCAATATCTGGAATAGGCTTTCCTGCCCGGCTTGCTTTTGCTGCCCGCTCTGCATTGATCCGTTGGCGAATTGATCGCACACCAGCGGACTCGACAGGTAATAACATTCTGGAACTAGCAGAAGCAATCGATGTCGCAGTTTTCACTTTACCCAGAGGCGATGTCGAACTACGCAAAATTGATGACTGTGCAGTTGCAACTGGACTTAGGCCATTTGGTAGGTAAACATTCGTACCACTTCTAGTGTCGGTCGGCGGATGGATCACAGAGCTCTCCAAATCTTCCAGCTCCTCTTCTTCTTTATCTTCAGCAAAATCCATAGATTCATCAAGTGTCCTCTTCTTCTTCCGTGTCCACATCTTGTTGAATTTTCTCTTTTTGCTTGGGGTCTCTGGCTTTTCCCCATCAGGCTGCAGACCAAGCATGTCCGGTGTAATAGGGACCTGGAAATCACCCTCAATCAACTGGACAGCTCCGCATGTAAATAACAAAATGAGATAGACTGACATGATAATAGTCACGTAAGCAATACCTTTGTCCTCGTCACCATCTGAAAATGGAGGTCCACTAGTAATAGTCATAACATATGCCATGGGAATATCTCCACTGTTGTTGAAAATGGCCGCTACCGTGCTTCCACCTCTCCAGAACTTTGGCGGCTTTACTACATATCTTAAGATCAGCGCAATCGCAACACCAACCACTATGTAGAGAACGGCCGTTAATGCAGCAAAGCCAGCAATTTGCATATTGTTCGAGTCGAACGCGACAACCACTTTGGAAAACACGATACATGGCAGAAAATAGTTCAAAAGAATGGTTGACACCTTCTTGCTGGTGTGGATGTCTAGCACACCAATTCTCGAAAAGTAAAAGCCTGCAGAAACCGAAAGAAAGATCTTAACAATCGGTTTCACGGCCACGTAGATAGAGGCTCCGACTGTCATAGACATGATGAGCTCGTGAATTTGGTATCATTCCAGCACAAGGACTGATTTTGAGTATTGCTTAGAAGAATGCTGAATGAGTGCAACATATACAGATATAAGTTATATCTATATATTATTGCATATATCTATCGATCTATATCTATCTATTCTTCGTCTGCATGATTCATACTGAAGTGATAGTGAGCTCGAATAATGTGAAGATTTACTGGGAGGCTCGCCCGCCCCCGCGGGGACTAACGGCTCAATTCTAGACTACTTTTCCGGTGTAATTAGTGTGACATTTACGGTAACAGAAATACATCTGAATACAGTTTCGCTAATATTTGTATAATTTCAAAATGATCTTTCTTTTCAAATTGATCTCTCTTCTGCGAGCATTTTAATACTAAATAGCATTGTAATTGTTCGGGCTGGACAGCAACCGATATCTTAGCCGCGGCTAGTTTTCCGGCCGACAAGCTGACGTTTTAGTTCTCTTTCTTCTCGTTATCGCTTCAAATTGAACGCGATCTAATTTTGCGGGGGAGCATTCAGCTAATCCAATCAGCGTCAAAGTGACATCATCTATATATCTGAACTTAAGCGAAAATGAGGAGAAATTATAATTTTGCTGTCTGCCTCCCACGTCTGTTCTCAACGCTAAAACGAGTTGCGATTATCAAAATCAATCCAGTGACTGGCTGGAAGGGTATTGTCTTCATAAGTTTGCCACTAAATCTATGTCAGATGAAGCAAACGAGAATGGCAGAAAATATATCGTTCGCAATTGGATCTCGAATCTGCATGTTCCTCCTCCCTTAATATATAACGTCACGTGTAAATATCACGTGGATATCCTTGTTTACTGTTTACATCTAGTAGATTAAATCTCGATATGAATGATCTTTCGAGTTAAGTAACTGTGACGCACATTGGACCAGATAGAATGTCAAGAAGGAATACAGACATTGGCAAAGAAAATAAAATTGGGTATGAGAGCGAAATGGCGCGCCGTCGCAAAAAGCGACGACTTGGAAATGGCGGAGCAGTGAATCAAGACGGAATATATACTGGCACAGCCTCTACAAGACCAGGAACTGGAAAGGACCATTTTGTCGAAATGGGGACGGAATTGGATTCAGAAAGAGAAACAGTATTTGCCGGATTCAGATTCAACAAGACTAAATTTGGCGAACATGCTAGATCATTGAGAGAGCCACATGGGACTCAGCATAGTTTACCACTCGCCTCAGTTACTCCGGCTGCTCTGGAAATAATTTCAAACTCAGCTGCGCCAAATAATCTCAAACGCAAAGCCGACTGTCTGTCTCCAGACGTCAAAAATACTCCGACCGCTCTCTGCAAAAGAAACTCCCGAGCAGCAGTCCGTCAAAGTGCACGCTTAAGAGCTCGAGCACGTCACGGCAGATCATTATCGTCCCAGGGAAGCACTCTATTCGACCGTCGACAATTTGTCAATCACAATAAAGATATAGATATGGACAAAATGGATATAACTCCGAATTCGAATTCTAGCAAGATATTTACAAAGATATCCAGTCCTGCAGTCAATCAAGCTGATGTGTCAATGATTTCAATAACCAATGACGAGGATCCGGTCGACCTAGACGAGGATTTGTTGCTAGTTCTCTTTGGTTACTAAGGATACAAATGGAGGCGTTTTTGGAGGGCTTATGGATCGTATAATTTACTCGTAACAATAATTTTAATGTATAATTTCAAATCGGATATTTGCGTAGGGGCTGACATCCAAAGGGCTTGGGGAATCGTTCCGACAACGCGTCCAAGTCGCGTAGTCACGCGTCAGGTCCACTACGCGTTAAGCGACTGCTCGACTCGTTGACTCGCGTGGGTTCCCCTTGTTACTACTTTTACTCGAGCTGAAGTAATCACGTTTCTGCGCTTTTGCGGTCGGTATTCATGGAATCGTCATTGACAGTCCTGAGATGTCGTCGCTATTTGACATTGACCGTGGCCAATTAACTTCAGTCTATGGACAAGATTTCTATAAGCTGTTGTGCAACCCTCGTCCAATTCTATTCGAACCAGCGACCTATCAAGGATATGCTCATGGTAAATTCAGTATCTAAAACTAATATAATTTTGCAATCTGCTAGTCTGAAAAACCAATTAACTTCCCCTCACATCTACTAGCTCGTCCGCCCCAATCTATTCAGCTCCAACTGGCTCGTCCACAAGCTGACCCATCTCGCTCTCCTTGGGTCCCTTGGGTACAACCGACCTAGCTCCCTTTCGAGGCCCCCTCAGCCCCTACTTTAACCACACCCTTTCGATACACTGTCCCCGAGGGCGCCCCTTTATAGGTTAGGCTGACATCTCCATCGCGGTGTGTCTCTTGCTACGCGTCTTACAGCCCTGCAATCTTCTCCTCGCTCAAGTTCTGGCCGGGCGTTCAGTCTCCTTTTATTTCTCTTGTTGCCTGCCCGGTTTTTTTATTTGTCTTTCTTCCTGGCAAACTATTCGTTTGTTTTCAATTTGTCAGTTCTTTCACGCTCATTTTTTGTATTTGGTTGTTCGTCGATTTCTGGCTTCGTACGTTCTCAGTTTGTTTACCTGGATACCGGCATTGCGTGTTGTTGTCGGAAAGCATTCTTTAGAGCGAATATCGTGCTCTTTTGGTATCTATTTTTTGGCATCTTTGGCGATCTTGGTTTCGAGTCAATTCTAGAAATTCCGCTCTTTTCCTGTTCCTGCTTTATAATTCATGTATTTTCGCCTTGCATCTGCATGAAATCTTTTCCTTGCGTTCCGATCTTCACTTGCTGATTTATCTGCTTTCATTTGCCAATACCTTTTCTCTCCTGCATATCTCTTTGCAGCTGATTCGGTCAGTTTCAGTCCAATTTTCAGGCTTAAGATGTCACTATCTCCTCAGCCTACTCCCGGCACTTCTCGGCCGCTATCTATGTCGTCGGATGACTTCGACCTCAACTCAAAACCTGATCCAGCCCCACCGCTAGCCGGCCTAACCAGCACTGGCTCTTCGCTCGAAACTCCGGTCACCGCTGGCGAGTCACCTAGTCTACTACCGTCTGTGTTCACAATTACTCCCCCAACAACACTTCCGAGATCGAAACGAGATCAAGACGACTGCCAAATGACCGACATTCACGGTGACGATGCCTCGCTTGTCGGCACTCTGTCATCAGCTCCGCTCGCGCTCACCCCTGGCGCCCCTATGAAGAGATCTCGTACTCTTGATCTGAGTCCAACATCCACGAGAAGTATACCGGGTTCGTATGAGGACTTGAACGATGCTGATAACGCGTCGTCCACTTCTTCAGCGTCATCCACGACCACGTCCACTTCTTCCTCCGAATCGAAAGACCCCTTCCGAGTCACAACGGGTCCTGCGCGTCCACATCTTTTAGTCACTCCGCGCAATCCGGATATTCGAACAGTCACATTTGCGAATGAGTATGACATAACTGGATCATCTCCAGCGCAGAAACGACCTCGTATCGCCTTAGCCCGGTCTTTGTCGACTACTTCATTGCCCTATCAACAACAGCAATTGCAACAGCAACAGCATCAGAACACACATTTTCACAATATCATCTCTACAGATCAACACATGGCTCCTCTCATGGAACACACTGTTTCAGCACCTGCAATGCATCATACGCTGATTCCAATACCTCCACATTCTGCTCCGCCCATGCAACATACTTTCATGCCTTTTGAGCAAATGAAAACGCCGACGCCAGTCTCGGCAGGTCAACAAGCCAGCTTTAAGCTTTATCCTATGTCGACAACGACGTTGACTTCGTCTGAACCAATGGATAAATCGTTATCCGAAATGCCCTCATACGACGCGTACATTGCGCGTCAGCGACGCGAAATTGGCAACGATGGTAGTTCTATTTGGAGCAAAGATGTTGAAGATGCATTCATGGAAGCTATCCGCAAAATACCCAAAGTTGGGCGCCGGAAAATCACAGTTAATGGCCGCTCATGTGGTCGAAACGAGCTCATTTCCGATTTTATATATCGTAAAACTGGCAGATTGAGAACTCGAAAACAGGTCTCGAGTCATATTCAGGTATTGAAGCACCTATTAAAAGACGATCCTCAATGTATGTATTTCATCTGAATCATTTGATTGAATAACTAACATGAAAAGTCATGAACTTGGTTACCGATTCACCGACGCCGACTCCACCAGCAAATATGCCTTTACTATTCACCTCTCCTACTGGACTGAACAAGGCGCCGATGAAAACAGCTCCGTCAATGGCAAGATCGATGTCTGCACCCTCTCATGCATTCACACCAACTAATCGTGGAAATTTGCCGCCGACTATGACGCCGTTATCTCTGCCATCAGGAGGACGAATGGATCAGCAAATGGCAGGGCTTGTAAAGAACGAACTAAAAACCAATTCTGAACAGATTGCGTTCAGCATGCTTGGTCCGCCTGGAATGTTTCATCCTAGTCCCACACCGAAATCAAATCCCCAAGGCTCTATATCGATGGCAGAATCTCCGATTGCTCAGCACGCTGATATCATCATGCATCCGTTTATGTCGCCTAGCACGCCTTCGAACGCTCATCAGAACAATAATGGCAGCTTGCATCAACAAGCGGATGTGCATCTTGATACTCAACAGCAAATGGCGGCCATGATGGAGAGCCATGCCAATAGCATTCTTTACGCGACTCCAACTTTTGGCCGAATCATGTCGCCTTCTGCTAACTTTGTGAGAAATCAGCCGCTCCAACAACAGCAACAACAACAACATACGGGAACCAATGGACACACAACAATGATGATGGACTCTGCAAGTGGGGGAGGCCATCTGGGTGTATATATGGACTGTGACGCCGCTCTTTTGGAAGCCGGTTCTGGATCTTCGGTATATTCTACGAGCGAACTTCTAGATCTATGGATGTAATGTACTTACAATGATAACGATGTTGGAGAAGATATTGAAGTGAGCGAGAATGAAATTGGTTTACTATTGGGATATTTTTTATTTTATGGGGTCGGTGTCCGGTAGTGTTGTGTCAAATTATACTTACTTTCATTTTGCTAGTTTTTATTATTTTTCTTGGTGGAGCTTGGGAGGAGTGCGAATGCTGGTCATGTCAATCATTAATCTTTTCCCGACAGAGCTGCACAGATGATTACGATTTTCCTTTTTACGTGTACCCGATATCTTGACTAGATATCCTGCTTATGCCTTTTTTTGTCCAATAGGGGCCAGCTAGAACGCGAATATATTAAGTTCTGACCCATTGATGAATAAATAATCCAAACGTTGCCTGAAAAGCTGCTCTGTCGTTACTGAGTTATCATTTACCGCAGACTAAAATTAATTAGAGCTAGCCATCAAGGGGGACCAACGACGCGCTCCCCCTAAGGGGGAGGGCGCATACTTTACAGTTTAAACGATCAGTTTAACCGAAAATGACATGTGTTGTCTGCCGTAATCTCAGTTTAATTATGGTCCCTTGCTTTAATAGTGTAGTCGCAAGTGGACCGCCGATAACCTATATGATAATATATGATGGTGGTAACAGAGCCGTACAAGGCCTGTTGTAAGTGAATAGAAGAGCAGTTTAATGTTATTGGCGGCGTTTGTGTCACTCCAGTATCTGGGCTACCGTAGGTTAGTACTGCACAATCAGTGTAGAAGGTTAACAAGCAAAAATTAATCAATTATTGGCAGAATGACCGCTGCCGATTTGATTCGGCTGGCTAGCGCAATTGGATCTGTCAGGAGTCATTTCTGCAATCAGAATTGCGCTTTCATCAGTAGGATTTGGCAGACGTCCTCGATCACGGCTGCCCTGAGGAAATCAAAGCAGGCAGCAAGGCAGGCATCCACACCAAGTTCAAGCACAGTGCCAAATGCAATCTCGAAAACAAGATCGTATTTTACAATCAGAAATAATCAAAATGTCCGAATGTATTCGACTCCTTCTGATCCACCAGTATCTGATGCGCAGTCCAAACGCAAAGAAGCACGAGCTCAAATGATGCGAGACCGCCAAAATCAATATCTTCAGCAACGAGTACAGAAGATGACCGAATCGACAGTTCCAACTACACGAATCGGTCGTGTTTTACACTACGGAGGGATAGCTGCTGGAATGGGGATAGGTGCATTACGAGAGGGAGTTCGACGTTTGAGTGAGTATGACGAAGCTGGGTCTAGTAATAATCGGTCGCTCCTGATGTCACCTGCTAATCTAGAGTTACTCGTTCGTCGATTATCGCGTATGCGAGGTGCCGCATTGAAGCTGGGCCAAATGATTAGCTTTCAGGACTCGTCGTTTCTTCCACCAGAAATCCAGACTGCTCTGACTAGAGTCCAAGATAGCGCAGACTACATGCCGAAACGTCAGCTTGACAAAGTTTTGACAGGCGATCTTGGTTCGAACTGGCGCGAAAGATTCTCGTCATTTGATGACGTTCCCATGGCTGCTGCGTCAATCGGTCAAGTTCATGCTGCTGTTCTGGCTGATTCTGGACTAGATGTAGCAGTGAAAGTGCAATATCCTGGTGTGGCCGACTCGATTTCGTCCGACTTGAACAACATTGCACTTTTGTTAACCGCATCAAGCGTTTTGCCTAAGGGATTATATCTTGAAAACACAATTGCCAATGCCCGAACTGAACTAGCTTGGGAATGCGATTATATACGGGAAGCCGAGAATCTGCAGCGTTTTGCTAAAATTCTTGAAAATGATCCGGTTCTTTCTATCCCGAAAGTGTTTCCAGATCTCAGTGGTAAGCACGTGTTAACCATGGAGCGGATGTTTGGCATTGGTGTTACTCGGATCGATGATTTAGATCAAAACAAGAAAAATTGGATCGCCACAGAGATCATGAAACTTACTCTGCGCGAGATTTCAGAGTTCCATTACATGCAGACTGATCCGAACTGGACTAATTTCCTGTATAATGAATCAACCGGCCGGATTGAACTCTTAGATTTTGGTGCTTCCCGAGAATATCCGGATGATTTCGTCTACAACTACACAGGCGTTTTGAAATCTGCAGTCCATAACGATTCCGAAGGTTGTGAATATTATAGTCGGAAGTTGGGTTATCTTACTGGATTGGAGTCGCCAACGATGTTGAAAGCGCATCTAGATAGTATTCTCACTCTTGCAGAGCCATTTGATCAAACTGGTCGAATCTCTATGATTGGTCCGGATGAGTGCTATGATTTTGCTAATCAGACAGTGACTGACCGTGTACGAGCGCTAATTCCGGTTATGATTAGAGAGCGGTTAACGCCCCCGCCTGAAGAAACGTACTCTTTGCACCGTAAATTGAGCGGTGCGTTTCTGCTCTGTGCGCGATTGAATGCAAAAGTGCCTTGTAAAGCCTTGTTTCACGATATTGTTGAAAATGTAAATAGTAAATAGAACTGCGGTAGTACATATGTATGAATAAAGAGTGAAGTCACGGGAGAGGTGTACGGTATATATTTATGGACAGACACGTTTGATCGGTAAAAGCATCTCTCCGGATTCCACCCAAAATCATGAATGAATTTAGTTAACAATGAGAAGAAGGACGATTCTATATCTGATCATGCTCGTCGGCGTCTATTGCCAGGAGCTTGGTCCGTCCCGTACGAACCGATTCTTAGGGAACATACCATTTCTACGAGAGACAAGCGAAGACAACAGCAATATCAGCAGAATTAGCCGAGGGAAGTCGTTATCTTTTAAAGGGGAACTGGATCTAGAGTCAGGATCAGTTTATCTGGTAATCGGAGTATGCTCTCAACCGAGTTACGACTCTGAACAAGTGACCGAAGCGGAAGTCGTACAAGATCTACCGCTAATTGCAAACATTTTAAAGCACAACGTAACGTTTACGCAAGGTTTGTATAAAGTGCATTTCAATACTCTCCAGAATCCAGATATCAAGATTTTTGCACCGGAGTATGATGAGTCAAAGTATTCTGGTGGATGGACTTTTACGATCTACGAGGCGAACTCAAAGACCTTGCTTGGATTTCGGAATATTTCCAATGGAATCACGCTGCTCGATGCGGATAATTCCTCAGCACTGTTTCTTACCACCCCGCTGCCAGATACTGAGCAATTTTCGGACAATGATACTGCTATTTACAATACGTATATATATAAGGCCAATGACCCAAGTCTGTGGGGACTTTCGGAGTCGTATTGTGCGGTTTCGAACGGGAATTATGTAGCCAATGATTCTAACGCAGATATATCATATACTACAAAGTTGCTGGGTGACGAATCTCGACAGCTGGTTCTCATGAGGGATCTAGAGAAAAACACTCGTTATGATGCATACTTGGCTTTGCGCGAATCAGATGATGACTCTCCAACTGGAATTCTATTTCCAATGATTTCGTTTTCAACGGCAGACTCAGATGCGTGTGAGCTAATCTACGACCTTGACTTTTGTTCGGAAGTAGCTTATTCTGTTCCATCAGGACTAGATCTTTCTAACAGCGAGCTGAAAGTAAAATATGACAGTTATGCTGCTGCACAATATGAAGGCTTCAATAAGTCTCTGCAGATTGTCCCTTGCAATGTATCAAATGCAGATCAGTACTCATTAATGCGTACCTGCTCAGATTGTGCCGATTCATACAAGCGATGGCTGTGCCTGACAGTTATCCCGAGATGTTTCACACAGCCCGATAACGCTGCAATCTCACTTCAAGGCAGTTATGAGGGTGGGTCCGAAAACGATGCTGTCTCCGGCCTACGCGTGCGAACAAATAATTCTCGGAACGCATTTGTAAACTCATTGGAGCCAAAGAATTACACTGAACTCCTACCATGCAGCTACACATGCCACAAAGTCATGCAAGACTGTCCTGTACAATTGCAATTCCAATGTGCAAGCGTGCACCGTGGACTATACGATTCTTATGGCCGCTTAAACAAATCAGTGTCCAGCGGCGAGATTCTAGATCTCGACACGGCGACTTGTAATTTCCTAGGTTATGTCGACAAGTTTGGAGCTGCGCCGAGCGTGAAAGCCGATATGTTCTTGTTGGCGGCGATGACTAGTATTCTTGGTTTAATTTTAATGTAGACACTATATAAATGGGTAATCTGTTGTCGGAATATACAAATAGTTAAACATTAGTAATTAGTAAAAAAGGAATAACAAATATGCACTACAAATGAAACTCATGACCTCACTTCTTGGCCTTCTTTTTGTCGGCTGGATACAAATCGGCGACAACATAACGCAAAAGATACTTGAGTTCGGTCGTACGTTGGACCATTTTGTCTTTTATCTCCTCATATGAAAGGGCTGGGATCAACTTTTCCCAGAGCTGAAGCTCTTCTCCGCGGACAGTAACATCGACGCGCTTGCTTTCAAGTTTATCTTCCCCCGGCTTACATACGGTTTCTACGAAACATTTTACTGTCTCGTAAGATTTTTCGACCGAAGCATGATGAGCACCAATGAACTGGAAGACATGTGGCATGGTCTCGTGGTAATAGGTCCAAGTAGGATTTCCGGCATCCTGATAAAGCTTTGAGAACAGCAAGACAGCATCTCGGAACCGTTCTTCACCGACGAACAACAGCAAAGGACAACTTCCGGTCCAGCATGGATTTGTCATTGGAGAGACCAGCGGATGAGCGATAGCATTATCTTCGGCATAAGGAAAATATCGCTTGTTTTCAACAGGCCAAACAGCACTCTTTTTGTACTGAGGGTAATGGTTTGCATTTGGAATGTAGTCGTATTTATCCATCGCCCGCGAACGCTCCGTGGGTAAGCAACGGGTCATGTCGACAAATGGTGCAAAGGCAATGGCTCCCATGGGAACAGGCATGTCGGCGTTTTTGTTACACAGGAGGATTGAAAGAACAGCGAGAAAAATGCCACCGCCGGCAGAGTCTCCTGCAAAGAAAATTCGCGAGCAAGGAATCTTGCATGTATGCAAAAGATAATGGTAGGCAGTTAGAAAATCTGCGATTGCACTCGGCACGGGGTGTTGAGGTGCCAGACGGTAATCGATGGAAAGAACCTTAGCACCTGTATTCGCAGCCAATTCGGACGTCAAATATCTATGGTCTGCCGAACTGCAGAACGTGTACGAGCCGCCATGGGCAAACAAAATAACATTTTCGTCCGGCCCAACAGAGACAGGCTCACCTGCAGTAACTGACGATTCTTTGGCAACCCATTCGCCAGCAACGCAAGTAATAGTTGCATCTGGAATCGAAGCATCTGCAAATCCAGCATCGGCGCCAAGCTTGTCTCGAGCAGCGTTAATCATGCCAGCTAAACAAGCAGCAGTCGCTTCATCCGGTTCAGCAATTGTACAAGGCTGGTTGCAAACACCTTTGGCAGTAGCAAGTGATGCACGCTGTGTCGCTTCTTGTAGTTCTTCGATAGTGCGCCCGCTACGGTTCATGTAATAGCGAACGGCAGAAACCATTAGATGTGTCTGGAGATCCCAGCCTTTAGATGAATTTCGCATCAAGGCCGTATGCATAGCAGACTCGAATGCCATGGTCGCCTGGAACTTGAATTTGCTAAGAAAGGAAGGCATTGAGGGCTTGTCGACAATAATTTTTTCTTGGACAGGGACTTCGGTAGCTGGTGACGATACCTCGACAGGGACCTCAGCAGGGACTTCAGTAGGAACTTCAGTAAAAACTTCAGCAGTTACTTCAGCAGTCACCTCGGACGGAGTCTCAGTAGGCACCTCACCAGAAGTTGCAGCAGGGGCTTCAGCTACTGGCTGAGTAGTTTCCGACACTGGCACCTCTGCATGGACAGACTGTTCTACCTTCTCAGCGGGAGCATTATCAGTCGACTCGGTAACAGGTTCACTAACAATTTCAGACATTTCTGGGAACCAAATATTCAAAAAACACTCTAAAAGTATATGAATACACAATTGAGCAGAAATCTCAGTCAAAAACTTGAACAACGAGAATAAATTCTCACCCAAGAAGCCAAAAACCACAAAATACCTATCACGAGTAAGAAGTGGACTGAGTAAACTACTCCGGATAGTAAATAGTACTACTACTTACCTCTCCTAGAGCAGAGCCACTGCCGGAACTGGAAGCCATATTGACTCAAAGCTGGTCGGTTCTCCGAGGAACGTGATAAAACAGACGGGTCCAGAACGTGGACCACTACGACGCCCTTGGTATGCATACGATAAGCTTATCAAAATTTGTTTACATATTTCGATTTTGGGAAAAGTTCCCTAGCTGAGTACTCTAAGTTATATATCGTTCTATATTTACGTGACAACTAATAGTAAAAATATCCTAAAATCCAAACATGCGTTCCAAAACAGCGTAAATAATTGACTTCGTCATTTCAAACAAATTCCTCTTCCTCTAAAATATCTTCGACGTCTACCCCAGCAGCCGCTGCCGCCTCCTCGACGTCTTCACGTCGCTGCAGTTTTGTTCCATTTGCGAACAACGACGCACAGAATGCAATTCCACATGCCAAGGTGCTCGCCATAAAACATCGTCGCAAAGATTCGGTATATCCCCATACGACAAGTCTTTGAATGTCCGGTTCAAGCGTTTTAATAGCGGTTACAGAATGGATAACCAGATCTGCAATTTGGTCCCCATTCAAAACATCCGATAATTTTGTCGGCAAAATCGAGGACAACGAGTTTTGGTTAATGGCATTTGAAATCGCAACACCTAAAACAAGGCCGACCGATCGTAACAAATAACAAGTGCCAGTAGCGACCGCATGGTCTTCGCGAGAGAAGTGAGCCAGCATGGAGAATAGAACAGCAGGCATCAGGAGTGCATTACCAAATTGTGTAGGCATAAGGTAAAACACAAACTTATATGACGGCGTATCCGGTCCAAATGACGCAACAAGCCGACAGCCAAACAACATGATAAAAGTGCCAATCTTCATCAAGTAGGCCAAATGACCCCATTTAGACATAATTATACCTGCTATCAAAGACCCGACAATGCCAACCAATGAGGGGACAATCAACCGAGCGCCCGCGACAGATGCTGGGTCAAGATGTACTGCCTGGAAAAACAACGGCAGCATGAACAATTGCGAGTTGTTCGCAATACCAGTAAAAAAGGTGGTCAACAAAGAAGACACGGGAAGTCGCCCGCGGAGAATGCGCAAAGGCATGACTGGCATTCTCGCAAAAAAAGCTTCGACAAAAACAAATCCAATAAGAAGTACAGCAGCAGAAACTCCAAAAAACAAAACAATCGTGTCGGTCCAGGCGTATTCATTGCCTCCCATACTTAGGCACGCGAGCAGACTCGAAAGACCGAGTACCAGCGTGGCGCTTCCGGCAAAGTCGATATTACGGATCATTTCCTCTTTGGTGAGCCCGCCAGCGGTAGGAGGATCAATGATATAGAAATAACCCAAAACGATAGAAATTAAAAAGATTGGCAACTGGAAAATAAAAACATACCGCCAACCAAAAGCATCAGCAATGAGTCCGGCCGTAGACGCTCCCGAGATGCTGCCAAAGCCCCAGCAAAAATTGAGTGCAGACTGATAAATGCCCCGGAGTCTAAATGGAACCATGTCGGATAAAATGATTGTTCCTAGCGTTATTAAACCTCCGCCACCAACTCCAGTGATGGCACGAGCAATATTGAGCGTCATGAGTGAAGTCGCCATAGAGCAGCCCAAAGTGCCGAGGAAAAAAATGTTGATTGCGAACAGGAAGCAGATCCGACGACCAACGATATCGGAGAACCGTCCATACAATGGCTGGAATGCAGTAGATGAGATCAAGTACGAGGTGCTAATCCATGACACGTTGTTTGCCGCATGAAATTCGGAGCCTATCAGCGCGTAGGTCGACGCGGTACAAGAGGAGTCCCAGCCCATGAGAAAAATATTTGTGCAAGTGACAATCTGGACAAGACGCAAACGCAGTGTTGGTCGCCAAAGCGGTGAATGCGGATCAACATAATCAGCCGGCATCTTTGACAAATCATCATCTTGATCATTATTCTGGTAATGCTTGAGGAGACCGCGCCTAACTCCGCCCTGTCGACTGGGTAAGACTGAGTCTGCTTCGTCGTCTGAGTCTGACTCAGACCCATCGGTCTCGAGTTCAATAGCAAGTGAATCGTTATCTGAAGTATCACTGCCCGCAATATCATTCATCGAGGCAGGGTTGAGTCCCCGCAGCGGCCGCGAAGCTGCTGGTCGTACATCGTATGCGGACGGAATTATAGGCTCGCCAGCCGTGCTGTTGTCATCGTCGGTCAAAGGACCCAAGTCGTTGCTCATTGCTGGTTGTGTTTCGCGGCAACAACAAATAGCACAATCTTCCGCTTCTTCCGATGTTTCTCCTGAACTCGTAGGCGAGGCGAGAATAGAGCAAAACCGGAGTAAAGATAAGAGAGAACCAGAGAAAAGAGGAAGTGTATCAAAAAGTCTATCGACACCAGTGCTAAATGGCGGAAATACCGACAAAAAAGGTGAATTGTCATGTGATATCACGTGATTAGCTTCTGATAGACTCACATCTCTCAACCAAGTAATCGATATGTGTAACTTGTTAGTAATTCAATTAATCTTCTACAGTCATTCACGTGATCAAAGTTTGTATATCTATCATGATTACTTAATGAATAATGAATTGAAGGAAGCAAAAACAATGAAATAAAAACAGTAGGATCGATAGCAATAGCAATAGCAATTAAAAATCTCCATTAGAGTTAATGGTGATAGTTGGGCTGCTTGACCGGCAATTACATAATCAAGTCACAATCAGGCAATCTTGCCGAAGTCAATCGCATCCCAATTCAAATATTGATTGTTGCCCAGTGCATTATCTCCGCTCAATTATTGATATTTTGTACTTCAATACATCTCAATCGACTCAAAATATCTCGATAATCTGTAATTTACTAAATATGTCTCAAATTGCGTTTATTGGCCTAGGAAACATGGCCTCGGTAAGTGGTAGGCTGAAGAATACGTCGGAAAGCTAATGAAGCAGGGCATGGTTGCAAACATTGCTTCGAAAGGCAAACTAGGCTCGCCATTACTTCTCTGGAACCGAACGGTATCTAAAGCTGATGCATTTGCCGCCAGCAAGGCGAATATTAGTGTTGCGTCGAGTATCCATGAGGCAGTATCGAAATCAGATATCATTTTCTCCTGTGTTTCGAATGACGCTGCGGTGGAAGATCTTTACAGCTCTGTCTTATCGACACCAGGTGGAATCAAAGGCAAGATTTTTGCTGAGTGTAGCACAATCCATCCAGACACGACTCGCAGTGTGTGCAGTAAGGCAACGGATGCTGGTGCTAAGTTTGTCGCGGCACCTGTGTTTGGTGCCCCTGCAATGGCGAATGCAGGACTTCTAGTTTTCGTTTTGTCTGGATCAAAAGAGGGAATAACGGCAATCAGTCCATTTTTAGATGGTGTTATGGGACGAATGTCCATTGATCTATCTGACGATCCGGATGTCGGCAAAGCAACTACGCTCAAGGTCATTGGCAACACGGTGATTCTCGGTATGGTTGAATCACTTAGTGAAGGTCATGTTCTTGCAGAGAAATCTGGAGTCGGCTGCGCTAATTTTGAAAAGTTCATTGCTGCCCTATTTGGCCAGTCACCATACCTACCATACAGCAAGCGTCTCACTACTGGCGATTACGTCCGAGAAGAGCCTTTGTTTGCTGCCGAGTTGGCTTCTAAAGATGCTCGTCATGCCTTAAGTCTAGCTAAGGCTGCGGGGACAACAATGCCGATCGTGGAGACTGCTGCTGCAAACTTGAAGGAGGTAGAAGCCAAACAGGGAGCCAAGGGAGACATTGCTGGAATCTACGGAATTGTTCGTGAACATGCTGGTCTTCCATTTATCGAGAAGAAATAGGCTACTAAGAACATAACCATAGCGGACATTCGTAGTAACTGACTTTTAAACTGTTTCATGCCATGATATTGTCGTGCACTCATGGACAGTAGGATTTAATATATGGAACGTCGAAGAGATAAATTCCATTAAGACTTAATGTTTTTCTTAAGATAGTTTTTCAAATTTTTTTATCAATTTTTCTTTCCGTAGCTCGAGTTTGCGCAGCATGCCGCTGTTCGCTCTGTTGAAGCATCTGGTTATATAGTCCACGAAGCGCACCGCCTCCTGTCTTCGCGTCTTTTTCGCGTTCCTGTTCTTCCTTCCGCTCCTCTTCTTTCTGTGCTAATTCCAGTTCGGCTTTCTGTTTTTTAAACGCTTTACTTTCGAACACTAACGCGCCAGCAAACTCGTCACCTTCCTCATCGCGGGTCCGCTTACTGATCGAGTCATGGGCTAGTAGCCGATCTTGTTCTCTCTTTTTTACAGAACTTTGGAGTAAGTTCATATATTTCGATTCCCCTTTTTTGTCTTTTGCTCTCTCGTGCCGAACTGCTTGGTCAGCGGCTTTCATGTCATCGTAGACATCGTCATAGGCGTAGACTGAAGGGTCCTGCGCTTGAAGCGCAGCTGCTTGTTGTTGATTTCGTCTGTTTTGTGCGCGAATTACAGAATTCACATCGTTGTTGTAGTCATCCGTATTTTCCGAGATTGGTAGTTTCCTAAGCGGCCGTTTAAGCAGGGTTCCAACCTGTTCTGAGTCACTGTCTTCATTATCTGACTGCTCCAGATCGTCAGTGAAAATTGACTTCGTCTGGCGCTTTGCAGTTTTTTTTTGTATCTTTAACCCGCCAAACTTGCTTGTCATCTTTATACTATTCAGAAAATACTTAACTGGTTTCTTAAGCAATATAATATTTCGTTCATGAATACCATTTACTTTCCAATTGATGGTAATGGGATAGATTAGCCCTGCGGCTTCTAGATATATTTGGCTGCTCTTGATCTCCGGTGATTTGCTTCTCATCGACATTATCATAATCAAAGTATTGAAACAAAATATGCTGAAATAACTGAAATATGCCAAATCAAGTGCTTCCCTCAATTCCCGGGTTCAAACAGCCTCCTCCAGTCGTATCACAGCTTCGACGAGAAGTTGCGAACCTGCTGAATCGCGACACGCTGTCGTTTCCGGGGGCACAGCCGGTGTCATTTGCTAGGAAACATATACAAGAACGACTCGAGACGGAGGACTATTTCGTGTGTGAAAAATCGGATGGAATACGGTGTTTGTTGTATTTAACAACGGCCGAAGGAGCGGAGACATGCTATCTGATTGATCGAAAAAACGATTATTATCTCGTGCCAGAACTCCATTTTCCCACTGAGAAATCCGAACAAGACTTCCATAGTGACTGTCTTGTTGATGGTGAACTCGTACTTGATATTGAAGATAGCACTGGTGATGGTAATGTTGTTGAAGACGGCAGCAGCAGTATTGGAGAAAAAAACACAGTTATGCGATTTCTTGTTTTTGACGCGCTCGTCATCGACGGCAAACTCTTGACCGATAGATCGCTCGACAAACGGTTAGGCCATTTCCGGCAGTTTGTCTATTTACCGTATTCAAATCTCTGTCAGAAATATCCCGACGAAGTTCGCCGTTTATTTCCATTTTTGATTGGGTTCAAGGACATGGAGTTTTCCTACTCTTTACCCAAGCTTTGGCACGATGTGATCCCTCATCTTCGGCACGGTACTGACGGATTAATCTTCACGTCGCGGTTCCGACCCTACGTGTTTGGAACTGACGAAAACATTCTTAAATGGAAACCTGCCGACGAAAACTCGGTTGATTTCAGACTTTCGCTTGAGTTTCCGCTCTACACTGATCCAGAAAATTCGAACGATACATATCCCGACTACGACAGCCAACCAGACGCCAAACTCTTTGAATGCGTCTCATCTTCTCAATACGAGTATTTTTCGGATCTTTACCTCACTCCGCAGGAATGGTCGGATCTTAAGTCCCTCGAAGAACCATTGAATGGCCGGATTGTCGAATGTTCGTTTGATATCAACCTGAAAAAATGGAGGTACATGCGTTTTAGAGACGACAAGCCTTCGGCTAACCACAAATCCGTTGTACAAAAAGTATTTGAAAGCGTTTTGGATAATGTCACCAAAGAAGACTTATTGAAAGCCAGCGCTGAGATTCGCGACGCTTGGAAAAAGAGAGAGGCGAAGGAAAGGGAGCGCCGACAGAAAGAAAAAGAGAAATGGGCCAGAGAACGAGGTCATGACGTCGCTAAATACGATGACTCTGCTGCTCCTGGAAGTAAGCGGAAGATTTCTTAATTGTATTTTTCTACTAGTTTATTATTCCCGAATACATTTATCAATATGAACCCCCACTTTAACGTCAGTCATCTTTAGAGGAATCCTTTTTCTTTAGTGCTGGCGCGCTGTCTGTAGCATGCGCAGAATCCTCTGCAACTCGGTCACCGTAATCGTCATCTTCCGACCATCGATCATAGCTATCGTCGTTATCCTCCTCTGGCGCTGTGTAAACGGTTTCCGAGTGAATTCCGTTCTTGGCTAGGGCTGACCCTGTCGTGCTAGTGCTCGCGCTGGATGGTTTGGAAATAGAAGCAGCCGGCTTTGTCGTACTTGAACTGGCCAGAGCGTCATCATCATCCTCATCATCAGTAATAATCGGATCATGAAGCGAACCTGCAAGACTGTCCGCATCATAAGTTTTCGATGGCACTGCTCTATGCTCATCATGCCCTGAAATACTTCCTTCCTCATCTAATGAGCCGGCCAAACTTTCAATTTCAAATCCACCTTCATCGTCCTGCGAAAGCTCGTCCGACATGGCAAATCGACGATTATTTCGAGTTGGACGCCAAAGAAACGCAATGAGAACAAAATCAAGGAAATAGACTACATTAAGCCAACCGTCCAGAACAAACCAGCGCATTTTCCAATTCCGTGGAACGAAATCGGCAGAGTTGCGGTCGGCGAAGAGAAGCGAGTTTAGGAAAAAAAAACCGAAAATAATTAGAATGCTGGCAAACAGCAGACGCCATAAACGTCGGTACATCAGCGCCTTTACGTTTTGTTTCCGGTCTGTTAAATCCTTGATCGTACCTGTTAGAGACGAAAGAATCCAGAGGTAAAATGCTGTCATAGTCGCAGCAAGCGGGACAATGGCAAGCAGAATCAACGGACCTGCCGTGTCCGCGGTAATGAGAAAACTTGAGATTGCATAAGAGACTCCAAAAACAAAATGCAAACCCGCGAGAATTCGGCACTTGAGCATAGTAGGCCCTAGACTTGGTTTGACGACGCCAAACCCCATGCATACAATCAGCAGCAGAAAAAATGTAAAGGCGTTGCGGAACGCATTGAGAATTGCAACGGCAACCATATAAACCGTCGACCAAACGCTATGGCCCTTTGAATTGATCAAATCATAATATCCCCATACAATGACCATTTCAACCATGAGGAAGACGGCACAGGCAGTGATGTAGTTTTGCACAGCGAGGATGTCGCTACGATACTGTACGTACAAAAACATCCAGAAAATGAAAACCACTGCATATGCGATCGCAAGAACACCATAAAATGGTAATTTCGGGATCTGTGACGCTGGCAATTGACCAAAAGCATTCTGGAAAATCACTTTGCCAACATAGCCGCTTTCTTCAGTCGTCATGCCATACGAGCCGACACAATAGAACCCTGTTTTGCCTACCGAGTACGAGATAACGTCAGAGCTTCCATCTTGCTTAATCGTGACAGCATGCGTGTATGCCGAATTTATTTTTCCATCAGTGGCTCCCTGCAGGAGGAACTGGCCATAAGAGTCCTGATCGCAGAGTCCCTGAGTGATTGCTGCCTGATCACATACGTACGCAACTGGGATATCTGGATTGCCCGTATCGACGCCGATTAAGTCGACATCAGTCCATTCAAATACGACAATTGAAACAATCGAATCTCCAGCTGCCGTTGTACCATCGGGCAATCCCAGTGCCACTAGCAAGAGCGTAAGTTGATACCATAAATAAATTCACAACGAGACAATTATCTTACCTTCAATATACGGATCAACACTCCCCCCCCAGTCCCGTCGACTGTACATTCCCGAGCACTTTTGACGCATTGAAGATTTGTCGGCCTATTGCTGTCAATAACTTTATTGCCTTCTTGGTACCCAGTCAATGGGCCTGTTGTCTTTGATCTGGATCAACTCACTATCGTAGCTTCATTTGCTGCTGCCTGGCCTACTATGCCTATCAGCACAGCAGACAGTAAAATTATGTAGAAGCCAATAGTCCGCATTTCAATTATATCAATTGCACGTTTCAATTGCAGCTATTTTCGTTTCGTCGACTGCCTAGTAATCTTATTCGTCGCTGCTGTAAATCGGTCTCCTTTGTGTAGGCGCGCGTCAACGTGGCCTGGGACTACATCACGTGTACATGTCACATGATACAAGTATGTATACAAAAATCCTACTAAATCATATATAGCAGATTCAAGTCTTTATAGATTTAGTTATAATGTCTTCATTCAATTTGCCAGCAACGCTATCCGCATTCAAGTTAATTACGTCTCCGTCATCACTCCTTCCACACGCCAGAGTGCCCACATTTTCGCTGTTGCCAAGTCCAATAACCTCGCTTCTTCCTCCTTCAGCCGATATACAAGCGGTAGTACTTGACAAGGATAACTGTTTCGCGAGTAAAGACGCGTCATGTGTGCACGAGTCAAATATTACTGCCTTCAAAGAGCTTCGGAAGCAGTTTCCAGGTAATAAGCTGCTTATTGTTAGTAACACTGCAGGCACTGCAGCTCTCGATCCTAACGACAAGTTGGCGCTTGCAGTCGAGGCAGCGACCGATGGAGTACCTGTACTTCGACACGTCGGCCGGAAGCCTGATCAATCGTGTATTGCAGACATCATGGCTTTTTTCCGCGCTCATCCTGAAACTAATGTTTCACGCCCGGCCCAAGTCGTAGTAGTGGGCGACAGACTACTCACAGACATCGTCATGGCTAATAACATGGGCGCCTGGTCCATCTGGATCCATGATGGTGTTCTGAAAGGATCCTCTTGGCCAGTCCGGCTCGAGCGCTTCTGGCTTGCCTACGTGGAATCGTTCTACAACCCCATCTATCCGAAATAATTCTTGTATAATATAATCAGATAATATTCCCATATAAGTTCATCAATCGACATCGTGTCGCGTTCAGCATAAAAACAAAAGCAATCGACTGTTAATCTAAAGGAGTGTAATCATAAATAAACATATCCTTGCGCCATTCACATAAAAAAATCATCTGCTTCAACCAAAAATAGAATAAAAATAAGGCAGAGTAAATAAAACAAAATTTCTCATAGTCTCTAGTTCATCCAAGTTATTCAAACCGCTCACATCGGTATTCGCTGTAATCCAATCATTCCTGCCCCGACTAGCTGGTCTGTGTCGGTCAGACTCTCGTTGGCAAATTCAGTCATTCCTAGCTCATTACTGCTGGCTAAAGTTTCTTCTCCTATCATGGTCTCATTGCTAAAGGTTTCTGGAAACAACTCTCCCGTTCCATCAGTCATCAGTCCATTCTGACCAAGATCTCCCCGATAGCCAGTATCAGTCGGCATCCATATATTTGCTGCCACAGTATCTCCATATGAACTGCCAATCACATCTTCTCCTGATCCTAACATACTACCAACAGCAATAGCCTGGGGAACTGACTGATAGGATTCTGCCCCTGCAGTGCCAAGCGAGGGAGCAACTAGAACTGGCGGAGCCGTAAAGGCAAATTCTTCGTCCATATATTGACCACCCACTGCGGTGTCTATTCGCAGCGAGCGGTTATTAGACAGTGAACTTGTTGTAGACGTCTGTGGCAGTGGGGTGTGCGCCAGTTGCTGTTCCGCGTTCCCGTCATATGTCATTGGCAAAACTAATTGTTCAGTCCCAGGAGATGCTGTCATTGTAACATGTAACTGTGACGGAGCCAAAGGAACCATGCCACCACTCACCGGACCCGATGTCCCTCGTTCTGCTCCAGTCATTGCAGATGGCGGGAACCCAAAATTCGGGTTCAGCCCCATCCCGTCAAAAAAATTGAAATCCATCGCAGCTGGAACAGATCGACTCCGTGTTCGTCGGTGAGTTAATTTGGGAGGCGCCAAATGCTCTGCTCCAAACATCGATACTTCACCGCCTATACTACCGCCGGTCGTCAGTGCTGGTCTTGACAGCCCTCCGACAGTAGGACCAACAAATGTGGACGTGGACAAGGGTGCAGATACAGTTGCTAATCCTGCAGCAGTAAATGCGGGTGCATTCGTCACAAGTGGCGACACAGGAGCAGAAGACGTAAATGAAAATGAGTTCAGCATTTTGGCCGCTGTGCTGATAGATGATGTATTTGTGCTCAGCGATGACGAAGATGGCGTCCGAGCAATTCGAGTACTGTCAAATTCACTTGCAGTCTGTACAGACAAAAATTCTGAAAGCTGCAGTTCTAAATCGGCCTTGCTACCCGCCAATTTGTGCTCCAATACCTTTGATGCTTGCTGATCTTCCGTGAAATCTTCTGTCTCAAACCATCCTCCGTCGCCCTGCGTGGACTCTAGGTAAAACTGTGGAATTCGAGAAAGTTGAATAATAATTTCAGCAGTCTCAGCTACTTTCGAATCAGGCTGTGACTGTGCCTTTGACTGAGAATCAGACAATGTCTGAATAGGCTCAAGATAAATCCTCTTGATATCTGAAAACAGAAACTCAATTTTAAAACCTTGACAGTCATTATTGATATAATAGGTAAACCTTGATTGCGAAGGCGAAAAAAATACTACCAAATCCATATTTGAAGACCCAATTCGTCGCCAAGTTCCTATACTGAGTGCTGAACAAGAAAAACGACTTACAACCATTTTCTGTGCAGGAAGCGGAGGTGTGGAGTAATCATAGTCTGAAACACTAGAATTTGCAAAGGCTCGGTCGGTCATACCCGAAAAACTTGCAGAACGTGAAAGGCCGGGAGCACGAGTACCAGAGAACCCAAACGCTTGTGCAAAAAACGCAGACGAATTTGTAGATCCTGGACCAGTGTTTTGCAGAGCAAGATACTGTTTCATAGATTCGGGAATATGATCGGTATCCTCGCCAGTTTCAATAGACTTTCTAGCAAGAACTTTTATCTTTGCACGCCTAAAATCGATTAGTACGGATAGATTTGGACAGCACATTGAAAGCGGATCTCAAAATAGTAACATACCTGTTCTGAAACCAAATTTGGACAGATCGCTCGGTCATATTAATTTGATCGGCGATTCGTAGCCTAGTCTTCGTGTTTGGGGCCGGATTGACAGAAAACTCGGACTCTAAAATTATGAGCTGCGGGGCCGTGGCTCTCTGGCGTCTGTTGTTCTTTTGCTGCTGAGTTAGCGTAGACTTCCGCGTAAGACTACGCTTCTGAGCAGAAGTCAAACTGGAAGAAGCAAAAGTGGAATCCGTCGAGGAAGATGCTAGTTTCAAATTGGCGTTTGACGAAGATGAAAGTAGAACAGAAGGTCGGTCATTGGATGAGGCTGAGGTCATACGGGATAAAGACTCGGACGACAAAGTTGTTGTGGAAGATTGAGGGGCCGGAGAGGCATCAGACAGGACGGAGATTGTCGTGTCGAGATCAAGATCGCCTTCTGCTGAAGAATCTGGGGACAGTGTTGCATAGTCGTCGAACACGGTGTCCACTGAATTGGGGTCCGTCGGAAGTATGGACGCGGGCGAGACCTGCGAGTCCTGTGGAACCTGCGAGACCTGCGGAAATTGAGAGACATCAACGTCCAAGAAGGTCGAATCTCTGCGTTGTATTGGAATCGGGGATATGTCCATTTGTAGTTATAATAAAGTGTGAACAGTCGTGGAAGAACACAGGGGATGGTCAATCGTTGCAAACTGAGGGCAGTGCAGATGGTGTGAGCGCGAAGTATCAAGCGATCAAAATCAATAAAACAAAGGAACGATAAAGAGTTGGGCAAGGAGCGGACGGCGATTAGGCCAAAGAACAAATTAAACAAGGAAAAAACAAATCAATACAAGGCACCTTTCATCGGAGCTTAAACTTGTATTGGACACTGAAAGATATAGAGTTGACGGAGGGGGTATGCTTCTCTGATGGGAAGGCCGGGATGATATGGAGTGCCGAACGCGGCCAGATAGAACGGAATCGCACAGGTTCGAAGGAAGATCAAAACAAAGGCTGAATTCGGGCACAAACCAGAACCAATTAGCCTTGTTGGCAAAGAAGCTGAGGAGAAGCTGATTAAAGAAAGCAAAGCAAAAGGAAAATCGGAGTGGAAAAGGGACAAAATTGGGAAGATAGACGAACTAGGTCGACGACTTATTGGCACCTAAGGAAATCCAGAACAGTAACAGTTAGGCTCAAACCTGGCGTCGAACAAATACAACCCGGACTGAGGCTTCCTACTATAAGTGCTCTTCTTTTTTCCCGTAAGAGCTGTCTGATTCTGTGATTTGCCGCTAATGTTGCTCTCGTACGTACCCTCGCATCTTGTTTTGTTTGTTGACTGACGGGTTTCTGTTTACTACTTTACTGCCAGTGCCTGACTAGTTCTAACTATGCAAATATCTCCACTTTATGCCTTAACTGAACTACAGTTGGCGCTATACGCCTCAAAGACCACCCCAGACCCCATTTACACAGCCATCTCCATCAAGAACCCAGAAAAGGCAGGTACAGACATAGAGATCTCCTTCCCCCCTTATCCAGAACGACTTGACTGGCATGGAATAGGCTTTTAGATTGGCGTAAATGAGATCATATGGCTCCTATATTGGCTGTAACAGACCTATTATCGATTTATTTCCGAGTTTAATAGCAGGCGGGAGATGGCATTGCGGGGGATTTCTGAGATTGTGGATTTTGCCTTGTTTGCGATTAGAATTGCTGAATAAAGTCACTGCCTTCCCAGCTTGCTGCTGCTGCTGTTTCCGCACTGATCGAGCCGAACTAGTAAAATCAGCAGACGGACTCTTCTTTCAAAATCATATTACAGGATCAGGTCAATAATGAACTTGTCCGAATTGATCGTCCTGTTGTATTCACATTCGCGATATAGAATATTACTTCGCCAAATTACGTAAACATCCGTCAACTTCTCCCCCCTGCATTAGCGTTTGTCCCCTGGCTCTGGAATCCCAGATCCCGTCTCTCTGGCCCTCGTTCGATTTGAGGTCTCGTATGTATACTAATTTCCTATTTGGGCAGTCATTTTTCTTTTCGACTTCTCATTTTGGATTAATTTCTGTATAGAGATGTATTAGACATATATGCAAATTTATATCTGTGCAAAACCCGAAGGCCATTCAAATCAGCGGTGTTGAATTTTAAGCGCTGCACTGGGGCCGAAGTCAAGATCTCAGCCGAATTTGGTTCCTATACAGCTCGGCCATTTTTGCTTGCTGTAAAGTCATTCTTATTTGAATCCTTAAATGTATCCGCGTAACGCTCCGTCACGACTACCAAAATATACTTTTCCGCCTCCGGTCGCTACACCTGTTATTGCTTCCTGAGCACCGGCTGCCGTCCACTCCACGGCTCCAGTCTGTCTATTCACAGCTATGCCACCTTCATGCGTTGCCAAAGCGATCGTGTTCGCATTATCGGAAAATACTTTTGCATTAATGACACTGCTTGTCGTCCATTCTTGGAGTACGGGTTGCGTTAGTGACCGCAGGTCCCATATTTCCAGGCCCCGTTCCCGAGCTACAATTATGCTGTTCAGATTCTGGTCAATCTCAACGCTAGCAACCGCTGATGATTTAGTCTCTGTAGTTCCCGCAATAATACGTCCAATAACCTCGTTCTTTACGCCAATCCCATAGAGAACCACATCTCCGTTGTCATATCCTACTCCAGCAAATCGCTCTGCTGTTCCAAATTCAAGATCGCCAGTACCGCCAGATTTGCTATGGTCTAATCTTAGACCGACGCCGATAGCAGTGGCAGATAGACCAAAAGAAATATTTCCGCCGCTTCTGCCTTTGTCTGGATGCTCAAATAGGCGGACTTCTTGCCCGCTCCCGCACTCCCTGAACAATTAGCAATCAACAACAAGCAATATTATCAATAACTCACCACAACCGAGTAGTACCATCTGCTGAGGCACCTGTAAAATATCAATATATATCCTAAGTGTGCGTACCTTTGTCAGTAGACTTACTCAAAAAATTTCGACCTCGATCAACCATCGCAAGATCATTTACTGGCCGCTTGTGGCCCGTGAATGAGCGCGCCAAACTACCATCAGCAATATTCCATAGTTTTATATGCATATCTCCGCCGCTACTGAGTAGAGCCTGACCCGATGGAAAAAACTCGAGCACGCTGGTATATCCTAAATGGCCTTCAAGTTTGCGCGTTAATTCTTCTGACGATGTCGATGTAGACAAGGTTGATAGATACAATTCTCCAGATGAACGTGAAACAGCATATACTGTTCCTGCCGGAGATATGTCAAACTTGTCAATTCCTAAAACTGTCATCAGCAAAACAAAATTCCAATCGATACACTCCGGCAATTACCTGTTCCTGCTGCTGCAACTGCCTTAGGCATCCGGAACTCGATCCTCTTGACGCCCAACTTCAAACAGGAAACGGTGACCATCTTATCCGGCCAATTAGTTCTAAGTCTGAATAAACATCAATTTTCTTTAAACTTACTCGTTCATCATACTCCAAAACTTCAATTCCATCTTTCCCTCGTAGCTCGATATCTCGCCCTACTCGGTATACATCCACTGATCCATATATCGTCTCACCGTCGCTCTCCGCTCCACTTCCTGCGGCAACCGTTACCCAAAAATTGTCCTTTTGTATCTTGTAATTTGTAACATCCTGTATTACTTCGGAAAAAGAAGGATCGATACTAAAGCTCCCAATAGTAGATCGCATTCTCTCTTCTTTTAGTGATTTTAAAGCTCACAAAGTTGTGAATGCTTAACCTCGGAAAGAGTACTTTACTCCCAGCTTGATCTGGGAAATCACCAAATCTTCTACGTGGGACCGATCAGAAACGAAATAAAAACTACTTGGGTAATATTAAATCAACTTATCAATTCTAGTCGTAGGACTCTGTACTGAAATACTATAACGGCGACAAATTGAAGAAAATAATATTAACCAATACTATATCGCAATTGAACAACTCCGAGTTTAATAAATGTAAGTGATCTTTGCGTCACAAGACTGTAATTGATTACAATACAGATGGCTGTTATCTCGTCTCCTGAATTCCTTGAATATTCTTCTAACTACCGCCTAATTCAACTTACCATCAGACTTGCAAACTAGTATGGTATTAGAAAAAGGCTCTCTATTGTCTCTCCGAGGCTCAACAGTTGAGATATAGTCTATTCAAGCCTTAACGCAGGAATTGGTATAGTAAATCGACTAGATTAGCAAGCCATGAAGACGCGCTTGTGTCATGCCAGACTTAAAGTACAGCACATATCAATAGCCAAGGAGCTTCAAACAAAGCCGGCCTCATAGTGCAAGAGAGATAAGATATTACCGAAAGAAACAAATGGAAATTTCTGTTGTTTGATATTTTGGTAGTTAAGGACTGATGGCTGTTTCAGGATTTGATAACCTTTAAAATTTTTAGATCTCATCTCTAGAAGTCAAAACATAGACCAAATGACGGAATCCAGCTATAAGTTATTATTGCTCAGAAGTGAACTTTGATTTAGATTTTTTTGATTTAGATACGTATATTTGTTTCTAATGTAGAACTAGCAAATTGGACAACTCAGAGATGTCCTCTTGTACGAAGAAGTATTAATTTATTTTAGTTAGTACAATTCTAAGACAAAAAAAATACTTTTCGTGAATTAGATAAATCTTGCAGATTTTAGAGGTCCCATCTCAAGCAGCAGCACTAAATTTTAACTGACGGATTTATGAATAATTCTTTCCATATATTTGTAGAACAAGGAACAAGAATATGTATAAAAGCAATATATGTTTTCTATAAGACATCTTAGTACTTAGTACTACATATCGGGTCCAGTTAATTATCTCGACATTTTGCATTTACAAAAAACAAAAAATCATTGCAGCTAAAATATATACAAACCTGTCAACCCGGTGGTCCAGGTAATCTCTCCATTTTATTTCTGCCTGTGCATTTTTCAAGCTACAGTAGATCAAGAGGATGATTGACGCTTGATAACCTGGGCGTAACTTCGAAGAACGATATCAAATCCGGCGATGTACTTCTTGACACATGAGTCCAAGCATGCCTTTTGATTAGTATTACATCCAAAATTTCGTAACCTCCACATACAGCATCAGTAGCAGTTACAGCTGATCCAGGAACTACAAAACACCGATCAAAACATTCTGAAGACATACTCTAACACCAACAAGTCAATCAATTGAAATGAATTTTACATCATAAGTAATCAATCGATACCCACCTCAAATAAATCTTTCGTCACGGCAAGACCGGACTCATTTCTAATCTCAGTCTCAACAAGTTGTTTGAGTTTTTCAGTCTCACTGAGTTCGCTAGTCGGATTACTGTTCCAGAATGCCATTGTAATTATATTCAGTAAGGTATGGTAGATAGTCCGGAAATTTTAACCTTGAAATTTGACTAGTTTCATGCAGATAAAATCTACTTGAGGGTAATCTCCTCCCAATTGACTGTCACTACAATATAACAATTTACATAAACTTTTTGCTAGTTCGCATACTTAAATTTAAATACCATCAATAGAAATTCAAATGCCGCAAACATCTTCTTTAACAGTGTTTATTCACCAATCTACTCTTCTTCTTCAAGCACGACCAACTACTGTAAGTTTAACTGCTCAAAAGATGAAACGCTCCCTCTTTAACAGAAGCAGACGAAAATTTCTTATTCCTACAATGTCAACAAGGAGACAAAACACGGCAAACTGACTTTAAAAGCATTTGATCCTGTGTCAGGAGCATGTATTCGATTCCAAACTCGCAAGGTTAATGAATTAAATCGGATTCTCAGGGCACTTGCTGGACTAGCACAGCTTCAGGCGGGCTTACAATCTGGTGTGGAATTACTGAGTTTAGCGGAATAAAGTCCGAGAAATTTATTGTACGATAGGAGTGAAAAATAACATTGAAATTTATCTACAAATCAAGCAAATAACTCGGCGATATCAAGCATGCGACCGTCCATACCCATCGGAGCCGAAAACATCGCGCTGAATGATGAACCGGGCGCGACGTCAATACTGATTGCACACATGTCAAAGACGTTTGTAAGCCTAGTGAAGGTCCCCAGATCTTGGTTGATTTTCACAGGCTCTAGGTGGTAGTCCTTACGTAGAGGCCGATAGGGCACTGTCGGTGTCAAAATTACGTCAATCCCGGCTGTACCCTCAAACTCAAGGTAGAATTCCGTCTTGAGCGAACGAAGCGTGGCTCCATCTTGGAACACCTTCATCGCTGAGTTAGAATTAGCGAGAATTTTCGAGTTTTCAATCACGCTTGCCACAGCAGGACAATCTGTGGTCGCTGCCGAAAACGCGACACGCTCGGACTCAATCATCGGTACGACAATTTTCGACGCAGCGCTATACGAACTCCAATCTATATCGACAAGTGTCCCACCCATGGACGTAACAAGCTCGACAAAATTATTGAATGCTGTTACATACTCCATCGAACAATTCGATAAATCTGCTGGGACCGCAAATCGGAACCCGCCAACCTTAGGGCCACGGAAGTCAACACTTTTTATCGGAATGTCACGGTCTGGAACTGAATACGGACTTGTAATATCAGATCCGCGCATCTCCGAAAAAATTGATCGCGCATCACGAACGCAAGAAGCGAAAACAGCTACCGTATCTAGCGATGGGCAGAATTTACCGACATGATCTGATTTCAGTAATCCCTTCGTCACATTATAACCAACGACACCAGTTTGAAGCGCTGCCGGAACACGAGACGAGCCATCTGTGTCTGACCCAAGGGCGAAGGAGCCTAAGCCCAAAGCTATCGCCAGCGCTGACCCATAGCAGTATCCACCAGCTGCATATTCCGCACTATAGCTCGATCCGACGGTGCAGGATGCTACCAAGCCGGCACCGACAGCTTCGTTTTTCGTCACGCCGATAAGAACAGCACCAGATTTAATCAGACCTTGGACAAGCTTCGACTGCATCACATCGAAATTCTCACTGACAGTGAATGGGATTCCATAGAAGTACGGCAAATCGGCAAAGTTGGCCTCGACGGCCGGCGCTGGAAGACTGTTGAGTGCAATATCCTTGTCAAAAAGTTTCTTGAAGATCTCCTCAGATCTATCACAGGCTTTAATCTTCGAATAAACCGTGTCAAGGACAGTTGTCGGGCTGAGTTTTCCTGTTCGATATGCAGACCGCAAAAATGAGATGGATAAATCCAATGAATCTGTCTGCATTGGCGAGGTCGGCGCAATTGGAATCGTGGCAGCAAGATCCAGTAGCGGCTGGCTGGTACAGTTATATCCCAAGAGACCATCGTATGCACAAAATAGATCCATGGTAGCATCTACAATCGGGATATCGAATCCATTCGTACAATCTGTTAATACACAAGTCTCGAAACCGTGGTCGTTAGCTTCGCGGAACGTAGTAGCAACACAACATCTATCAAATCCATTAACCGCCAATACTAAAAACGCAAGAAAATAAAAAACATACTCAGTTGTGACACCTGCAAGAAGAATATGCGTGATTCCTCTACTGACCAGCATCTGGTGGAAATCGGTGTTATAGAAAGATCCTTTGCCTGGTTTGTCCAGCACAGGCTCATCTTTCAACGGCTTGAGCTCATCGACAATGTCATGCCCATCCGAACCACGCACCAGTAAACGACCCATAGGCCCTTCAGTACCAATAATCAGTTGGTGTCTTTCCGGATTTGTGCTACGCTGTCTCATACGTTTAGTTGGGGGACAGTCAGATAGATCAGGAACATGTCCTTCACGAGTATGAATGACATGCAAACCGAGTTTTCTAGCTGCTGCAATTGCACGAGCAGTCGGTTCTATCACAGACGAAACTTGCTCAAAAACTTCTTCAGATGGACATTGAAGATATCCGTATCCACCTTTGAGAAGAAAATCCTTCTGCATGTCAATAACAACAAGTGCTGTTTTGCCCTCGGGAAGAGCGAAGGGAATGGGACGGGCTGTGTTCAAGCTTAACGGAGCCATGATCAATAAATTTTTTAATTCAATTAAAACAATTCAGTCTAATATGAATCAAACAAATCAATTATCTAATCCCAGTTAATAGATTGATAATAGTACAATTTAGTAGTTATTCCAATAGCTAACCTTATCAGCCCTATCGGATCCCAACGAGTCATCCATTCTAAATCACCGAGTGAACTATCTTTGTACTTTGGCCTCCGGCATTCCCAATTGTGGCTACAATATTTTTGTCCATATATTTTAAAAATTCACACAATATACTATTTCCTATTTATTATATGTAAGGTCATTATTCTATGCATTATTTATTTACATCTAAAATATTCAATCCCGAAAACCGTGAGCGTAGGACCCTCTAAAACACAACAAAACTTTTACAAATTATCCTCATCTCTCGTAAAGCAAAACAGAACAAAAGCAATTTAATATATAATAATGTAATACTTCATAAATGACACAAGCCTCATCAATCATCACAGAACTTGACGGTACTGAGCCCAGAAACTAGTACTCAAATTCAAGATCAAACTTGAACTTGAAGAATCATTGAACTAATTCTCTCCCGAAATATATCCACTTCCATCGATAATCTTATCTAGCAACCCTGCACTTGCCGCAACAAACCCAAGATAGGGCTTTGAAGGATCCAAAACTCGGGACAAATATTCAGGATGATACTGGGTTCCTACAAACCAGGGATGTTCTTTCAACTCAATGATTTCCATCCTTTCGCCTTTATCGTCCTTGCCCACGAATGAAAGACCGGCTTTTTCAAGATCAGGCACGTATTTAGGATTAATCTCATATCGATGTCGATGACGCTCATGGACTTGATCAACCCCTCCGTAAAGTTTTCGGATCTTGCTCCATTCGGTATTTTCCTGGAATAATGTTGGACGTAGACCGAGACGCATAGTTCCACCGAGATGTGTTTTGCTGACTTCCGGCATAAACACAACGATCGGATTCTCAGGTGGCTCAGAGGACAGCTCTTCTGAATGTGCGCCTACTAACAGTTAGATCACAACGATATTAACACAACTTTCTAACTTTACCCTTCAATCCCAACACATTTCGAGAATATTCAATAACAGCAATTTGTAGGCCCAAACAAATTCCAAGATAAGGAACTTTGTTTTCGCGAGCCCACTTCGCTGCAGAAATCATTCCTTCGGTTCCACGCGAGCCAAATCCGCCAGGTATCAAAATCCCGTCGGCTGAGCAAACCTGGTGCCAAGCTTTATGGAAATTGACACGGTTAGTTTCCGAGGCGTCGGCCTCAAGATCCGAAGCCTCGACCCAATTGATAGTTAGTTTAACATGGCATCTAAGAGCTGAATGCTCTAATGATTTAATGACCGAAATATAACTGTCCTTGAGATGAGTATATTTGCCCACGAGCGCGATGCTTACAGAGTCAAACATGCGGTCGTGAATACCTGTCAGGTGTCTCCAGTCGTTCCACAACGTCGCGCCTCGTTCAACATCACTGGACGAAACGGTCAAACTCTCTAATTTTAATTTTTTGGACAACTGCTGCACAATTCCTTGTTCGTCCAAAAGCAGAGGAACATGATAGATCGAGCTAAGGTCGTGAACGACAATAACCTGATCGGGTCCGACGTGACAAAACATGGAAATCTTGTCCGTAGTAGCCCGTTCAAGCTTGTGCGTGCATCGGCAGGCAACAATATCAGCCGATAACCCGAGTCCACGCAGATCACGAACGGCAACCTGAGTGGGCTTTGTCTTTTGCTCGCCGTTGACAACAGGAATCAGAGAGACATGGATCAATGCGAAATTCTCGAGACCGACCCGAAATTGAAACTGGCGAAGAGCCTCAACAAAAGGTGCAGATTCGATGTCACCCACGGTACCACCGAGTTCGACTATGCAAATATCGGGCTCCTCGCCCGAGTTGTCAACTGGTATTTTCGAGACGCGTTCGATCCAGTCTTGGATTGCATCTGTAATATGGGGGACAACCTGGACGGTTTTGCCCAAGTAATCGCCTTTACGCTCACGTTCTATAACGTGACTGTAGATCTTGCCGGTAGTAATATTGTTCTCTCGCGTAAGAGTCACATTGAGATATCGCTCATAGTTACCGAGATCAAGGTCGACCTCTCCACCATCATCGAGGACGAACACTTCACCATGCTCCAAAGGACTCATAGTTCCAGCATCAATGTTCATGTAAGGATCAATTTTGATCGCTGAAACCTTGAATCCGCGTGTTTTGAACAAAAGTCCAGTCGAGGAGGCTAACGATCAGCCTTGCCCAGCAAATGGAGAGAACAGACATACCTATAACACCTTTGCCAATACCACTAATAACACCTAACAGCGCATTTAATATATTATATACTGTAAGAACAGGAACTGAAATTGACTTACCTCCAGAAACAATCACGTACTTCATTATATCTATCTCTATTAGATCAAATTTTCAAGTTGTTCTCTGTATCATCTCCATCATGCAACCTACCAGACGCGCTAGGGGTACAAAAACAAAGGACAAAATATATCTAAGGCCCTGAATTCGATTATTCACTCTAATCCGTCTATTTCGCTCGTCAAACAAACAATCAGAATGATGAGACTAGCAAAGCAAGGATTTGCCAGTTGGACAACAATAAAAAAATCTCCACGGGAGTTTAGATTCCCAAGCGACCGATTCAAGGGGTTATTACGCGCCAATATACCATTATCTTATAGAGTAGATTAGATGTGCAGATTGAGATATTGATTTCTTTATTATGAAGTCAATTTGAAGGCGAGCATATCAATCATTTCTGTGGACTACAATGAGCTCAAAATACTACAACTTTGTTGCGTACACGGATGCCATAGGTCGATCAAAAGTTGGGCACTTAGAGCTTGACTCGAACACCATCATTCCGTTATCCTTTGCTTCCGGAACAGCGGTTTCTAGTGTTTATGAAATAATTGAGACTAATTCGACGTTCTCGCTTGTTCCATCAACATTTGAATCCCGGATTCCTCTGGATTTGGTAAATTTATCAGCCCCTTTCACCGGTAGAGATATCCTAGCGGTCGGTAAGAACTACTATGACCATGCGAAGGAATTCAATTCATCCGGATTCGACTCGAGCGATAAAGTTGATATACCAAGTCATCCTGTCATTTTCACGAAGCGGTTTTCTAGCATAGTTCCATCTGGTGCTGAAATATATGCGCATCCTGAATTCACGCATACTCTAGACTTTGAAGGCGAAGTGGGCGTAGTTATTGGAAAGCCTGCATATAGAGTGGACGAGGAGCATGCAATGGATTATGTATGGTACGTGGTAATCTTCTTGACAGTTAATCTTTCTAATTAGCAGGGGATACACAATCATTAATGATGCAACTGCCCGAGAGCGACAGCGTGACCATAAGCAATTTTTTATTGGTAAATCTGCTGATACTCTATGCCCAATGGTACAAGTTCTTTATACACCTAGAACCTGACTTAAAACTAATGAAAGTATTAGGGTCCCATTACTGTTCCGAAAGAGTATTTGCCCGAGTATCTTCAACTTCGTACGACTGTCAATGGTCAACAACGTCAGTCTGACTCTACCAAAAACTTGATTTTTTCAATTCCCACTTTGATCAAAGTCTTGTCAAGTGGAATGACGCTGCAGCCAGGCGATGTAATTGCTACAGGCACTCCAGCTGGCGTTGGCATTGGCCTTAATCCGCCTGTTTATCTTAAACCTGGAGATTTAGTAGAGATCTCTGTTACCGGATTGGGAACTCTGTCTAACAAAGTATCAGAACTGGCGGCTGCGAAGAAACCTGTTTTACATGGACGGACGCCTACTTTGGTTACTCCGGATCTTTTCAAGATTGGTAGCAAGTATCTGTATTTTGAAGATATGGGGAGACAGGACGCACAGTATACAGTTGTCTGTGTGCATGGTCTGGGATGTACTGGCCAGTATTTCTCTGGACTTGTTGATGCCGCAGGATTCCTCGACAAGTATCGAGTTATTCTACTAGATTTAGAAGGATTTGGCAGGTCCTTGACTTTTCCCGAATCGAAACCGTCGATTCAGTCCTATGCGGAAGATGTTTATGGAATTATCACCAATTTAGGGATTACCAAGAACGTTTACATGATTGGCTTTTCCATGGGTTGTGGAATTACAGAAATCTTCGCAGCTATATATCCAGAGATCGTTTCCAAGATTGTTCTTCTAGCTCCTCTGCAATATCCCTCTCCACCTGCAGTGGCCAAGATGACATTGGATATGGCAGCTGAGGTCCGTAAATACGGGATGCAAGCTGTCGGGAATCGTATGGTTGCCATAAGTACGGCAGAGGAGTCACGTGCTAGAGATCCCCTGATTGGAATGTATATTCGGACGATGTTGAAGATGACAAATATTGAAGGATTCGCTAAAGGTTGCCAGGCTTTGGCGTCTGAGATTACGATTCCGCGAGACAAGATAATTGCCGCAACCTTGGTTGTGACGGGGTCAGAAGACCAATGGCCACCTATTGAAGAGGTTCGACAGGTTATAAGTAATTATACAAAGACTGAGCCCGAGTTGGCTGTTATTGCTGGAAGTGGACACTTCCATCTGTTAGAACAGTTCCAGGCGACTGTTGACGTTGTAGCTGGCTTTTTATAGTAGACTTTCCTTAGGAAATCCATACCATTTTTTCATTCGATTGTATTTATATATTTTCAATAATTAATATATTATGCTACTAGGTGTGCTATGTAGTCTCTAATCCTGTCCTAGTACAAAATTCTGTAGTCCTGCCGGGACAATAGCTGGGATGATGACTATTGTCACCGGCTGCCATTGTTTTCTAATTTCAATATTTCGTCAGTGATCAACCAACTGTCGGTAAAAAAGTAACAACTTGCTTGTGTCGATGATGGACTAATTTTGTTTTGTCTGTGTGGAGTCTTAGATAATCCAAGAGCTTGATGACTGATTCAGTGGACGTTGGCCGTCCGCCAAAGTGTCGTTGTCTGGGTCTTTCCAGAGGTCTTCACAATTCCGAATACATCACAAAGGTGGACAAACGAGAAAAAAACCAATTTGATTTAGATCTCGTAGATCTTCCAAGAGAAGGTATGTTTTTTTTGTGCATTTCAGTGTATATCTCGTTCGAGAAACGTTGACTCAGTCGCAGTACTGTATCTAATCTTTTCACAACTATCAACCAAAGAACTAACAGTTCTCCGGCTTGTCTGCCGGAAATTCAAAACGATTGCTTCTGAAAATGCGCTTTGGAAACCAAGGATTCTTGAAAATTGGCATGGGCGGGCCGCTATGGCGTTTTTCCAGACGCTTAATCTTGTCGCTGCCGTGTCGTTTGACCTTATATCCGATGGGTGGTTTCGAGCACATGTCGCGGTTACCACAGTGCTAAACTCAAAGTGGCTTAGGAAACGTACAGATTTGACGTCCTGTCGATGGCGGGTACATATGAAGACTGGAGTGCGGTCGTATGATTTTGTAGAGAATGAGTGTGAGGAAGAGGCCAGCTCCATAATTTCCTTCTTGAACAACGGCAGAGTCTTACAAATCAAGGGCCTTCCGATTCTTGCTCCATTCCAGTGGAGAACTAATAGTACTTTAACTATGGTCTCTGTCTCGGCATACCCGTCATGGATTGTTGCTCGAGAACGCAGATCCTGGAACCGCATGCTCATTAACCGGATTGGCATTATTCAATCGAATGAGCCTGGATTTTTCGACGCAATTGTTGACATACACGAAGAAATCTACAGAGAAATTAACCAAAATTCCACTGTGCTAAAAGAGTATGGACATGTGCGGCATTTACGAGATGAGCTGGCTGACAGAAATCGAATCAAATTTCAGCAGGAAGTCGATTTGGCCTGGCAAAAATACGTGCAGACACACCCCGAAGAAGCGATTGACTAATAAATGTACATTAATATTACTTTAATATCTAATTCTATCGATGCGAACTTCTCATGTTTCTCTCACTGAATCGCCCAAGAATATAAAACCCAGTAGAGTCTCCGGAATATGCCAATGAGTATCGTGAGGGATGCCACTCAACACATTCACTCGTGAATGACGCGCTGCGCTGAATTGAGTACACAACGTCTCCTGAGTCTAGATGAATCTGTTCATTGTTAATACTGAACATGAGTAATCGAAGTGTACACATACAATATCGATTGGAGCGTTTCCATCCGCAGAAACAGCAAGATAAGCGCCATCCCAAGAAAAAGCTACAGATTTTACAGGATGTGCCGATTTGGCCAACGTTTTTTTGCAAGTCAGTTCAGATAAATCCCATATACTAACAAGCGAATCACTAGACCCTAATGCAAGATATTTGCCTCGAGGGTCAATAGCGAGGCAGGATATTGAAGCACAATGGGCTGCCAGGGAGTATATGAGGTCACCGATATGGTCACTGTAGAGCTGATAAAAGTTCACAAATCCGGTACTGAACGCCAACACTATAAAGGAGCCAGAATATGCGATACTAAATGCCGTTATTTCCCCTAATTCGTCGTCGTTTATGTCAACTAGCGGACACTTTAACTGAAGCGAAATGTCGAGCATTAGAATCCGACGATTTTTGCTCACAACAACGACCGATTGTCCATCCGGCGAGAATTGAGCCAGAAACGGAGACATATCAACGCCCAGCGTCATAGTGATTCCGTTATAAGCCTGTCCGGGAATCCAAGGCTTTTCTAGAGCAGTTAATCTGACAATTTTCTCCGGCTTGTTGCTTCGAACATCCCATATAACGATTGCACCGTCTGCCGCTGAACTGCTTAGGAGCTGCTCGGTCGTGGTAGGATTCCAAGCAATGCTCGAGATGTTCGCAGAATGACCCTTCAATTCTGAAGAAAATTTCGCATCGACTCGATCGGGGTTCCAGATTCGGATCTTGCCTGGACTCAATGTACTCGCTGAGGAAACTGCGATCAGACTGCCAATTGGGTTCCACGCGACGAGATTTGTTGATCCACCGGCAGCTCCGCGAGTAGATTCACGATATTCACGAGTAACCGAGAGATTCAAATACGATTTTGCAGCATCTTTACTCAAACAATCTCGATCAATCATCGACATTGTGTACACAATGTGTAGAGAGTAAAGAGTAATTTCCCAGCAGAAAGTGGAATGGTTATAGTAGTTCGTGCATGGAGCAGCAACGAACAGTACGGTGACTCTAAAATAACATTACAATGAAATTACGCAAAGCAATAACAACAATCACATTAATAAGCGAATAATTCTCTCAATCATATATAATCGGCTCAGTCTGGTTGTTCTTCTGCGCAGCTGCTTCTTGCAGCAGTTTAGCTTTACCTTTTCGACGTTCCTTGTCCAACTTCGAACTCAACGAGCCGGTCCCTTGACTTGACTGATTTCTCAACTAAAAAAGTATTAATTTATATGCATGCATAAATAGAGATGTGTGTAGTTGTAGGAAGTTTTATAGCTAGAGCAGGCATATACTCCGGTCCAACGTATTTCCCATTTACTCACCATGGCTGCTTTCGCAGCATTCGACCGCGGATCATCTGCAGCATTTACGCTATCCTGAGAAACTTCATTTCCTCCTAATGTCTTTCCTGTTCCCTGAAATCCTTCTTTGGGTTGTATTTTCGTTGACCCAGATCGTGATGCTCCTGCTTGAGCTGCACCGCCCCGCGCTCCTGTTCTAGCTCCCGCACCTGCTGATCCTGATCCGGTACTTCCTAAAGTCTGGCCTCTTTTTCCAGTTCCCTGAAGCCTGCGCTGGCTTGGCGGAACCTCTGAATTAGACGAAAAGCAGTTTCCCATTGATATTTCCGTAGACTTAGTGGTTTGACTAGTAAGGATACCGACGTTTGGATCTCCCAAGATATCCGTCACAACATTCGGGAATGAATTTCCTTCAATATCTACATAACAGCAATACTATCAAGGATCAACATCAGGGAATAATGGCTGGAAAACGAAAGGTATGTTCTCATATATTTTCCAAATATCCTCAATTATTAACAATCCAGTCGACTACTTGCCAAGGCCCGCAGAAACGCGCCAAATCAGACCATATTAAGCCGGACCAGCAAGAATCCGACAAACCAGAACGGAAAAACACAGCTGTGTATATAACCGGCCTACCGACGGATGTAACTCAGGATGAGTTAGAAAAGACTTTTTCACGGTATGGACTGATAGCTGAAGATTTGACTACGGGCCAGAAGCGGATCAAACTATACCTTAACGACAACGAAGAACCAAAGGGAGACGCTCTGATTGTATTCTTCAAAGCTGAAAGCGTATCATTGGCTGTAGACATGATGGATGACGCACCCTTTCGGGTGGGCGGAAATTCAGACATAATTCGCGTCCAACCGGTACGTAGGATCAAAATAAAATTAGCCAGGACTGACTTTGCAGGCTGATATGAATTACAAGGTTGAGAAAGAGGCAAAGCCTATTCAACAACGGTCGATGAAAGAGCGACAAGAAATCCAGCGACGAGCTCAGAAAATGAACAAGTTCGTGGATCCAATATTGAGAGTAATCAAATACTAACATACTATGTGCTAGTAAACTAGCAGACTGGGACGACGCTGACCTTGAACTCATCCAGCAACAACAACGACAATCAACTGCGCTACGAAAATTTAACAAGATCGTGATCATTAAACATGCATTCACGCTCGATGAGCTTAAGACCGATATCACTGCTGCCATCGACATAAAACAGGATATCCGCGAAGGCTGTGAGGATATCGGTCCCGTCACTAGCATAGTGCTATACGATCTCGAGCCTGACGGAGTTCTCAGTGTTCGATTTCAAAGAGAGCAAGACGCGTTCGAATGTGTCAATTTGATGGACGGAAGATACTTTGGTGGTCGACCGCTATCCGTCCAGTTATATGATGGTCTAACACGTTACCGGAAAACCAGTAAAAGAACCGCTGTAGAAGAAGGTGACAACGAGGATGAACGGTTAAGAAAATTCGGTGAATGGTTGGAAAGTGGTGCTGCCAATGAGGCAGATGAAGGTGAATGGAGCAATTAATTATTCTACTTCAGATATGTATTCAATCAAATTCGTCATCACTCTCGGTTTCCAGAGCGTCAACATCTTTAGTCATAATCCCATCTTCGTGTATTCCTGTTCCTGTTTCAACGCTGTCTTCCAGTTCGATCGTCTCATCGTTTTCTTCCAAGTCCTCGGTCGAGTCACTGTCATCTACTGTGTCTTGGGGACTAGTTTCGGACTCTGTATCATCGTTCCGAGAAGCTTGTGAGACATCATTGCTTTCAGTTTTCGCCCTTTTCGATCCATTTTCTTTCTGTTTATCACTTTGCTCTTCTTGTTCTTGATACGTGGTTGACAGATTATAGGCTTTACGCCGATTGCTGGCTAGTTCTAAGAACATGTCGACTTCCTGCTGAAGTCTAGGAACGAAAAACTCAAGTCCAAGAACTTTCAATGCGTCAAACACGTCTGCGTGAGAGATAGCCTTTCGGCCAGATTGCTGGGTGAACTGGTTGGCACTATACTATTAAATCCGTCCGAAAGCAGATCAACACTACAGAATTTACCTTGCAGTTAAATAATTAATGAAAACAGTAGCGCTCTTCGAGATTGCCGTCTGAGCATCGCGTTGAATTTGCGAATGGGCTGGTAAAACAGCTTTGGCGAGGCGATTCACCGTAATCTTGGGAAGCATATAATCCTAATAATGTTAGGAAAAATTGAAAACTCTGATATCTCAAGCTAAAATAATCTGACCTCGATTCCGCTAGATTCCTTGCCCTTGGCTTCTTCTTCCGCAATTTCCTCAGCCATTATTACATCCAACTATTTCCGTAGCGATTTGTAGAGTTAGGCAAGCAGCACCAAGCAGACCTATCATTTCAAATCATTGTCACGAGGGACGCGTCGAGATCCTGACAAAATATGCAAATCACGTGAACACGCGTAAACAATCGAGGGTCTGGTTCCTCTTTGGTATTGTCCATGCGAAGCTATCGAAAGCACTAAGTGAACTCGAGTTTATTTCTCAACGGCAAAATTAATCCATAAAAGCAATGCCTCGTGACAGTCATGCAAGAACAGCGCTTGCAGATATCTACAATTCAGTCCATTCAGTAAGCCAGACTTAACGAAAGCTGATGAGTTTTAGTACTTGCAAGGCTAAATACAGATAGGCACGCGTTTTGATGGTTGGGGCGGGTGGAATTGGCTGTGAATTGCTGAAGAATCTTGTTTTAACAGGCTTTGGAGAAGTTCACATAGTTAGTTTTCGATTTGATGCGTTTCTCGGTCCTGAGTAAACTGACTGAGTAGGTGGATCTGGATACGATTGATCTCAGCAATTTGAACCGACAATTTCTGTTTGGCCATGAACATATAAAAAAGTCGAAGGCGTTAGTATGGAATCATACTCTTTTACTTGATATTTGATCTGACAGTCAGGTTGCACGGGAAACGGCACTCAAATTTAATCCTGACGCTCGACTTGTCGCTCACCACGACAACATCAAAGATCCTAAATTCAACGTGAAGTGGTTCCAGAGCTTTGATTTGGTATTCAACGCTCTCGATAATCTGGATGCACGGAGGCATGTTAATAGATTGTGTTTGACTTCTGAGGTACCCTTGATTGAGAGTGGTACAACCGGGTTTAACGGGCAGGTCCAAGTGATTGTCAATGTAAGGCTTTCGGTCTAATTACATCTTGTTCTGAATTAATGTGATACCAGGGAAAGACAGAATGCTACGACTGTAATCCCAAGCCGGTTCCGAAATCTTTTCCAGTGTGCACTATCCGTTCGACACCGACCCAACCAGTCCACTGTATTGTCTGGGCTAAATCGTATTTGTTCAGCCAATTATTTGGCATCAGCGAGGAAGAATCGCAAGATTTTGACAATTCGGTGACATCCGATAACGCTGATGAAATTAAGAATCTGCAACGTGAGATGCTTGAACTAAAAGCAGTGAAAGATGCGTTTGGAAAACCCGAGTTTACGAAACTCGTATTTGAAAAAGTGTTTAAAGTTGATATTGCCAGGTTACTTTCCATGACGGAAGCGCTAAAATCAAAAATTACTCCTGTACCATTAAACTTCGACAACCTCAGCAGTTTAATTGATCAAGACGACGATTCATTAAAGGCACTCGCCGAAAACGACCAACCGGTATGGTCATTATCAGAAAATCTAGCAGTGTTTAAATCTAGCATCGACCGGCTCTGCGGACGACTGCAGACTGATTCCGCAGAGTCAGTTCTGGAATTTGATAAAGACGACGAAGATACGCTGGACTTTGTAGCATCGGCAGCTAATCTTCGGGCTGCCGTTTTTGGAATAGACCAAAAGTCGAAGTTTGAAATCAAACAAATCGCAGGAAACATCATCCCTGCGATTGCCACAACAAATGCCATTGTCGCAGGCGTCTGTGTCCTACAAAGTTTTAAAGTGCTAGGAGGTAAACTGGACCAGGCTAGAAATGTGTTTTTGACAAAGCAACCGGATAAACTTTTCAGCACCGAGCGTCTTCGAGGCCCAAATCCAGACTGTCAAGTTTGTGGAGTTATGCGCGCGTTTTTAACACTAAATCCAGACACGTTTACATTACAGAATTTGCTGGATCTGGTGTTGAGACAGAGGCTGGGATATTCAGAGGAGATCAGTATTGTTACCTCAAAGTTATTGTACGATATTGAGTTTGATGATAACTTGGACAAACCTATGCGTGAGCTAGGCGTTGTCGACGGCACTTTTATCACTATTATAGACGAAGAGGAATCAGACGATGGAGTACGGATCAATCTGGAATTATTAGTAGATGCTTCGAGCTTAGATGATTGGAATTTGTCTTTGAATGCTGAAATTCCTAGGAAGACCTTGCCTCCTGGCGGAGTGGAGAATGAAATGAATATCGGAACGAAGCGAAAAGCCGACGACAATTCTGAGCCTGCAACGAAAAAATTCAAAACAGGCAGCTCAGACCTAATTATTCTTGAGGACGACGGGACGATAGATATTGATTAAGTATAAGTTAAGAAATTGAAAACCCGCCATCTACATTCAGAATGGACCCATTTATATATCGATTTGTAGCGAGAAATAGTGCAGCGTGGGCAACTTCACCAGGTAAGCCTTCTCGTCTAGCTGGTACACGATTGATGAATTCTTGCCTTGCCGATTTTGAGACGTGCTCGTCCAACATATCTGTCTGTATCAAACCTGGTTGGATCGCGTTCACGCGTACGTGTTTGGATCCTAATTCTAGTGCGAGCGCTGTAGTTAGACCTAGTGAATTAATATCGAATACCTTGAATTTTCAACCAATCATACCCTCGATTCCTGCCTTACTGGCGCTGTAGACGACAGATCCGCGACCTGCTTGGGCTGAAAGAATAGACGAGATATTAATGATCGATTTATCTGATTTCGACCTCATCATTGCTCTGGCGAACGTTCGACAAGAATAAATTGTTCCCAGTAAATTTGTTCTAATAATTCTATCAATCTCCTCAGAATTCATTAGACACAGCAACTTGCTCTGCGTGATTCCGGCGGCATTAACAACAATATCGATGGCCGCAGGATCAAGACCTAAATCCACCTCTGTCCATGGCCGTAGAACAGTAGAAACGTCAAGCTGGATCGCTCCATGACTTTGCATACTAGAACTTAGGATTGGTAACTTGCTTGACGCCTTTTCGGACCGTTCAAATGATCGTCCGAGAATGAAGCAGCTCGCGCCCTCAGTAGCAAAGCGGTGCGCAATGGCGTAGCCGATGCCACTTGATCCACCAGTTATTAGCACTTTTTTAGAAGTCAAAGAAAGATGCTCCAATTTGGTTGAATATTCACGAACTAATTTTGTCAATTTGAATAATTGCTTGTCTCTCGATAGCAATATGGAAATCATCGAGAATGAGTGATGAGTATCTAACTAAGATCATCTATACCGCGGAGTGCTCCCATTCTGTTAAAGCAAGCATCTTCGCCAATGGCTACATCACCGCAATTGACGACCGGAGTCCGAGAATCGTCCGAATTCGTTTATAAGAACGCCGACGATGTCTCGATCTGTGTTTCTGCTTGTCGAGATGCAGCACAGAGCGTGAGTTTGGTTTTTTTACACCTTACCTTCTACTAACCGGCGAAAGATCTTTCAAGCGATGCAGAATCAAGCTTACTCTACAGAAACCTGGTCTAATCACCTTCTGAACCCGAAAACGAAAGATGAATCCACTCTTCACTGGATTTTCATTGTCGACACCCTCAACTTCAGTTTCTGGTCTGACGTCGATCAGAATGATACCGGCAAAGCAGACACGCAACGTTATACTGTCCGCTGGCTCAACCAGGACTGGACTGGATATTGGAGTCTTTGTGCAGCAATAGATCGCGCATTGGCAGAAGGATTCGCTGTAACCACTCCTTCTTTTTGGAAATCTTGTTCGGAAGACAAAATTAGGCATATCTTCCGCTCGGAGACTAGAGAATCGATTCCCATGTTTACCGAACGTGTTGACTGCTTAAAGCAGGTTAGTTCCGTTCTTCTCGATAGTTATTCTGGCTCTTTTGCGAATTGTATATTACAGGCCGACGGCTCTGCTGTTAAATTAGTTCAATTGATCGTTAGCGCTTTCCCTTGCTTCCGTGATCAGTCCATATATAAAACTCGGGATATCAAAATCTACAAGCGAGCACAAATCCTAGTTTCCGACATCTGGGCCTGTTTTAATGGATCCTCGTTTGGCACCTTTTATGATATTGATGAAATCACCATGTTTGCTGACTATCGAGTCCCACAAATTCTCCATTCATTAGGTTGTTTAGTGTATTCACCGGAGCTTCAGCAACTCCTCAAGAATCTTCAACCTTTACAACATGGTGATAACCGAGAAGTTGAACTTCGAGCTTGCAGCATTTGGGCCGTCGAGTTGATCAGGCAACAAATTCAGAGCCAGCACCCAGACTCTAAGATCAATTCAATCCTTATAGACTTCTATCTATGGGACACAGCTAAACAAATCCAGGCTTCAATGGGCGATAACCAAGAGTCAATCCCATGTCATCGAACAAGAAGTATTTTTTATTAAATAGAACTATCTTAATAATATAGTGAATATTACGCTTTTGCAAATTTATCTGCGAGGAAATCCATGTTCGCTCCATGTAGAAAAGCTTCTGCATTCCGTTTTGCTGTCGCAACCAGATCACTTCGCGGCGTATTGGAGGGCATTTTTACTTCACCAAACGATTTCAAATAATCTCTAATTTCAGAGTCCTTCCAAGTGTCGAACATCGATTCCTTCGATGACACATAAAGTGATTGCAGCTGTTCAATTGCCTCCTTATACTTGGGCAGATCAGATTTCCGCAATTCTTCCAACCAGTGGGTTGACTGGCAGTATAAACTATCATGATTCCCTTGTGATTGCTGCTTATTAAGTTTCAACCATGATTTCAAATTGTCTGAATTTTGTGTCCGCAAATAAAACGAGTCCCAGTAAGAAACCATTTTGTTCCTATTCGACCAGACAAGTTCTTTCAATCTAACCAGCGGTGTATTGTCTGGGGCCACAATCCCGCGGGCTTGGAGAAACTCTCGTAGTGCAGACTCTGACCACGTATCTGTGAGATCTCTAAACATTTTTGTCGACACGGAAGACAGCTCTCGGTGAATTCCAAACGTATTGACCAAGCTTTCCTTCAAACTCTGAGAAGACGACTCAATGTCACTCTTGAGCCAGTCTTGATATTTGCTTGCCAGTTCAATCAATTCCTCTTTAGTATATACCCTGCTGGAATCGATTCCCTTGGATGTCAACCATGATTTCAAACTGGTCGAAGACCAACTATCGAATGCATGGTCGCGCAGGCTTCCGAAGACATCGAACATATCCTCGTATAGCTTCTGAAAACTAAATTGAGAAGAAGTATGGCGAGCAGATTGAGTAGCTTCATACGAATGCTGACGAATCAAATCAATCAAAGTTGACCGGGAATCAGTTTCCTTTGGCATCGCATATCCATGAGACACTAGCCATTCTCGTAGATCAGAATCTGTCCATGCATCAAAAAGCCAGTCGTATACTGATGAATCTGAACTCTTTTTCCAAGTTGGAAGTTTTGACACAAGACTGTCGTAATTGGCTTGCACCATTTCTAGCAACGAATCCTTTGTTGCAAACGCAGACGACTTGATATCGTTTTCGTCCAAAAATTTTTTGAGTGCGGATTCGCTCCACCTGATCAGTTAGCCCAGATCTAGGTAAATTCAGTCAGATCAAATTCAATCAGGTCAACATACATGTTGAAAATCCATTGTTTGGTTTCGGTAACTTTCGATTCAGGTTCGGGACCATCCGTCCAGATTTTTTTCACACTACTAAGCAACCAGTCACGATTGTCCTCTTTCGAACTTTTTACGGGGATTCCGTTATTGCTAAGAAATAGCCTCAATCGTTCATTACTCCACGAGGCAAATGGTCCAATCGTGCCGGCGCCATAATTCCAGTTTTTTTGCACTTGATCCAACAAATCCGTACGAGAGTAACCCGAAGAATGTTTAACTCTGTTGTCACGTAGCCATTGCGCAAGCTTGTTGTCGTCCCAAGAATTGTATTCAGGACTATGAGTGTGAAATGGTAACGACCATGCCGTAGCATGCACAATCGCAATAGCAAGTATAAGTAAGAACGTCAACTTCATTACGGCTGATATTACAACTAAGAACTTTTGATTAAATAGGTTCAGACCTTAGCTTATATAGAGCATTCAGAATTTACCCAATTCCATTACGTCAAGTTAATTATGTGACGATGACGTCGAGCAGATTATCGATCTTCAAGATCTGGTGGTGATACAGTGATCGACCAGCATTGCACTTTCTTGGGATGTGATATCCTGCGGCGAAACTTTGATCCAACGGTTGGACATTTCCAGACTATTACCAACAAAAGAAATAAGTCAATTTAGTCTTCATCGTTACTGCATTCAAGAACTAGCTTGCCGAGATCAATGTCTTCGGCCCAATTGAGCCCAGCTCCAAGTATCAAACCCTGTCGGTATTAGTCTCTGAACTACCTATACTTACTTTATGAGTGAAGCTACTTACGAGAATAATTGGCTTTATGGTATCGATTTTCTTGATAACGTCCTTTAATTGTAACTTCACTCTGATTTATTAGTATTGGACTAGTGCTGGAACCACGACTGGATTACTTACGTGTTCAGGGCCACTGTTGATTGGGGATCATTATCGAGTTCAACAATCTCTTTTGTCCTGGTTTTATTTCGCCGTATCAAGTCTGAAATTTTAGATTTATGATAATACTGTTACTGAAAAAAATAGTAAGCTACCTTTGTTTTGGTTCTGTAGTTTGTCTAGTTGATTTCGTAAAGCATATATTTCACTCGACTGTGATAACAATGATTTAGCAGAGATGGTAGAGACACTTGGATTTATCGCAAGATGTGTATCGGAATTTTGAAGAAGCTCGTTATTTAGCTCGTGTAAATAGGACAGATATCTATTAGTCAGTAATATAAAAGCAAAATTGGCTCTCTGTCGGCATACCCGCTGTTCAGACTTTCGAGTAAGACCATATTCAGCAGAGATAAATCATCTTGCTCAATCTCGTCCTGGGAATTTAGAGATGCAATATTATCTGATTTGAGCGCAAAATGATCAACAATCAGTTGATTTAAGCGTGTCTCTTTATCAGATAGTGGCCGAAATAATAGCGGCCGAGATTGCATCCTCTGACAATCGACCGCTCGGAGATCCATAACACCTGCTGTATGGCCGACGGTCTGTAGTAAAATCGACTGAGAAATCTCATTGAGCAAAGACTCAGACATTGAATTCATTCATTACACCAGCAATTGAATCAAGGTGCTGCAAATGAAAGCTGAAATAACGTTGGACCAATATGCAAAATGCCCAATGTAAACAGGTCGGACGCGTTAACATTGGTCCTGAGCCTCAGGGACGTGACGCGTTGTGTGATCGCTGATGCTGAGTGTTTATATTCCATATCTAAATATTGAAATCTGTCATTGACTGTATATCAGCCGATAATTTGACTGTTCTCTTCATTCTAATGGCCTCAGTTGACGCGGAATTACATGAACAAGCGTCCGAAAACAACTCGGTTACAGGAAGCGAACAGGGACTCGAAGAAGAATCGAGCAGGGACGAGTTGTCCAAGATCAGATCACAATCCAACTCGGAATCTCCTGCACATCCAGCGACAACGATTCCATCTCATCTTAGTGCGCTTCCATCTTTTGGCTCTCCTCTCTATGATAATGAAAACAACTATGATGATTCGGCATTTCCACTTGCCTTATCGACCCCGAATCCGTTCATGACGGCCATATCAAGAGCTTTTGGTACTGTTGATCCTCAGAGTTCGTTTGCGAATCTTTCGAATTTAGCATTTGCGAATTCACCAATTAGATCGCATATTGGTCATAGCGAAGTATTTAGAAATCTGTCATCCGACATCAATTCGGACATATTTTCTGAAACCATTGCTGGCACAGAGCTGGATGAACAAGAGGAACAGGAAAGCCTTGAGCAATTGAATAACATTCGCTCAGATCCAGAACAAGATGAAATGGTAGGTATCTTCAACGAATCTACAAGACAGAACTAATGGTATAGCGTCTAGCGAGACTTTCATCCGAAACCTCACCGACAATCAAATCTCCTCGGTCACAAGAACGACTGCCACTGTTCATGCAATCTCATGAAGAACAAAACACATCCGTCAAAACGCACGGATTCTCACCCTCGCAATCGCCTACGCCAAAAGGATCTAGAATAGCCAAAGACCATACATTTTTAAAAAATTTGATCTCCGACAAAAGATATGCAGGACCCATATCCAAAGTTATCCCTTTGGAAACATCTATAGTTGATTCAGATGCCGAGCTTCCGGAGAATAATTCACGGGAAAATTTATTAGATAGTCCAAAAATCGCACCGGACTTGTCGCCTCGAAAATTACTTCGAGACCTATCAAGAACATTCACTTCTCCTCCACATTCTGCTGACAGCTCGCCTGCAGACCAACAAGTATCTGAATCGCCGGGTCGGACATTTGCATCCGTGATGAAACAAGCAAGATCCAGTTTGCCTTCAAAATTGTCAGAGCAGTCGCCTACATCGCGAGCGAGCCATATCCTAAGAGAGCTGGAACTACTTAGCGAAGAGTTTAGACTCACTAGCGAGCAGATGAAACGACTTGAATTGGAAGCCATGTCGCGAGATTTAGATTTAAACCTCGATTCAGATTCACTATCTACTCCGATGACTTCTTCGATTTCTCTTCAAGAACCAGAATCCTCAAGACAAAAACCATATTCTCAATCCCCGTCACCATCAACAATACTATCACTGTCCAACGCCTTCAAATCAAACCCTTTGTTCTGGATAATCTCCTCGCTATGGATAATTTCATGTTTCCTTCTTCTCGGGCAGTTCATTCTTGCGTTTTCGCTCACTCTATATCACCATCCAGAGTTTCAGACCGTACATTATCGAGGTCCCGAGCTAGCTTTGGGTTTATACGCAAACTAACCTGCTTCCTGCCACCACTGTATTATTAGAGTTCCTATTAATTGTTTAATGATTAATACTATATTTCTAACAGTCCTAATCAAACAAAAACAATCAAACTTCAAAAAAAAAGCATATTGGTATAAGATAACTATCCCCCGCGAGTCTGCTGATATTCAATGCCTCAATTGAATTCCTCCCTAAAACAATAAATTAATGTAAATCGAAGGCAACAAGATTTATAACTCCATTCTATTACTGCGTATGAAATGTAAATGTAAATGAATAATGAAGAAGGAATACCGTAATGAATTATAGTGTCGATGACAGAGAACGATTCGATGACTAATGAAATTAACAGAAATTGAAACGGACTCAATCTTCGGTTCTCTCCGTTCGGTAAAACTTATATTTCATAAAATAATGCAAACTCCTCAACATCCCTTTTAGTATACCGGCTCCAAAATCAAAACTTGACGATCGTAGAAACCATAATCGCTAATCTCTTAGTTAAACGTCACGATAACACACTCGTATTTTATACAACTCGATGGCACAAATAACATCAAGAACTAGTCCGGTTCATATTTAGCTGGAAAATAGTTTATAGCATATGAGATTTACATCCCCATAGCGACGAAGCAAACCATGGCCACAACTAAAGCAAGACAAGACGAGGATCCACCGTCGCTGACATTCAAAACTTCCTGGACGTTCAAGCGCGTGGCTATTTTCGGTTCGCGTTTCAGTTTAGACGAATTTTTTGACCGCTTTGGCTCTTTCTCATTCAATTCGCTTCCTTCGCTGGTAATATCAGGTACAACCGGCTTAATCAAATGAATTTCTTCCTCAGGCTCCATAGATGGCTGAGGCTGAGACAAACTATTTTCAGCTATAAGCTCATCTGAAACAATCAGCTGTGGTCTGTTCTCGGGAAACGATGATGAGACTCTCTCCATCGAATCAACTGGTGTTGATTTGGGTAAAACTGTGAATGTACTAATGAGAGTAGGCTTCCTACTTGCATGCGTGATCGCGTAGTCAGCAGTATTTGTCGCAGACGAAATCATTGAGATATTGTTAAACTTGTACAAACTCTTAGCGAATGCTTTTAGTAGCAGAGTTGTTTTTGAAGAGGGGCCCAATAGAGATGCAAATAGACGCGAAGACTGTGGAGGAGGAGGAAGCGCCACTAGTGGAGGTTTGTAGATATGAAGTCCTAATTGCGGAGTCGAAGAGGAAGAAGCATATTGTGACGATGATGACGACGATGACGAGGACGAGTTAGACTGTAGTGACTGTATATGTGTACAAAGGCCGAGTTGGAAACAAGCCGAGTCGACAGTGCAGCCGGCAAAGTCATCGAACGAACAGACATCGCCAGCGTACTGACCTTCAGACATCATTTCGTAGAAACTGACAACATCAGAATTTGGCAATTGGTTTAAAACTTCATTATAGTCCTTATTGTCAACGTTGTCTTTTGAACCTGAAGTGACGTCAAAAAAGAAGCCGCGTTTGTGAATAGGCATGCGGCGGCTGTCGGTAGAAGGAGCACGACAGGACATGAATCCATCACCGGATGAGCAAGTGGACTTCTCATCATCACGATCAGACATTGGACCCCGCGCAGAATCTGCATCGCGAACATCATCTGCATCATCAGCCTGATTACGGTGCGAAGCACGCGAGGAAGAGAGATAACGAGGATAAGAAAAGCGATAGGAGGCAGACGAAGCAGACTGACGGGCTCGTTCTGGAGTGCCGAGAATATTCAAAAGGTGGTCGTAACTTTGGCTAGAGATAATATGAAATGAAAATAAGACAGATATCACAGAAGTCGAAAGTGCAGACACAGAAGAGTAGGGCAGCGAAAGAAAAGTAGACAAAGGTGAAGTGGTTAGCGATGACGACGATGAGGTTATGCCAGCAGCAGCGGCCGCAGCAGCAGCCGACGCGGAGGCCGACGCAGCATTCGATGTCCTAGGTGAATAAGAATCGAACAAAAAGGATGAACATGCTGAGAAAAGAACAACGCCAGTAACCGCGACTAGAACGTAGAAAACAGTTGGTCGAGAGAGATACATTATATACGCGCGGCCGCGATGGGACGCATCAGCAGTAACGCATGGACAGGCCTGTATTGGCGAGTTCTGAACAACCAAACTAACAGAAAATTGCTTTGAATAACACAAAACAATAGCCAAATAGAACCGTACAATAAAATAATGCTTATAACTCGAAAAAAAACAAAAAAAGGCACGAAAATCTGAAGTTCACGGATCGGCCTACAAGACGCAAAAACGAGACAAGATTGAAAACATAAAGTTGGCTGCGTACGACGATGGGAGAGAGGAATCGATCGGGCAGAGCAAAACCGAAACCACTTATGAACCAGTTTGAAACCGCGGCTCAAATCTGTGCACAATCAGCGGTTTGTACTGGATTCTTGGCCGCATACCCGGACTTGACTGTTTCGGCCATCGTTCATATCGCCCGTAACACGTGAATTGCCAGACAAATTGAGTGACACTGAAATGAAATTACTTGTCTTGTCATACCAAAGATCATGAGATATTTGTTTATTTAGATGGCGTTTGTACTGAATGGGTCTACCGTGCTTGCTGTGTCCACGTAGGCTAGAGTCCAGACACTCTAGCTTTGCTAGATCGTCCTAGACGTCGTCCTTTTTTCACATCATTCTCAACGGCCATTGTCATTAAAAATGGTTTTCCCGAGATTGCTGACCTGTTTGCCGTTTCTGGGTATTGTTTTGGCACTAATTGCGCCTTCTGTCGCTGTTTCAGCGACTGGATCTCGAGTGCTATTCCTTGTTGCGCCGAATTTTGACCATCATGATCTGTCGCAGTACACCACTGATTTAGAAGGTATGTGATTTTTTAATAATTTTTTTATATTTTCAGCACATTTATCTGTTCTGCAGCTCGAGGATTGGACGTGCAAATTCATTTTTCTGCGGAGCCCGAGATACATTTCTTCGAATTCGGCGAACGTGTTTACGACCACATCATTATTACGCTCCCCTCATCGCAGAAATCACTAGGACCAGCATTCAACTCTAAGCCGTTGCTTGATTTTGTAGAAGCCGGTGGCAATATTATGGTTTTACTCAATCCTTCGCAACATGCTCTGGCCGTTGTTCGAGAGTTAGGCCAGCAATTGGACATTCTTCTTCCTTCGCGTGATCTAACCCTTGTTGACCACTTTAATTATGATCCAAAGCTGTCGCCAGTGTCTCATGATGCTATTATCCTAGATCCAAGTACCTCTCTCGTTGCTCCATACGTTGCGTCTATTGAAGCGAGCGCTGGAAAGATTATATATCCCAAGGGATCCGCGATATCTTTAGGAAACAATATTCTTGTTTTCCCTGTGCTTCGTGCATCCGAGACTGCCTATCTTTACTCTCCCTCCGAAGAACCTTTACTTTCAGAAATGCCATATGTTACTGGTACTCAAGCATTCCTTACGGTTGGCTTCCAGGCACGGAACAATGGCCGGATTCTATTTGTCGGGAGTTCAGCACTGTTTTCAAACGAGGCGTTTGAGAATTTGGAAACCTCGAACCGTGACCTTGCCGTGCAATTGTCGAAATGGGTGTTTCAAGAGAAAAGTGTGATTAAGCTTACTTCGGTAACACATAATTTGGTTAACTCAACAGAATTGAACCCGTCCATTTATAGAGTTAAAGAGGAAGTTGAGTATCAAATTGGGCTTTCCGAGTTTGTTGAAGGGGAATGGGTGCCCTTTATTACCGACGACGTTCAACTTGAATTTACTATGCTAGACCCTTACTATCGACTTAATCTCACATCGGCTGAATCAGATGGTACTTCTCAGTTCTATCGCACAACATTCATGATTCCAGACCAGCACGGCATGTTTTCATTTATTCTCGATTACAAGCGCACAGGCCTATCGTACGTGTACGATAAGCAGGTCGTGACTGTCCGTCATTTTGGCCATAATGAATTTCAGCGCAGTTTTAGTATTCCAAATGCTTGGCCTTATATTACTAGCATAGCAGTTGTAGTAGTGGCCTGGCTTGCGTTGGTATTTCTATGGCTATTCAGCGGGAACGATACCTCCACGACGGTAGGGAAAAAGGATAACTGAATTTTGTACATTTTATTTAGTCTTAAAAAGCGTATGTTTTATGTTGTATTTATTTTATCATTTGTTCTAGAATAAAAAATTTTCTTGTCACAAGCTTTATCGTCGAAAACAGCCTATGACTGATCGGATCCCCATCGCATATTTGTTTGCTTCCGTCGAACCATAGGCCCTGTAATCCTAACACCAGCTAACAAAGCAAAAATTGTCAACAGTAGTTGAGGTTTGTTGAAAGATTTTGCTAGAACGTCGAAAGGCTGCGAGGGCGTTATTCGCGAAAAAAACAAGTCGATTCCATATCCAAATACTAGAACGGTCGACTCAAGATACGCAGGTTCAGTCTCAATTGATCTGAGCCCAATAACATTATATACATGGCTAATCACATTCCTTCGGTCGTCGCCTAAAAGCGGCTCATATCGGACCAAACCTTCTTCCTTTTCATAGTTCGTGGGATCGCGATTCACAGGGCGACGAGCGTCAAGCAATCGCTTGGGAAGAACAGCAACTTGATTGTTTTCTAAAGCAGCGATAATATCTCTGTTCGTAATTCCAAATCGCGAGCGGCTCACTGCAAGTGTAGTGATATGCGTTGGAAACAAAAATGCACTCGAAATCACAGCTGGCCGCGGCGTATCTTCAAAGCTCGAAAACTTTTCTGTGCTCCATCGCTCGTTCGTCAAATCAGACTCGTATAAATCCAGCACAACAATTTTTTCCCCTCGGGCAATTTTATCGCTCCAATAACTGTAAACGATCCAATGTTCTCCAACTACGAGTTGCACGCCAGCAGAAACGTCAATGTCTTCTCCATTATGGAACGCAGAATATAGCAATCGACCAGATACATCATCGATCAGGAAAATCGCAGCAGATAAGGTCTCCTCATTGACTGCAGAAATAGCAAGTAAGTGCGGATTCAGATATTTATATAGCACAGAGCGATCCCCTAGAACCCGGCCAAGTGAAACTGTGATGTCTCTCGGATCCCTTGCTTTGTAGGATGAGATCCTGAACCCTGAAGGCATCTTGAAAGTATATGTTGATTTCGTAGTCCCCTAAATTTACCACTTTAGTTAATGCAAACTTTTTCGATTATAATATTTCTCACATTGTTATAAATATATCCTTGGACTGCATTGTTCTCGACCTTTGAAAAATAAAAGGTTTTGTTTAGCGGTTGAGAGGTAATGAAGTGCAATTTCTTATGATAAGTCCAAAGACCAATGGCATAACTAGATTTCTCCTCATCCCAAGTCGAGAATGCAGATTCAACTTTGTCCCCCAATTCCAAGTCCGAATGCTCAATTGGCTTGACAATTTTACCAGTCACAGAATCGATCAACACGGTTTCGCCGGTACTGCTGATAACAAACAGTTCTGTTTTGGCACTTCCCTTTACTAATTGCACAATCGACTGTTCGCCTTTAAACACATTATCCATCTTCCAAGCAATTGCGCCCTGATGTGCAGTGTCCAATGCCCGAAGCCCTCCATACTGAGTTGCGATCACGATGAACTTACGAAATCCAAATGTATCCCCAACTGTAGAATTCGAATCTACTGGAATCGTATCATAATTTCCGGACATAAATTTTTTCGTAAAATCGACGATAAAGGCTGGCAAGTCACGCAATGCTTTTGCATGCCGAGCGAGACGATGGAAATAGGCATCAATGGGATTCTCGTGCTCCTCAAATAAAACTTCCGCTAAGGATTTTTTCTCACCATCCTCCTCTAAGTCAACAAATACTGAAGAAACAATCGCAGACAATGATTCATCTTTAACCCATGCGACCCCGGATTTGCTTAGGAGTGCGCATTCACCGTTGAGAAACGTGACGAAACAGCTGGAAGAATAACATTTCACAAAATCAATAGAGGACGTAGGTAATCCAGAAATGGATGTCCGAACATTAGTTTCGCTCGGTTCTTCGGTGGTAATCTCAAATTTGAAAGGAGAAATTGAAAAACTCTTTCCTGAAGCCAGACTAACATAGGAATTGGTCTCTTCAGTGGAAATCAATTCCAACTTCTGAGATTTATCGGAGATTGCGTAGGTCTTCGACCAGGATGATGCTCTATCAGCAGAAACAAATGCAAACTTGATCTGTGCTGCAGATGGAGAATCAATTGTAAATGCTGAAAAAGATCTCGGTTCAGACAAGTCCTTTGTAGACACGGTCTCGGATCCAACAAAAGCAACCTTGATTATCTTGGGAGAGCTGGGCAAAGTCCACGTTAAAAAATAATCTGTTGGCGAAATTTTCGTTTTTTGAAAATTAACCACACTGGAAGTCGGATCCAGCTTTGTGAAAACAAAGTCTGAAGCACCAGACAAGGCATTGACCGTGAAATATCCAAATCCTTTGTCTAAATTCCTTGCAATGATAGCAACAGCTGAATGTTCGTCAAAAACTAAAAGATCAAAACATTCAGGTCCCTTGGGAATCTGTGAGAGCCAAACAAGATTTCCTGATTTTGCACGCAACTTGGCTAACAACCCAGTGCTGCCAAGGATATAAACACCACTCCCATCGATAGCAAGAGAAATTGGAGCGCCTATTTCAAGAGTAGTTTCCCATATCAATGATCCATCTACTTCAGAATATGCATAGATACGCGACACGCCCGCCACAGTGTTTGATGCAGCAGCAAGAACAACCGATCCCGAATCAAGGCGTTCTAAAACCGAAAGCTGCGGAACAACGTTTTGGTCAAGTGCTATTCGCCAAATGAAGTTGCCCGTCAGTGCATCAATTGATCCTAAAATCCCTTTTTGCGAATATGCAAGCACAGAGTCTGAAGAAACTAGTGTTTTAGAAGCATCAAACCCGCCAAATAGAGGAATATGCCAGTCGACAACGCCGGCCTCGTCAGCATAGATTGCACCAACAGCCGGCAATTGCAACAGCAGAAACCCTGCAAGACAGCTCGCAAATGCCCATATTCTATACATTTTTTTTTGATTTAGAGCTCCAATTTAGAGCGAATCTAATTGCAACTTCAGCTTAATGGCCTTTTGTAGTCCGCAATCTTTCTGGATTAAATAGAATGTGTGGTACAGGTTAATTGATCACGTCACGTGATTTCTTACAAATTGTCCACGATAGTAGATGTCAATTTGCGAATTTGGTATTCAAATTATGAGTTTTTATATATGATTCAAAATCTATCGGTTCAAGTATTCCTACTAAGCTCTCAGATTTAAGCAAATCTTGATATAACTTCCACTAGAAAGACCTGTTCTGATTGTAGAAGAAATAGAGTTTGAATGTGGGGCTCAAAATGCTGTCATTGGCGATGCTAGATAGATCTGAACAGAAGTACTCAATAGATATTATTCTATTCAATTAATCATTCATCATATTGACACAAAAGGAACTTCAACGTATTAGGATATAAACAATATTATTATTTACACTTCTGATCAATTTTTTGAATAAGAATTAAAAATGGCCGACGGTTCGGAGGTACAGAGCCAATAGAGACCTGCTAGATACAAGGTTAATGACAGATCTAGGATTTTGATGCCATTGTGGATATTGACGCTCTCCAAGAGCTTGGAATTAATGCTGCGGATATCCAGAAGCTTAGAGCGTCAGGAATCTATGCTGTTTCGGTATGCTATTCCTCATTCCAAACAAAATGATTTTCGTCTCGCTGATCCAAATTGTTAGACAGTTCTTTCGACGACTCGACGCAGCTTGCTAAAAGTCAAAGGACTATCAGAAGTGAAAGTGGAAAAGATCAAAGAAGCTGCAGGCAAGATCATGCATGTCGGGTTTGTATCAGCGACTGAACAAGCATTCAATCGACGCAAAGTCATTTCGATTACAACTGGTAGCAAGCAGCTTGATTCTGTCCTAGGTGGTAGGAAGCATGAAACGATATTTGAACGAAAAATTTGACATATATTTAGGCGGTATAAAGACCATGAGCATTACCGAAGTGTTTGGTGAATATCGATGTGGCAAAACTCAGCTCGCACATACACTCTGCGTGACAACCCAACTTCCAAAGGTTGCAAAACTGTATATCGCATTATATAGAGACTTACTGATTGAAAATAGGATTTAGGTGGAGCCGAAGGAAAAATCGCTTATATTGATACCGAGGGAACCTTCCGTCCGGAGCGATTGAAAGAGATTGCGGAACGATTTACACTTGATAGCGAGCAAGTCCTTGAAAACATCTCATACGCTCGTGCACTAAACAGTGAGCACCAAATGGAGCTCATTGAAAAACTAGGCAGTAATTTTGCAGATGGCAGTTATCGCCTTTTGGTATTGGATTCAAATTTCTAGATTGCGCTTGAGACTGATAGAAGTAGATTATTGATTCAATCATGGCTCAATTTCGAGTCGACTATAGCGGACGTGGTGAATTGGGAGAAAGACAGCAAAAACTGAATCAAATGCTGGGACGCCTTAATAGACTCGCAGAAGAGTATAACGTTGCTGTGTTTCTTACGAACCAGGTGCAATCCGATCCTGGAGCATCAGCATTATTTGCTGCCGCGGATGGAAGAAAGCCGTAAGAGTCTGGTAATCATTGAGAATCTCACTAACTGAAAAGTATTGGAGGTCATGTATTGGTATGCAAGACTAGATAGAAGAGACCATTGAAAGTGAAGGTTGTTGACAACTTAGGCACACGCATCGGCGACACGGATCATGTTGCGGTATGCGATTCATTCAATGAGTAGACAGATTCTGATCAATCTATAGAAAAGGACGAGGCGACGAACGAGTAGCTAAGGTGACAAGATAAGCTTTTAACAAAGCATCTGCTAACAAATTCAGCTTCAAGATAGTCCCGACATGCCAGAAAGAGATGCAACATATTGTATTTCGGAAGGTAAGTTCGCAGTGCAAATTCGTTATAGAACGATATTGATCTTCTAGGCGGTATCCAGGATGTGGCATGATTGATATAGTAAAAGTTGAGTGGACAAAGAGATAACGCAGAAGACTGATCTCGATGGTTTGATAGCTGAATATAGTTGTTGCTAAGATACGAACTCACTATCTAAATTAATTATTTGAACGATTTCCAAGCATTTTCGAAGAATTCATGAGATTGCCAATATAATCCTGAAGATATTTATTCGTTTTGTCTAGCTGATCAAATTCGCTTTTGGCAGTCGTGATGCGTTCGAGAATAGCAGCTAGACCAGATTGTAGGGCCTGCGCTTCCTTTTCGAGTAACTCCTTCTGGTTGCGGTCTGACAACGACTGTATTGCATCTGAGGAAGAACCTGCATTGTGGAATTCTGAATCTGACATTGTAAACAACTAAGCACGAATTCGTAGAAAGCAATTCTTATGCTGTAAATAGTACGAAAAGTGAATTGTATTATGTGCTCTTAATCGGTCAATAAACAACAGTTTTAACAATTTTAACATGTTTATATATTATATAAGTGCCGTACACACCGAGGGTCTTGTGAATCGCATTGGTCCGCACTATCTTATGCCTGCGCCCTTGAGGACGGTGTGTGTACCGAACCACCGCTTTAATGGTTGTTCTCCAACGCTCTCAGCCCTCAATTCTCCTCACTTCGTTGTCAGATTGTAATCAATTCTGTATAATTTTGCAAGATATCCTTCAAGCAAGTCTCGTTTCGAGTCTATTTGCTCAGCCTTTGCGCTTCTTTCCAGCTGTCCTGTGTGTTTCGACAGTCCGGGACGGAGCCCAGAGTACAGTAAACGTGCGCCGAAACTGCCGCCCATTTCTGGCACTTCTGGACGTGCTGTTTGACTCCTAATTTATTGTTCCACATTCGACTTTCGCGCGCGCTTTCTTCCTGAGTTTCGACATATATTCAGCGATCTTCCGCACCTCTTTTCCTTGATATTTATCAGTTATCGCCCTCGTCTGTCTCATGGGTCAGTCCTCGTCGACCCCAGCGTCAGATTCGCGCCCAGAGGATCCTCCCCGTCTCGTGACCTCACAGCAGTCGTCGTCCGTCCGCTCGTCAATATTCCGTCCGTCGCCGGCTGTTCGACGACATGAGATCGGCGATCTGGAAACTAGTAGTCTGGAATCGGATTCTTTCATGCCTCGATCCTCGTCTGAAAGAAGGTCATTGTTTTCGAGCGGTTCCATTACGCCAGCTACTCGTCGTTACACTCGAAGTTCTCATGATGATGACGATGACAACAGTGCTAACACAAACATAACCCAACACACTTCTTCTACTCAACTGGATGTTATCCAGCCTTCCGCCATCAATACTCACGTTCATCCACGAAGAATATCCAGACATTTTTCAAGTCTAGGTCTGCTTCAGCAGCCTGCCCGTAACTTCGGCCGCTCCTCGTCTGCAGCGTCCATGCCGGATTCATCCCATGCCTCTGCCACCTCTTTATCTTCTCCTGACACCCGTGCCATCTCTTCCTCCATACAATCTCTCACCGCTTCTCGGCTGCGCAGTCCTACTTCACGAGCTTTGCGAAACTCCAATGGTCGTGATCCAGTGCTGTCATCTCGTATTGGTGACAGCTCGACTTGGCGCTCCTCTCACGGTAACGAGCTCGAACCGGAGTCACCATCTAATACCCACTCTCACTCTCAGACTGATTCTCTGGACCGTCGAAATTCTCCGACAGCATTCTTTCGTAACCGTTTCTCGCGTATGAGAAGCTCTCTAGGCTCTGGGGCTCTTGCCACCAATTCCGCTTCCTCATCGGCTGCTGCGCCAACTTCTGCTATCTCTGCATCACAGCCTGTCGAACCAGCACCGGTTCGATCCCAGCAGCTTCCCTCTGCTCCCTGTCCTGCAATTACTCCTCAGGAAGAGCCTTCAGTCGGAATATCTTCATCGAGAGCAGCTCCTGGAGATTCGTCTCTCATTCCGGAGCCTGCTTATGTTCGGCGCCGTCCGCGCCCTTCTACTGCGTACACACCAGTCAACGCAGTTGGTTCTGGCTTTTCGCCGCCAACACTGCGTCCGCGACGTAATCTGTCCCAGCGATCGAATCAATCTGGCGCTCGCAATTCTTTTGCGGATAGCTTTTCTCGGTCGTCCAACAGTGGTACCTCCGTAGGGGGCTCGAGCTCGCTGGCTGACCATTTATCTGAACAGAACGATCGGCCGGAAGATGATCAAGCTGCGCTTTTATCTCGCCTACTATCTATTGCTGCTGCGGCTACAGCTGCAAGCTTAGTTGGTAATGGCAGCTCATCCATGTTTTCTGGCAATTCATCTGAGCGCCGACGACGTGGCACTGTTCGTAGTAATAGTCTGAGAAGTGGCGCAACAGGCCATAACGAGGAAATTGGAGGTCAGCGGGAAAATTCGTCTGGACCGTCGGAATCTGTCCCTACCGATGAAGAAGGAGACGTTGTCGATGGCTCTTTTGACGGATTTTTACAAGCTTTACAGAATGGCCGGTTGGCTGCAGAACTTCGGAACGAATCCAATAATCAGAATAACCAGGGCGACGGATCTGGCGAAAGATCACCGCCATTAAATTTCTTCCGCATATTCCGATTTGGTTCGGGATCAAATAATGAGTCAAATTCCAGTGGTCCGGAAAATGGCTTGGTTGACACACGACTTGTTCCTGTTATTATTGTCGGAATTCGGTCTATGAACACACGCTCAAACGGCTCAGCTCAGGCGGCATCATTTCCGGAGGATTCGGTGCAGTCGTTTTTGGATAATCTGCCTTCAACATTTGATAACAGTAGTCGAGGGAGCGGCGGTCGAACGCAAGATGAAGATAGCACAGTCGCAGCCGATGGAGACCAAACTGTGATTCCATCTGCGGCACGCACAGGTCGGCATCTACGGCGACGTCGGAGATCAGAAGGCAGTTTTGATCTTTCGGAGATTGGAAATAGTAGTTCACGACAACGACGAGAGAGCATGTCATTATTCGATGATGATTTGTTTATTGGATTGGGTAATAATGGTAACCAACAGCGGGAAGAGTTTGATGGGCTCAATAGCGCAGGTGATGCAGACGAAGAAGAAGACGAAGAGATTGATGCTAGCCGCCGGATCAGTCGTACAGCTGATAGTGTTGAGCTGGCTTCATCTCGAGAGCGTCAATCACAATTTGGCGAACCAGAGTCAGGCCGGCCCCAGATCGATGACGGCGAGGATGAGAATTCAGAAGAAGAATCAGACGACTCAGATGAGAATGATGTGGATGCAGAAGCTGATGACGATGAAGAAGGCGATACCAGTACTGGTGGAGGATTTTTCGGTCGTCGTCGTCGTCCACGGCGAGCTAGGGCCACGTCATCTGCGAGTAATGGCGATGGTCTTTCATCTAATTCTACCGGTTCTGGTCCGGTCCGGTCGTGGATTATTTATGTATTGGGTGGTCAGTATCCGGAGGACCATCCAATCCTCACCACGCCTTCCCTATTCACTGATTCCCCGACATACGAGGATATGCTTCTTTTATCGAGTTTCATTGGCCCGGCTAAGCCGCCCGTTGCTACTCGAGAGGATGTAGATGGTTCCGGCGGTATTTTTGCTGCTGGGGAAGAACAGCTTGGAGAGCGATGTCTGGTTTGTCTATCGGACTACGAGCGAGAAGAAGAATGCCGTAAGCTACGGGATTGCGGCCATGTATTCCACCGATCGTGCATCGATGAATGGTTGACTACTGGTAGAAACTCCTGTCCGCTGTGTCGAGGCGTAGGTGTTAAGAACACCAGCGAATCAACAGTGCCGGCGCTGCAGGGAACGGATGCTGCTGCGTAGGAGAATTAGTATTTATAATTTGCATTAGGAATTGAGTATTAACTGCTATTTTCTGTTTCTGTTTTGTGTTGGAGCAGAGGAATGTATGTTATGAATATATTTATTAATAATATTTTTCTGTTTGTCATCAATACTGGCAGCAACTGCCAGTCAAAGCGATTTAAAGAAAATTACTAGCAATCTATCGAGAACAAGAGCCTTGATTTACTACCACCTTAGTCCCAGCCAAAGTCCCAAATACATTTGTCCCAATTTTGATCCCCAGAAAAATGGTGACGACTATTTCCCCAGCCATTTCATCTATCTTATTGCAAATCGGCTGATTCGAGCAAGATTCTGTTTTTAATACTGTTGTGATATTCAGGGTTGATTTAAAGATATGTCCAGACCAGTGCCAAATCGATCGCCTTCAATTCTCGTTACCGATTCCCGCTCACCAAGGGTACCCCGAGCGATCACAGGTTCTAGATCAGGACAAAGCGGGCCAGCAGGAGTAGGAGCAGGGGGTGGACCGAAAGAAAGATCTCAAACAGGTCAGCATATCAGTGTCGGTGAATTATTATTTGAGCACGGGACTAGTGAGATCGCGAGTAATCAACGACGAGGACGACCGTCCGAGCAATTTGTCACTGCTTCTACTTTCTCGCCTTATGATTCTGTTGGTCATGGTCGACAAAGGCCAGGAGTCGGAACTGGAACAAGATCCGGGACAATCTATGAAGATGTCCCTTTGGTTTCAAATATGCGAAAAGAGCGAGATCCAAGATTTGTGGTGCAAAGCTCGCGGACTGGAAGAAATTTCCGGCGTAGAGTTACTGGTTACGAGGATATTCGCGATCGGTACACAGATGATCCTGATGTGGACGATGAGTACGGAAGTCTAACTTCTGATGAAGATGAATATGACGAAGAAGATGACGTAGCTGTGCAAGACGAGTACGGTATAGCGGATTCGATGAAAACTGTATTTTATTTACCGCCGTCGCCGGACGTCACGTTTGACTACGACAGATTGTCAATCAAAGACAAAACCATGGGACGTGTATCCGCGTATTGTATTGCCGAAGAGTATAATCTTCCGCAGTTCCATCTATATGCTGTCAAAACACACTGCGTCCGAAGCGCCATCATGGCAGGAGGTTCTAGTCCTGATGCCGCTCTATACATAACTTATCAACTACCCCTACGGCCGGGTCGACATGATTCTCGAGTGCGTAGTGGTTGGAATTCTGATGAGACGGAGAATCAGCTCTCGTCTTCGCTTTCAGATGATGACAATTTAAATCGTTTATGTCAACTGATGGAAAAACGTGCCGAACTAGTGGTGTTTGGATATGGAGTTATGGTCTTTTGGAATTTCACCGAGGCTCAGGAGCGAGATCTGCTAGCAGATTTTCAGTTTGCAACTAATAATCAGGTCGTATCTAGCTCTGGCGTCTCTCTAATGAAAGGTATGCGGGCCGATGCAGACCGCGAATCCGAACATTTCAGATATGAATATGGCACGTCGACGTCTGACACGCGCGTGGTGAACGACAACATCATAATTCGGGCAAGTCATGATCCAACCGAAGTCGTCAAATCTAAACTCACAGTTGCGCATGGAATTGCGCAGAGCTTGAAGCTAACTACGTTCGAGACTAAAATGGAGAAAATCACGACCAACGAGCTTGAAAAAATTCCGCGCCGCCTAGCTTTGATCGGTACCTCCGGAAAACTTGCGCGTGAAGATGTGTTGAAGGTTGAGGGGCGGATATTCAAGCTAAAAGTCGATGTGACGCTCAACAGCTCGGTTCTTGACGTGCCAGATTATTTTTGGGAAGATGAGCCAGGAATGCATAGATTGTACACAACTGTCCGCGAATATCTCGAGATCCATCCGCGGATCAAAATTTTAAATAAGAGATGCCAGGTTTATCTAGATTTGGCAGACATTCTCGCTGACTCGATTAATGAGTCAAATATGTCAAGTAAGACCTTGAACATTGTCTTCTGGTGCCGGTGTGAAATATTAACTGGATTAGGAATTACCTGGATCATTATCATACTAATTGTGATTTCTCTGGGTGTTAGTACGGTACGTTTTCTTGCGTTTCTTACTGGTATATACTAATTCGTAGGTTGAAATATTGTTACGATTCGCGACAGTTTCAAGATTGCCGCAATGTTGATCCACAATGAAGCGTTTGGTAAATAACATATAATTATATAACTTTAACGACTTTTATGTAATATACGATGCAATCGTGGAAGATGGCTCGAATATTGCACCTCACATGTCTAGCATATATATATTGTGCACATTGCCAATTCGATGTGACAGATTCATTATATTCATTAAGCGATTATAGAAGAATTCATTTTTTAGAAATTGAATTAATAAATGCGTTGAATTTTTTCATTTTATCCCATCTGATATTCAACATAAAGCGATGTAACAATCCATGACGGCAATAATTATTGAACATTGCAGAGAAGCTACTGAGACATACAACTAGGAGCGAAGAACTAGCTCTATTACTCAATCTAGGTGCTCACTATTTTAAATTTGGGGTGAAGTCTTACCTTGACAGATAGACCGCTCATCTTAAAAAATATTTTTCTGCATGGGTTCGAATTTGAATAGAAAGCTGAATATAAATATATTACTGGATGTACGAGAATGGGGAAAATTTCATTCTCAGAAAGTACACGCAACTGTGATGTACCACACTCAAATTTTATCAGAGAATATTAACAGATATTCTTGCAGTTAAACATTTTACTTACTATTGAGTGCTAAAATTGTACATCTCATCAGAATTTAATTCCTTCGAAGAAAAAAACTAAGATGTGAACGACAAATATTATGTTACATGTCGATGCTCCGCCTTCAGATCTAGCTATGTGAAAAAGTGAAAGGATTAAGTGTCTAAAGTCTGCAATAAGCTAAATAACTAATGTATGAATACACAACAATTAATAGAATGTAAGAACTCCGAGCAAACTACTTGTCTAACTATTCGTCGAACTTCTTAGATTCGACCGCTACTTCTTCTGTAATCTGTTCAGCTCTACCATCGACAACAACCGAGCCTCGTCTCATTCTTGCAGTTTTCGCAGCAGATCCGCTCCCGGAAAGGTCCGCAAATATGCCTTTAGCCACATTTGCTAGATCATGCCTGCCTTCCCAGATAGGATACAAGCCGACCAACAGTGTGGACACCCAGATCCAGATAATCCCCACGACTACCCAGCCCGTGAAAAACCGCTTCGAAAATACATATTTCGAGCCATACATAGGCATAGGCCAAAGAACTAGAAAGCTGACAGCCATAAAAACAGTCAAAATGCGAGCGATCTTTGAAGCCCGGGCCAGTGCAGTCACCTCAGAGGATGAGCGAGATGGGCTTCCTCCAACATCGACAGTAGAAGATTCATCGATAGTTTTTTCACCCTCCTGCGAGGATTCGGATCTTGCGATAGCCGTCTCGTTAACTATTCCATCTTCGTCATCATCAACTCGTCGAATATTTTTCATCGACTCCCAGTCATAATTTGCAGGCCCTCCAATAAATGTCAACACTGGCACGAACAACAACGGCGACAGCAGTGCGACTACATTCCCAGCTAACATTGGATCGTTAGACCCCGAAGTAGTCACGCTAATAACACCATCAAACTTTTTGCTCGTCGTGACTAACCAGGCAATCAATGAGCAAGCCAATCCTAGTACGGGCGACAGGGCGGCTGCGAGCAGATTCAACCTCGACCACATCAATGTCAGAGTCGCTGGAATCACCGCGGACGAAATAATTACACCCATTAGAAGATACAAATACCCCATCGAGACGCCTGCGTAATACAGTCCCACAGAGAAGCCGGCCAGTACAAGCCCATATCCAATCACACAAGAATGTGAAACGAATATTAACTGCCGACCGGTAGCTTGTGGATTTATGTACGTTTTGTAGACATCGTACGTTCCTATTGAGGAAACAGCAATTAGCTCAGCAGAGGATGCAGAAGTCACAGCCATGAAAATCAATAGTAGCGACGCAACAGCTCCTCCTTTACCTAGTAAGGCAACTGCCGCATATGGTAGCGTCAACCCTGCAGAAACATCGGCAGGATCCATCCGATTGGGATACGTAGGAAAAGATGGGTTGGATTCCAACGCAAGGGCGGTCAACCCCATTGTCGTCGCACACAACCATGGAATTGCAAACCAAGCAATCCCACCTAAAACGTATCCCGGAAGTGCAGCTGCCGGAGAAGCTGCAATTGCCTTATTCCAATATCCGTTATCGAGAAACACGGTTCCAAAGTTGCCCACAATATTGATTACGAAGAAAATTGCACCCTCCTTCGATCTCATGGTCAAGTACGATCCTTCTGCGTTTCCAGAAACAGGATGCGAGGCAGAAGCTTCTTTTAGTAGATCATACACCTTACCAGGTGATCCAAGATCAGAGGAAGTAGCATAAGTCGAAAAAGCAAAAACAAGAATAATGACCAGAATGACAACTGTATGAACATAATCTGTCAGAAACGTGGCCCTAATACCTCCAAACAAAGTATAAATGACAACACCTAACGGTAGTAGGAAACAAGCAGCAACAGAATGCATCCCGGTCAGCGCATTTACGACTGCTGAGCCTCCAGTGAGCAGCATCGCAGTAACAAGAATATTTGTAAACAGACCAAAACACATAAACACAACATGCCCAATAGGGCCGAACCGGGCTCGAACTACTTCAAGAAATGTATGTGCCTCTGGAGCTCGTTTCTTGAGCTCGATTGCAATCGTTGCAAACAAAATAATTTGCACAGTGGCACCAGATGCATACCAGAATGGCCCTGAAACACCATATTTATAAGCGACAGAAGATGACTGGAGTAGAGTAGCAGCCCAAGTCCAAGAAGATACCACCGCAGAGGCTATCAATCCAGTCTTTACTGAGCGACCGGCGGTTGAGAATTCCTCAGAAGTGATGTTTTCATTCTGATAGCGTTTTAACAGATAAGTTGTAAGAATCATGCCTGCTGCAAACGCAAAGCCGAGTCCGACTACGACACCGTAGCCGGCGCCTTGAGGAAGGGGAGGGTCAATGGCCATAACCGCTTCAGTAGAATAGATGATCAGATACTCTGAAAATCCTCAGGGCTCAGAAAAAGGCATCTGTTAGATTATATAGAACGAACAGAATTATCGAGAGAGCCAGAGCCAGCAAACAAAATTCTCTGGCCACGGGTATCCGATAGCACGATTGATCGGCATCTTCTCTATCAAGCAACCACTCCCGGATGTGATGAGCTGATTAGGAGCACCCGAAAAGTTGAATTTGGCAGCGTCCATACAATTGCAGTTGTTATTACGAGAGCAAAACCGCCTGTCACAATAATCACCCGAGTAAACTGCACACGCGCCCACGCGCCAATTATTTGATAGCGCCGATTAAAAAAACTTTTTCTCTTCAGCTTAACTTTACGACTGATAGTCAGCAGTCAAACGAGTCAATTAGTCTCGGGATTTGCTCCATGAGAACAGCAATCAAGATAGAGCTCTTCTACATTTCCGATCGCTGTGAATCTGAGCGGGAGCATTGCAAACCTCACACATGAATTCTCTGCGGTCAGCAACAGAGTAGTATTAACAACACCGAATCTCACTTTGGCGATCTTTTCTGTGAATTTGACCAGTCTGACTACTTTAATGCTGCCTCTTGCCTTGCCCATCGCGGTTGCGCTCGCCGTCCGCGTGTAACACTCGGCTCTCTGGCACTACAAGACAAAGGATGGAGGACAATTCTGGTCGGCCGCCGTCGGGGGCTTGCTCGCACAGGCCGACAGCCACTTGTTTGAGTTCTTATTGCTGAAAGTGGGTGGAAAGACCGTTTACCAGTTTGAAGTTGTTGTAGTTTTACATTTGATTTACTAAATGTGGAAGTTATAATTGTATGAGAATCTAATCAGCGAAACAAGAGGAGTTTTAATATTTCTGTATTTCTATATTACAATTACGTACCTTCCGATCATCCTCTACGCGACGGAGATGGCCGCTTCAGTAGACATACCAACTGACGAAACGACCAAGCTTGCGGCCACTGTAAAGACCAGGCGCCTCCTCCTTGATGCCCCTGCACGGCCCCGAGCACGACCAACTAGAACGGCTAGGCTAATCGAGAATGATGCTACCCAAGTTGGCCGATTTCGGGCTTTTAGAGTACCAGCAACCGTTGCTGCGATGATGTGATTTGCGAAAATAAAGGTTGATTCGGATTATAAAGAGAACTAGAGCATATTCATATAAAACCATAGCACTCAGTTAAACATTTTTGACTATCTTGACAGGAATAGGAATCATATGTCGCAGTTTAGGACTGCTCTTTAATCTTTTGAGCTCTTGCCCGACTCCGAGTGTCCAGGAATCGAGCTGATTTTCAGTCACTCGAATTCTTGTATTTGGAGGGTATCCCAGGATCTCCGCAAGCGCAAAGCAGTAGCAGTACAGTCTATAGTTTGACTTTTGTCTTTGTTGAGGTTCTATGCCAATATTGTTAAGATTCTGTGGCAGCGCAGCGTAGAAACCGTATATCGACATGACCAACTGTCCGATCAAAATCTCCTTCCATGAAAAATCTTCTTTTGTCGTGGTACTAGATATCGTATCACAATTTTGGACAATCGAACCTTCTTTGGACTCTCTGTACACTTCTGCTGCAGCATGTCGCAATCGACCGTACAGGTCAGGATCAGAAACGTATTCATTGTAGGAAGCGAACTTGATTTGGGCATAATTTTCCAGATCACTTACAAAAGGTCGCTCGAAATCACATAGAATCGTGATGCTCTTACCCTCTTTCCCAGCCCTCCCAGTCCGACCAATTCGATGAGTAAACTGCTGGACCGTTGATGCTTGTCCTATTTGGAACACATGCGATACATCAGGGATATCAATTCCTCGAGCAATCACATCTGAACAGAACATAATTCCTCGGTCGGTGCTTTTAAACTCATCAAGTGATTTTTTCCGTTCAGTGACTGTCATTAAACCAATCATTGCATAAACTGGTAGACCACATGAATCGAGTAATCGTCCAAAAACCTGCGATAGATAATGCGCTTCTCGGTTTGATCTTGCAAATACAATCGTTTTAAACTTTGCCTCTTTCTGCTCTCTTTCAATCATATATAGTAATGGCTCATACATCTGCTGCAGATATTCTACATACACGACTTCATTTCTAATGACTGGTAAATCCTCTGCACTCGCCTGATCTGACAAGGTTGGTGCCAAATTCAGATATCCCTGCGGAAACTCTCTCTTGATCGCTCTATAAGTTTGATCTGTGAACGTGGCCGAAAAACCCAAGATCTGTTTTAGCTTCGTGACTTTGTTCAGCTTTAGTCGAATTTTCTCCAGCGTTTTCGAAAATCCGAGATCAACCAACTTGTCTGCTTCGTCGAGAACCTTGATCTTAACATTTTCAAAGCAGCTAGGATACTGTGTTACATAATATAGCGCTCTTCCTGGCGTAGCAATTAGAATATTACATCCTTTGTTTTCAAAAACTCGCCGATATTCGATTCGGACCGGAGTACCTCCGACCGAAATCTTCACCAGGATTCTCTGATCGGCAGGAATTGAGCTCACGAGCTGTTCAATGACGGCTCCGCATTGAAAAGCTAAATCTCTTGTTGGCGTTAAAATAAGTACGTAGGGTCGATTTGGATTCTTATCATCAATCGTCCCCACATCTTCCCCAACTGTTACATTAGCTGACCGGACTAATATCTGATTGATAATCGGAATCGAATAAGCAAGAGTCTTGCCGGTCCCTGTGGATGCTTGAACAACAAGACTTTTATTCTTTGATTTTGGATCCAATAAAATCGGTAACACCAATTTCTGAACTTGTGTCAGTTTGTGGATTTTCTGTCCATTTAAGTTTTCGAGAATATTCGCATCCAGGTTTTCCAAGTCTTTGAATTCCTCTCTCTGATCGGTCGCAGCAGGCTGATCATATCGATTGATTTTCTTTGTCTGGCCAATCAGACTCTGAATTTTGGCCAATCGGTCATTAGACCCGTTAATTCCCGTAGAATACCATCGTGCACATCTCAGCAATTTCCGCGCAGACATTATCTTTGCGACGTATATAAAGGCTGAGAATGATAAAGGGAAAATTTCCGTACGGTTAGGGCCATGATAGTTACGTAATCAACTATTGTTAACACCTCAGTACATCAAAATAGATAAAAGCAAAATACATTCCATATGAAGACAAAACTAATCTCTTAATTTACACCATCCTTTCATGATCAAATTGCGCACAGCATCGCGCTCGTTTTCAAGCACATACAGTAAATCCCTCATCACGACTCCGGGTTCTTCCCTAGCTTCACGGATCCGGATCCCATGATTATTGCTTGACAAACCGGCGCTATCTCTTGATCCAACTCCTGGAGTCCCTGGACTGGAATTAACTGAACTCACTCCTCCTGCGCCACCAGCTGTTCCAGTCATCCAAGAGTATTTCTTCCGTCGTCCTCCGGAAACCATCATGGCCGCTGTTGCATTCGTCTGACGATGCATCACTTCTTCAGAAGCATGTGGCTTTGAGTCACTTCCTGGTGTGCCAACTAACGAGCCTGACTTACTTGCCGAAGCCGAGGGAGTCGATGGATTTGTGCTTGTTGCACCCATTCGAATTTCTAGCTGAGCCTTTTCTAACTGATATTTGTCTTCTAATTCCTTGTCGCGAATCGCAATCTGTCTTAATGCCTTTGCAACATCAGATGCATTCGACGTACTGCTACTCCTGATCCCTGAATCCCGTCGATATCGTGCGGTTATGATTGCGGCAGTAAGAATGTCAGAAAGCCATTCTTTACAAGCCAACGAGATTAACATCATTGCATCATTTCCTCGTCCTTCTCCGGTCGCTGATAATGCGACAGCCGCTGCAGTAGGAACCTGAACGCCAGACCCAAGTGCTGACTGGCGCATCACCTCCCGAACGGCTTGCAAATTTAAAAACGGAGTGCGTCGTTGCATCAATGCGGGATCGTTGTACATTAACTGTTGCCCTCCCATGGAATTGGCTCTATATCCTGTACCTATTGGTGGCCCTGTATTTCCCATCGATCCATGAGTTCGCGGACCTGCTAGCAATAGCTCTTCCTCTGCTCGTAAATCAATGCCTGCTGAAATGATCGCATCCGACATCACTGACGGGTCTTCTTTCGCAAGTCCACTTCCACCTGAAGCGACTGGTGCATTTGCCGGGTTCATCAGTGATCCTCCGTGAGTTGGTAAATTATTATGTGCAAGTGCAGTTCCTGAAGCACTCAAAGCAGACGACACCGCCGTCGTAGCTGTAGCTGGCGAGCCCGATCTACTCAACGGCATAGCCGACGGCGACCTGGCGGCAATAATTCCTGGCGAGCCTGGTTTCGACGAAAATGGTGGGGACGAAATACCTGCTGTGCCTATCGGTGGAGGCATTGGCATCGAAGCAGAAGTTGCGAGTTTTGGTCGTTTGGCAGCATTCGGAACTGGTAGCGTCCCAGATGAAATCAACGGGCTAGCGGACCCTGAAGACGTCGTCGCAGATCCTGAAGACGCCCTCTTAATTCCAGCGGTAGGTTGTAAATATGATTGACTCGACGTCCTTACGACCTGCGGGATTTGATTTGCTTGAGCTCCCTGCGCTGTCTGAGCTGTCGGTGAGGATCCTCCAGTAATACTCGCAGGACTACTTGCTCCAGCGCTTCCGGTACCTTTTCCAGTCTGGCCAAATGGTCCAGAAGGTGGTGATCCAGACATATTCTAACCAACAAAACTCTTCAGTTTTCCCCTAAATAGAAAACAATATATAGCTACAACGCAGGAAAAACTTCTATTATATACAACAACTATTACTTTTCATTCACGCAGTACTCACACGTCAGTTCGGCACGTGACGTGGAATCAGATATCTACTGCTGACTATTCTATTCGTACGGCCAACATGTCACTTCTTCGCGAAGTCTCAATTTTCATTGCTTCTCTAGTTTGGTTTGTTAGCGCACAAGATAATGAAATACTAAAAATTAAAGTTAATGCAGTGGGCTTACCGAAGGGCTATGGTAGCATATTGAGCAGTCCCGAGACGCATGGTAACCACTACGGCTAGCTTCTCACCAACAGGAATTTCGGACTGCTGCTTAATCCGATCCAGAGTTATATTTTCTTTTCTTGCCTTCGCAATTTCCAAATCAGTTCGAACAAGTTCATCGGTGGAACTGGAGTATGTCCGTGTACACCATTCCAAATGATCCGGTTTTGCGAATACTTGACGATATCCTCCATAAAGCGAAAATTCTTTTGCGTTTCTTTTCATGGAATGAGGATCTAGATTATCGTTTTGCATCACCGTTTCGTAGGTCGAAAGTAACAGGGAATCTGTAGGATATATGACGTCCCAGCCAGGTGTAGGCATAACGATGTCGTATTTTGAAAAGTTACCGCTCGCTGCCTCTATCGCAGTTAGAGCTCGAACCAGAGGTTGCTTTTGTTCTAGCACATCTTCCGCAAAATCCTCTTGAACTTCCTGGCAGTCCTCATTTACCTGATTTTTAGTTTGGTCAGTAGTATTGGTGACCAGAACTAGATCACCCTCTACGATTTTCTCGCCATATTGAGCGAATCGTTTTGAAACCACCGAGTTCCATACATAGCTTTGATATGCATGGACAAACATTAATCTCAATCCTCTAGGGATTTTCATAAGAGCGCCCAAGTAATCCGATGGCGAGTCAACTAAAGCTCGCAGAACGGCACTTTCCGCTACGCAATAAGGAGGCATCAGCGCTAAAGCTTTGGAAGGTTCATCCGGTTCGCTTGCATATTGTTGTCTTGCTGCTGCTGAATCTCGCAATGCCAGCGGCTGAGGTCGTAGAATCAAATCCACAGCAGCAGCATAATCTTGCTGCAGAATTGCTTTCCCGATTTCATGAGTCGAAATGGAAAAAGTGCCAAAACGTTGCATCCCGTAGTAGTTAATATATCCATTATCACGTAATGCCATGAAGGCAGAATCAATAACGTCGGGAGCCACAACCACTTCTCTCAGCGTAATTACAAACTCATTGCCACTTAAGTCTCCTAGCTTTAGCATTTCGTCGTGATATTTGAAATCACTCAGCAGAGTGCCTGATAAAACTCGATTCAAGTGAACTAAACGTTCCAAGGGAACAGATTGGACACAACAGCGTTGAACAGTGACACCTCGCCGATCTTTTGTCCCTGCAACCGTTACTGATTTCGGATTCCGTCGCAAAAATTTGGCTATTACTCGACAAATATCAGGTGTCTCTTTATTAACTTTGTACAAAGTAAAATAAGTATATTTGTCTTTGCTCCCAGCCGATTTTAAAACTTCCGTATCAACATTTTCCTTAATCGACAATGATCCACTTCCGGTATGACGCTTTCCACCCCGCTCGCGACCACTACTTCTTTTAAAAGAAATGTAGTTTTCCTTTGTGGTTGTCGTATCTAGCTTTCCTTCATATGCCGCGCGAAACAGCCCATGAACCTTGCCTCGTAGAATCTTATCGTCAATCGTAACCGAGCTTAAAAAACTCCCTTTCTTCTCCCCGCTCAAAATTTCATGTGCAGCGACAATACTTTCTTCTCCTAAAATCTTTCGAATCTCGGTTTCAGCTTTGATATCCGCAGCCTGAATATCATCGTGATCTTTTGCTGGTTTATCAGCTTTCGGTTTCACTTGCTCAAACTTCTTCTCTGGGATTGTAGGGATGTACTCGATTTTCAAGACATGGCCGTCAAGTCCAATCTCATTAACAAGGAAATCAGTATACCGTTGCTTAATCAGCCCTTTAAATCCTTTCCCAGAATTCAAATATTCAGTTATGCCAACTTGGTTCTCCAGTACTCCGATACTCTCTGTCTGTTGTTCATCTAGTGTCGAATCAATCCGAATCCGCTTTGAAGCTGGCTCAAGATCCGACATGCTCGCAACAAATCGAATCAAGTTCTTAATACTTTCGTTTCTAATTCCAATGATTCCAGCGCTACTTTGAATTTTTATAACTTGTCCAAACCATCTATGCATGGACAATTTTGAACAACTAGATTACGCTTTAGATACATAATTTCATTGTCTATGAGGAAAAAAATCTATTACAGCCTAAACAGCCAGCCGCACAAACTCTCACTCTTCGACTCTTCTAAGCCAGCTGCTCAACGGACCAAATCTTTACACAGGCATCCGCACCAACGGATATAATTTTCGAGTCGCCCAACCAAGTGACAGCATTCACTCCATCTTTATGGGCTCCGAGAACTTTCAAGTTTTTTGCAGGCTTGTCGACGCTGTAAACATACAAATTCGTATCGAGTCCTGAGGTGACTACGTATCTGCCGTCTGGATGCCATGAAATCGATGTGACTCGTGCTGTATGGAATGCCCATCGTGTAGTAACCACACTGCCATCACCAAGGGAGTAGAGAATAATCTTACCTGCTGAATCGCCAACGGCAAGGAGATCCGCCGCCGGAGAAATCGAAATCGCAGAAACAGCAGCTCGAGCGGGAGCAATTGCAGGTTTCGCCAGCGGCTTAAGTTCTGGAAGAGACAATAGTTCTATCCCTCCGGACAGTAATCCTATGGCAACTAAAGATCCAGATGCTGAACTGACAGAAATCGACGACGATGCCGTCGTATAGCTTGTCTTGCAAGATAGTCCCGATGGATCATACAGCATCACCTTGGACTCAGTCGCAAGCACAATGAATCCTGATGCTGTAGCAATACCTTTTGGCTGAGACTCAAGTGTCACAGCAGAATCATTGTCCGAGGCAATTAATCTCAAATTGTCGTCCCATCCGGCCGAAAAAATAGCATGGTCCAGTTCGATGATGCCTGTAACCAAATTAGATCCAGCGCCGGACACAAGACTTGATTCTCCCGTGGCAGCGTTCCAGGCAACAATTCGTCCGTCATACGATCCGGTGTATATGACTGATTTATCATTTGAAACGTGGACAGCGGTTATTGCGCGCTGGTGACCGTAGATTGTCCTAACTGGCTCAGCAGAGTCTAGGGAAAGATAAATGATATCTCCAGTAAGCGCGATTGCAGCCAGACTTTTCTCGGAAGTGAAAGTAATACCCACTAAATTCCCACCATTGGCAACCGAAGACCATTGTAATACTGATTCCACTTTACCATCTACAATTTTCCACAGCTTGACGGAACCATCGGACGAGGCAGTAGCAAACCCAGCTGGTCCAGTGGATCCTAACGCTGGTGCGACAGCCAATATACCTCCAGAATGGGCGTCATCAACTTTCAGGACCACATCACCCTCACGACCATCATATATGACCAATTTGCGGTCCAATCCGACAGAAACAGCGTATGATCCATCGACCAAAAAGCAAACGTCCGTGACAAAATTTGAGTGGTTGCCACGAATGGCCTTTACAAACTTATATGGAGGTCCAGTATACCAGACCAATGAATAATCATCAGCGACCGTTGCAGCACGATAAGGACGGACAGGACGAATCGCAACGGCATTTACCACAGCACCATGACCAGTAATTTCGCCGACAGAGTTGCCCGTATCAAAAGTAAAACAATGACCAAACCGCTCCTTTCCATCACCAACAGCAATGATCCGCTTACTATCGGCGTCCCAAGCAAGATCATTGATACGGCCCGAGATTACGGGAATGTCTGCTTTAATAATCGACGGATCAGGATCCTGATCTATTGGAGCAGACGAATCAAAAACTTTGACCTGGCCCGAGACGTCTGCAGAAGCAACATAATATCCTGAGGGAGCAAACTTTGCAACACTAGTGTTTGCTACATGAGCTGTATATTGCGAAGAAATCTCTGGCTTTGAAAGCGAACGAAGATGAATTGAGCGGTTGGACGCGTATACTAGCCTATCTGATCTAGCATCGTAAGAGAAATGCACGGCGACTCCGCTAGCGGTCGATGGCAAGGCTGCCCATAAAGATTCTGGTTCCTGTCAGAGCCCGGATTCACTCAGAATTATGGCAATTGAACATATTAACTTACCTCTTGAGATCGGCATCTTTGCTGGTCGGCATGTACAAGGCTGTGTTGTTGTGGGCTACTGGGGAGATTATGATTGGTGAGCCTAAGGGTGTAAAGTATATTTGTGTCTCCCATGGATAAGGTCTACGACCGAGATGTGATCAATCCAAATTCACTGACATAAGCAAATTTAGAGAATTTCAGTGTCTCTAGGTTTAGAATATTACTCGCTCGCATTTTCAGGTGGTGATATAGTAGTAGCTAAGTATAATAGCTGAGGTGCTAATACTCTGTTCCTATCGTCTTGGCCACGATACTGCTAAGGTGCAACTGACACTTCTCCTTTCCATAAGGTTGGAGCTTATTCCATAGAAATTAGCATCAATTTTCTCATCTTAAAAAGTCAGCATAACGGAGTTTATTCGCAGTGTGTGAAAAAATACAAACTGAGCTCGAATCCGCTGAAATATCGTTTAGCTTGTAGGACAATTTTAGTATCATCATTCATTCTCAGCTACCACAAACTCTTTAATAGAATAACAGTAGACTTCTAAATACAAATCAACGCGAAGGTCTATGCAAGCGAGTTACATATGAATATGGACTCTCCCGCACGGTGACTTGAGATTCGCTACACCTGGTCAGAGTGCAAGAGCGGAACATCCGGGCACAGCTTTTTAGACATTGCTGGAGCAGCAATGAGCGGACATAGGCCCACTATTGTCCGAGGAAATCTTGTACCAATAAGTATAATTTAGCCTGTCCAATCCGACTTATTAAAAGTGAGTTAATACATAGCTCTATCTAGTTTGTAAGACTTTATGGAAGCTGACGGAGTTCAGCAATAGAGCACAACACGAAACTTGATAGACATTTACAAAAAGTTTTCGGTAAAATATCTATTCAGTTCTGATTTTGCATCAAATTATTTATTTTATTGATATTCAGGCAGCAATCTGCGTGCATTCTCAAAGTCTAGAAGAGTGATTCCGTCATTTCAAACTGCAGTTACGAATCATCGGCAAAAGTCCGCTATTATTAACTTCCTGCTATTGATGATGTCTTTTATTTTGATAACTCAAATTTCCAGTCATTTTTGTCTTCGTCGTTCCATCTCTTGTTGTATCGTACCATAGGTACCATCTTCCTGTTGAGAGAAACACACAGCTACGGTTAGAAAACCTTCCAATATTAGCTAAACAAAAAAACTTTTTAGGCAAGCAAAAACTTAGATCTATTAGTTCCCCCACGAAACAAAAATATTACTCAGACAGGCAAAAATACTTCTATTACATTCCCCCTTTCTTATTTAGTTTCGTGCATGAACTTGAGATTCCTCTTCTGATTTGCTGAAGTGTTGTCAGTCAACTACTCCTTAATCGTGTTATATCATATTCTGCGTTATTGTGCGTTGCTCGTACCATGTCGTATCACTTCACCAGAAATTTATATCTTAAAATTCTAAATTTGTTCTTCTAGACAACTCTTTCAAATACTTTTCCCCACCGAACCGCGTCAAAGGTTGAGATGGCTCCGTTCCGAAATCCGAATGCTCTCCCTGAGCGCCACTAAGCCTCCATATCGGTCTTTGCGTAAGCCACGATGACAAGATCCCCTTCGTCCCGCTTTCCCAGTTCCTCGGTCTAAGGACCTGTAATGTAAGAGTTATTCCGGCCTTCCCTACTCTCATTTCAACATATTGTTTGGGCCTCACACCTTCACATACTCATCATGGACACTACCGCTTCTAGAAAAAATCACTTATTAATTAAGATAGAAAAAATATTATATTAAGTATCATCCATAGTATAAATTAAATACATAACCGATCCAGATATTAAAAGACAAGAACAAAATTAATAATATACACCTTATTTACAAGTCACAACTCGAGTCACCAATTTTCATTCTATAATTTTTTTCTGTTTAAATCATGCAGCTAGTTGATAACCTTGGTACGCATGTCTATATGCATCATCATAATAATGATTTTGCTGTGGCTGTACTTGTTGCACTTGCTGGACCTGTGGAACTTGCTGAACTTGCTGAGCAGACACTTGCTGTTGGCCAGATACATCTTGCTGCGCAGAAACAGCATGTAATTGCGGGCCATAGGCATGAGTGTTCAAATGTCTAGTCAAAGTCGTCCGTCGGGTAAACGTTTTGCCACAACCATGTTGGTTACACATGTAAGGGCGTTTACCAGTATGAACTCTTCTGTGGCGAGCAAGTGAGGAAGAATCCGAAAAGGCCTTATTGCACGTATCGCACTTATGCGGCTTCTCACCGGTATGAACACGTAAATGCACGGTCAAAGCCGATCTCTGGATGAATGGCTTACTGCATACATCACAAACGTGCGGTTTCACGCCCGTGTGAATCCGCTCGTGGCGAGCAAGATCGGATCGTCTGGCAAAACGTTTAGAACAAGTACCACAGACAAATTGTTTTGCAAAAGCGCCCGGGGAAGTATTGCTCGAATCAGTAGCTCCTTGATTGGTCATAGTCGTAGGCATTTGCTGCGCAGCTTGAGGAGGTGGGAGAATATGCTGCTGTTGCTGCTGCTGTTGCGGGACTTGGTGTTGTGTCGCAAGTGTCTGAGGAACCACACCAGCTCCTACATGTTGCGGCTGCTGCATCATGGGGAATGGAGGCATAGGAGGATAATGCTGTTGCTGCTGCTGCGGAGCCGGCTGCTGTTGTTGCTGTGGGGGGAGAAGAGGACGAGCAATAGGCGCAGGTAATCCAGATTGACCAGCAGCGGCAGCAGCATAAGCGTTGAGATATGAACTAGTAGCTGCTGCGGTTGAGGCCTGCTGAGGATCATGTGCATAGGCCTGATAATAATCTGGCGCATAATGAGCGCCACCAGACGCATCTACGTACGAAGCGGCAGCAGATCCGTAGTGCTGCTGCGGAGAGTAGTATGACTGAGAGTAAGGAGCCATCTGATGAGGAAGAGGAGGAGGAGCATAGTGTTGCATCGGCGGTTGAGGCTGCGCTTGTGGTTGGTAGTGTTGTGGCATCTGCTGGTACATATGCGGTTGAGGCTGCGGTTGTGAAGGAATGTTGTTGTTAGACGGTGCAGAGGGCAACGAAGGAAGAGTAAGCTGCTGCTGTTGTTGCTGATGAGAAGGAGGAGGAACATAACGTGTAGGCGCAACGGAAGGCAAAGAAGTCATAGACGAAAGCGAAGATGGAGCTCCAGAAACAGCACCAATCGCAGGAACCGAAGACGAGGCCGAGGAAGAGAGATTCGCCGGAGAACGAGGAGAAGGAAGTCCAAGCATAGAAGGCGAGTTAACAGTCGACACAAGGGACGCAACAGAAGTTCGGTCGTTAGACTCAGACTTAACAAGCGAAGGAGTGGGGGACTGCGAAGGGTTGCGAACAGAACGCGAGGGCGACATCATAGACCAAGACTGGTTCTGATGTTGCTGTTGCGCGTTGCCTCCAGCGACTGCAGCGGCAGCAGCGGCAGCGGCAGCTGCTGCTGCTGCTGCTTTGGAGTTGAGAATGCTAGTCAAGTCCATAGCGGACGAGGACTGCTGGGTAGAAATACTAGGGACCGTAATTTTGACTGATTTCTGAGGGGGAGCGTCTAAGGTATTTGAAGTAAACGGAAGAGCAGTAGCGTTGCTATTCCGTAGATGTCACGGTTGCTGATTGTGGTAAAAGCGTGAACGAAGACTGTTAAAGAGCAAAAGAAAAAGACCTGATCTTCTGCAGCAAAGAAGATGGGAGGATCAGGGGGGAATATAAGTAAATGGCCAAAATCCGAGAGGAAGTGAGATCTGAGGGTGTACAGCTGGAATTTCGGGTGGGAGAACGCGCGCCTGGACAAGAAGTGTGGTAGAAGCAACGGTGGAAGGCAGGTATCTAAACTGGGCTGACTGGGACAGATTTAGGTACTCAAGGTACCTTCGTGCTGCTAACTACACTTGGCGACGGCGGCGCTTTGGCCTCCCAAATCAGGCAGCGCGTTCCCGTGGCACAAACTTTAACTTTTCCGCACCAACCCCACTTGCGGAAGATGACTGTAAAGGCTGCTGAGCCGGGGCAAGTGGGCGTTATGGCGGCGTAGGGGCCGCGACGCGCGCGACGGGCTGCCGACGGGCGTGGCGGCGCACGTGCGTTAAGTCCGTCTATCCTTTTCCGTAATTACTTGCGACTGTATACAAGTACTACTGGCTGAGAAAAGGGAATGGGCTACGTAATGGAAGGCATGTATGGAGGGCTTGAAGGGGAGGGAGGGGAGAGAGCGGGAGAGACCAGGAAGCGAGGACAGCGGAACTAAAGGAGTAGCTAGAAGGATCGAGATGAGGGTCTTAGAACAGGTAAGAGCTATGAAGTTAGCAAGCCGCGAGGATAACGAACGAGCATTGGTCACTGTTGACCGCGAATCTGGGATCGAGAAAATCGAGAATCAAGCGCGGGCAGGTATAATAGAAATCAGGAAGGTATGGTCCAGGTGAAATATACACGTGGAGTTCATGTTTGTGCGTGCAGTGAGTCGTGGTCGATTGCAGCCTGCCTTAGCTCTCTGGTCATGGAGAGATGGACGTGGAGATGTCAAGAAAGCCATGGGGGCAGGATATGGCGGCCGGAGAGGCCTTGAACGGGATCAGAGCACCGCATTGGGCTAGTACTAGCGATCACTACATCACGGAGCTACGGGGTGCCGCTAGCCTATGCGGAACTTGCCCTACAGACTTTGGATGCTTGTTACTGTATATATAACAGGAGTCTGCAAAGTTGCAGAAGATATTCTACGGATTCCAACAACTTTTAGAATGAGTGTGAGGGTGGTATTTGAATACATTAATGCAAATAGAGATATTTTTATATCGCAGTTAAAATGTGCTTATGCTAGACTCTGCTGAGGATTTGAATAATACCTCACTCAACAACCGTGCACTGCCCTGCCCGATTCGGTATCCGCCTCGTTGCGCCTCTGTGCCTCGAGTTATGTAAGTCGAGTCGCAGAGCACAGGTTCCAATCGCAAAAGATGTTCCGGTCCTTCTGAGTCAGATCTGATAAATCTACATTCCTTCAGTAAAAGGCTAGTGTTCTCAGCGCAGAACAGATCACGATAGCTTCGAACCGCGTAAATCTGCGCAGAACAACGTAATCCAAGAATTTCGTTCAGGGCCGCGTTGTCTGGCCAAACTGGAGCTGTTCCGACTCCAGTGTCTGCCAGCTCGACCCTCCAAATAAGCTACGCTCGGGTTCCCGCCTTAGAAACTCCCTAATGCTGTGCGCGCAGACGGTGCCTCCGGCTTGCCGTTCTGGCCCTCGTTACCTCAGACCACCTGTTTGGTGGCAGCCCCGGCCACCCTTGACCCTCTGCCTGATTGCTAGTAATCTTGCAACAGGCCGTCGCGCGCCGACGGTCGCCTGAACTCTGTTGAGCTATCTGCGTGCTTTTGTTGGTCTGACTCTGTTCATTAGTGGGTGTTTCATTAGCGGGTGTATCGGTTTTTACACAGGCGCTATTCACCCGTCTGGACTTAAATACCTGTTCGGGGCACAGACGGCGTATTTCGGGGCTCGATCGCGCGTGCCGCGGTCCTTGTGTGTGTGCTGGCTCTGCTGGCCCTGTTGACCCTGCAGCCTTTGCAAGCTTCACAGACTGTGCACCTCTGGGAGACGCTGCTGCCAGATATTTCGGACGTTTTACAAGCCCCTTGACGACTCCTAAGCGATGGCGTAGAATCTCAGTGGAAGTGGAATCATCGATTATGGGCTGTCACATTTCCCCGACGGCAGTTCGCGCCGACGACCCTGGCCGATTTGGCTTGGATTGTAGGGACATCGGCAGTCGTGTTGAGCTGGGGAGTGCTTATTGCGATGGTTTTGTGTGGAGGATGGGCCTGTAGGAGACGGTATGATGGATTACTGAGCGCAGGATGTGTGCAGAATGTAAAGTTGTAGATCTAGCATGTCCGGCTGCAATAAGTGCAGATGGGATCGGAAATAGGACATCTGCCACTTCTTAGAGAGGGTCTGCAAGCTAGTCAATGCTTGAGCAGCTGTGCGCTTTATCATGATTCTGGCTCTCTCTATCAGTAGCTACCAGTTTAACCGTCGGAAGGGCTCCCGCAGGTGCAGTGTGCTGTTTAGTCTAAGAGCTGGTTGCTCGTTGTTGGTCGCTGCTCGCTGCTCGCTGCTCAACGCAAGTCAGTTCACGGTCAGGCCGGGCGCGAGCGCGAGGATCTCTTGATCAGCAGCTGATTCCGCACCAGTAACTTCTTATTCGGTCCTGACATCCTACTCGGGCCAGGTTTACGCCGGCTCGCGCGCGCGACCGCGCTCCGCTGGACCATGTAAACCAAGCCTTGCTTTGGCCAATGTCAGTCACTGATACACTTTTGTGAAGCCATTTTTGATCTCTGTCGATAGTTGATGAAAGTAGGTTTACAGACTGTGCGATACATCCGGATCAATACTGTGTAAACCTTAATCCTATCTTGGTTGGCCCTCCCTCCCCTCGCCCCTTAGTCTGTCACCTTGTTGGGTGGCTGGCTTACTAACTTCCTGGCCTGGCTTGACGGACAGTCCAGTATAGAATATAGAACACAGCAAGTCCGTTTGTATGGCAGCGCTCGGCTCACAGAGCTTGCCCCCCCTGGTTGCCCTAATCATGTTGTCGCCGGCGCTGTCTTTTCAGGCTGTTCTCTTTTTGACTATTTTAGAACTACGCCGGCGGGCCTCAGCTGGAATTCTTCTCGTTTCTGCCTGCGCTCATGGAGCGGGGCACCCCTTGGTGCTGATAGTATCGCTCACCCGCTAGGTCAATGCTACCTCTTCCAAGTACTACTTGTTGTCTGGCCGACTGACCGATTGACCGACTGATTAACTGACTAATTGACTTGCTGAGCGGCCGACCGACCCCGGACTGGCCACGTCTCCCGCGACTCCCCTGCCTCCTGCTTCTAAACATTGATCTCCCGCCGCGCCGTCGGACCATATGTCTTGTTTTAGACTGTTTTGATACCATCTTGGGCTGCTGGATCCTACTCTTCTTTGCTCTGCCCATATTGTCTGCCTGTCCGCCTACATCCGTTCCTGTCCCATTCTACCGCGAACTGCACTTGTATTCGCTATCAGGACTCCGTGCGCTAGCCCTTCAGACCGTAGATTGGTAGTCCATGCTTGATTTACTGTGTTCTTATCAGGAAGGGTCTGATTAATCCGATTTTTCGAGCTCTCGGATCCTGATAAGACTTTTTAGTAGACATCCGGCCGAGCTGGCTGGCTGGCTGGGCTGGCCAACTAGCGAGCTAGTTCGCTAACCAGTGACCCTGTGTGCCAGCAAAGATTTAGGCGGATCAAGCTTATGCCCCATTGTTCAATATTTCCGAAGCTTCTACTGGCCTCTAACTACTTGCTCTACTACTGCCTGCTGACTGACTTCTGCCCCGTACTTTTCTGCATATTCCTCCTGTCTATCCCAATCTCCGCTAGCTCTTACAAACGACGACAGCCAGTCTAGTCTCGCCGATGTCTCATCACTCTCGACGCACGCTATTATTCTCCAGACTGTTGTTGTCTGGCTGCGCTTACCCGCGCATGTCACGTATTGTCACGTCTGCTCCACTTATGTTCTTAACTCCTCGCGCCGGATTAACCCAACTTTACATATCTGCGGGAAACCATAACTCTGAGCTGCAAAACTCGGAAGGCCCGCAATTAAGATAGGAAAATAAATGGCAAGATCCGACAAGTTAGGCTCGTTTCGAGATTATCGTATCTTCTAGCAGATTATTCGCAGTTGTAGTTTTATTTCCGCCGGTCGCGGAACTTCCGAGCCTGTTTGGTCGCAACAGTATGAGCTAGCCAGCGCTGCTTTCTCTGTGCTGTGTATGGACAGTCTGTCTTCTTCTGACTTGTGTCTCAAAGCATTATCCAAACATCCCACTAGGCTGACCCTACTCGTCTCGGCAGCCCGTGAGGTACAAGAGAGACCTCATGCAGTGCTCAGATCCAGTCCTCTGACGCGCACATTTGTAGAAAGCAAACTAAAAACTAAATAGAAATAGTTGGTTACAGCTACTACACGGAATCGGCTAGATAGGTGTTTTTTGCGAGGCTGTATTTAACTGGCATACTAGATCAGAAGACATCAATTGTAGATGAAGTCATTCTAGTTTGCTCTCCATCCTGAATTTGAATTTTCACTTGTTAATAAGCAAGTATGTATTTTTAGTTGGACGATAGGCACCTCTTTTGAGACAGCCACGCAAATAGACTATAGTCGGTGGTACATTGCTTCATGCACCTTGTACTTGGGAGTTTGAGTTCCTAAATCCCTCTATTACATACTTTCTACCGACATCTGGCATGTCCAGTCCGGACATTACTCTACCTCTCTCAATGGTGTCCAAATTGAAATTCAAATCCGACAAATCGGCCTCAAAAGGGATCGTGAAGAAACGAAAACTCGCCCATCCCTCCACCTCCTCGTCAGGCTCAGTTCAGACCCAGGATCAAGACCTCGAGAATTCGGACGGCACTGAATGGGTAACTGCAGAATTCGACTACGATCTGAACGGCCCTTGCATCTTCATCAATGGCGTATGTCCCACTCAATATCGTCTCATGTATGGTGTTGATTACTAATTTGATCTTCACTAGAATAATCAATGTCTGGCTTCCGACGGTGCAGGAAAACTATTCTCCATGCCGGCGCCAATGTCCCAAACTCCTCAGTCTGTGAACCAGGTTTTCATATTGTCCTCGACGACCCCAACAACCTCATCAACTAGTCCCGTCCTGAAAATCAGATCTCATTTGGGTCGCTACATCTCAGTCTCGTCAGCTGGTAAATCCATAGCCACTTCTGCTTCGACTCCTACTTCGACTCCTGCTTCGCAAATCAGCGCAACCGCAGAAGCTATTGGTCCGCATGAGCAGTTCAATTTCACCGCTCTGCCGAATTCAAAATGGGCAATCTGTTTGAATTCTTCGTCTGCAGGCTCCTCCTACATTTCAATCGATAACGACAGTAATTCTCCAGGGTTATCCCATAAATCAACTGTCTCACTTGCAGATTCTTTTACAATTCGAGTCCAGGCCAAATTTAGAAATAGGCCTGCGCAACTTGACAACAGCCAGCTTAAGCAAGACAAAATTCATACTAAAGATTTAGAACTGAAAGTCGGCAGAAAGCTGGATCCAAGTACAATAAAATTACTAAAGGCCGCCTACAAAGGTTTGTATTCCGTTATTCCACCTATCGCTGTCTTTGCTCGACAGAGACCATATGCAGTCTTGCTAACTTCAAACCAGATGGAAGATTAAATGAAGCAATCATCGAATTCAAAGAAAAATCAAAATCAGATCACAGATGCTAAATCATTCTATATAATAGTAATATAATACCAATATATTTTTGTACAATACTTTTTAAAACTTGTTTTCTTAAGACATGCTTTTGTTGAACCGGCATCCTTCCATCGATAAACTTAATTGGAAAATCGTTTAAGCAAATGCAGCTCGTGCAGCAGACTGGGGAGCAATCTTCTTACCATCCTACTTAAATTAATATTTTGCTTTCGCAAAACGATCATACAATACATACCCGGTTGTAACGAACACGGACTGGGGGGGTACGGATACGACGACCCTCACGCGAACGAACACGAACAATCTTGCTGTGAATGGCGCACGACACACAGTAGTGGAGCTTCAAGTAAAGCTTAGGAAGCGCGTACTCAGTGTAGACCGACGCATCTGAGATATCACGAATAGCTATTCTTTATTAGCTCCATAAGCGTTTATCGAATTCAAATATCTCGTACCAGCAGACTCAACAATATTGCGAATAGTAAATCTCTTTATGCTCTTATCCTATTTCTTGTTAATATCATTTACAAAATCCAATTCCTCTTTCACTCATACCTTAGGCGTGCAGCGAGAGCAGTTCGAGCAGCGAACAAAGCTAACGTGTCCACGTCCCTTCTTGTTACGTCCGTTGGATTGGCGCTTCTTCGGCATCTTGATGTATCTATAAATCTATTTGATAAAAAAGAAATATAAAATCAAAAGTGTTCGATACTCTACTAGGATTCCAAACTAGCTATTGCAGACATCTCCAAAACCCAACCAGTCGATCTTGTGTCTATTCAGACAACGTAGAGATTCTTAACCCTATAGCAGTCACACCTATTACCCTACAATTTCTATATCACGTGAAGTAATCACGTGAATGGATTTTGAGCAAGGGTTTAGAGTTAATGTTTGTTTACGTATTGCCCTTAGCCTTGTTGTTATGTTTATCTATGACCTAACTGGGTTCTCTGAGGTTGAATTTCAATATTGCAACTGATCTTCTCTGCTCTATTTTGCGAATTCTCATTTTCTAAATCTTATAGATCTGTTTGTCCGATTTTGTTCAATTATCTGAATTAGGCAAAACCACTTCATTCACACGAACTCCCCCTTCGCTCTAGGCCCCTTTTCTTTCCCTGATCCTTTAGCCCATTCAGCTACCCAATTAAGGCAAAGTGTCTCTCAATATCGCTCGCGTCTCCAATATACTTACGCATTCCCGAGGCTCGTCATTATCAATTACAGTTATTAACTATAGAAACAATTCTAAACCAAATTACAATGGCCTCGTCTATACGCCACCAAACCATGGCCTCTTCTGCTAAGCGTCAACCAATATCTCTTCAGCAAGGCCAACAGCAACAGCAATTGCCGGCCTATCCGCCTTCTTCACCTGCTCCTTCGCAGATCCCTTCTCTTTCCCAATCTGAAGACCCCAATAACGCGCCAATGAGCGACAGTCGGAAGCGGCAAACTCGCCGCGATGAGGTAGGAATTTTGCACAAATCGTCTCTTTTGTCTATCCAGGCCATGTTAAATTCTAATCTTGATCCAACATATAGGCAATCAGACGGAAGAATGAAAGTGATCTTAGTAAGAAAAAGGTTGTAGCCGGAAAAAACCGAACAATCAGACGTCCACCTCCGGGAACTGTTCTAGCTTTGCGGCCAAGTCCTGCTCTTCAAATTAAACCAAATACGACCGTTGCGGAAGCTGCCCAATTAATGTCAGCCAAACGTGAAAATTGTGTGCTTGTAACTGACGATGATGACAAAATCGCTGGAATTTTCACTGCTAAAGATCTCGCATTTAGAGTCGTCGGAACTGGAACAGATGCAAGAGATGTCACAATCGAAGATATCATGACCAAAAACCCTCTGTGCGCTCGTACCGATACGTCTGCTACCGATGCCCTCGATCTCATGGTTCGAAAAGGATTCCGCCATTTGCCTGTCATGGACGAAAACCAAGATATCTCTGGTGTTTTGGATATTACGAAATGCTTTCATGAAGCTATGGAGAAGCTCGAACGATCGTATGAATCTTCAAGAAAGCTGTTTGATGCTCTAGAAGGCGTTCAGACTGAGCTTGGCACTTCTCAGCCGGCTCAGATAATAAATTATGTGGAAGCCCTACGGATCAAGATGGCTGGACCTAATCTTGAATCGGTTCTAGATGGAAATCCTCCTACATTTGTCAACATTCGCACTTCTGTTCGTGACGCAGCCCGGCTGATGCGTGAAAATCATACGACAGCAGTTTTGGTCACCGATAAAAATGCGATTTCCGGCATTTTCACAAGTAAAGATGTTGTTCTTCGTGTTATCGCTGCTGGACTTGATCCTTCAAGGTGTAGTGTCGTTCGGGTTATGACTCCTCATCCTGATTTTGCTCCGAAAGAAATGAGTATTCAAGCTGCTCTTCGCAAAATGCATGATGGACATTACTTAAACTTACCTGTTATGGGCGATGACAATGAAATCATCGGTATGGTTGACGTTCTCAAACTTACATATGCTACGCTTGAACAAATACATTCAATGGCAGTCTCAGAAAATGAAGGACCAGCTTGGAATAAGTTTTGGTCGTCACTCGATAATGATGCCGAATCCTTGCATTCCGAGCACCTCAGTAGTCACCGAGCCGGTACTCCATACTCAGACTCATATCTCCAACCGCCATCATCACCTCCAACCACGTTTTCTCCGATCAGTACAATGAATTATCCGGATGTGGTTCCGATGGACTCGATTTCTCATTTTGCTGACGAATCTACAACTACTCCAGTGACCCAATCTGTTGTCGGACGGCAAGAAGATCCGAGTGTGACATTCAAATTTAAAGCACCTAATGGTCGAACTCATAGGATTCAGCATGATCCTGAAGAAGGTTATGCAGCTCTGAGGGAAGTGATAGCTTCGAAACTTGGGTCTGAGATTTCCAAGGTCGGTGGTTTGACCGCGCCTGGATTTGCTATCTCTTATCTTGATGACGACGGAGATGCGATTGTTGTGGCAACTGACGAAGACTTGACTGAAGCAATCAACCTTGCTCGTCAGGTCGGTACTAATCGAGTGAACGCTTTCATACATCATCCTGACAAACAAGTTGAAATCCCATCCACTTCTGCTTCAGTTATATCTTCTGTTCTCACTGCACCGGTGGCAGCTGTTCCAGTAGAGCCGTCACCGTTAAAACGCGAGATGGCCCTTGAATCGGAAATAGAAGAAGATACTCAGGTAAAAGTTGCTCCTCGTCAATATGGTCATCCTCCCAAGCCTGATGCTGCTGAAGCTATTCCGGGTGTACCTAATGAGCTACTTCTTCCTGGGGCATTGGTCACGCTAGCGGCGTCGATTCTAGTAGTGTTTACCTTGAGTAGACTGTCGAAATAGAGCTTGTTTTGGATAATGGTGAATAATTTTGAAGGATGTTATGATTACGAATTTATTTTATTTAATAGCTAATTGAAATTAATTTTTTGTACTGAGCATCCGGATTTTATTAAACTTGGCCGGGCTCGCTTAAAAAATAATATCCCACCAGCCGTCTTCTGGATTAGTCGTACAACTAGACAGTTATAATTAAAATCTCAAATAATAGAACACTAAATCAAAAGCGTTTTTAAAAACTTTATATGACTGCGAGCTTCAAATGAATCGCCGCGTATTTCGTAGTTATTTGCGCTGTCGCTGTTAGTTAGCTCCGCTTTTCTTTTAATCTCATTCCTTTCGTGGGCAAACCTTCAGCCTTCCCAATTTTTTTTCCTCTCCAAAGTATTGAATACTTGCTCTTTATCGGACTTGCGTGACAGGTAATCCGCGAAAGAGCAGGAAATTTACAAATATCTCATCGTTTGAGCTTCTTATTTGTGTTCTAATTTTGTATAAGAAACTTTTTTTCCTCTGCTGTACTTCCTTTCGTCTGAAACCAATCGCAGACAACCATGTCGAATCTTCCTGCAGAGGCTACGGCAGCACTACAGGCCCTCCTGCAAAATTTGACCTCGTCTGACAACACAATTCGATCGCAAGCAGAAGAAAGTCTTAATGAATGGATCAAGCAGAGATTTGATATGCTTATGCTCGGATTAGCAGAACAGGCCCTGATGGCTCCAGATCAGACTGTATGTATTTCTGCGAGTTGTTGCTGTGGTAGCACATCGCCTAAGACTTGAACGTCAACCCAAAGGAAAAGACTGCTAATATTCCTCATAGATGCGTGCCTTTGCTGCCGTTATTTTTCGTCGTATTGGATCCAAGCAACCTGAAAATAGTGATGCACTAACTGGTCGAATGTCGAGCACCATCACACCTGAAGTGCGTGAGAAAATCAAGGCTATTTTGCTACAAGCGCTGGGTAATGAACAAGTAAAAGATGTTAGACATAAAATATGCGATACAATTTCAGATTTAACTATTGGCACCGATGAAAAATGGTCTGAGCTGTTGCAAGTCTTGTTCGCTGCAACCAAGTCTCCAAGTGAGGGACTACGCGAATCTGCCTTTCGAATCTTTGCTGCATCTCCAAATATCATTTCGAAACAGCATCTTCCGGCTGTTGCTGAAGTTTTTCGGGCCGCATTTCAAGATCCTTCTGAAGATGTTCGAATTGGTGCTATTGTTGCGTACACCTCTCTCTACAAGACTGTGGCTACTTCTTCTCGATCTGTTCTACAGCCTCTCTTACCGGATATTCTAAATGTTTTACCACCGCTAAATATCCCGGACAAATCTGAACAACTTGCTAACGCAATGACACCTTTGATTGAACTAGCTTCTCTTTCGCCAAAGCTTTTTCGTCCGATGTTCAAGACAGTTGTCGATTTTGGGATTGCAGTCATAAAGAACAGGGAGATGGATTCGGCGACCCGTACAACTGCTCTAGAATTATTGACGACTTTTGCGGATGAGGCGCCGGGTATGTGCAAGAAGGAGTCAAGTTATTCAAGTGAGATGGTGGTCAATACTTTATTAATGATGACCGAAGTTGGAGAAGATGATGATGATGAAGCCACAGCTTGGCGAGAAGACGATGATTTGGATTCGGATGATGCGGATTCAACCCATGTAGCTGCTCGCCAGAGTTTGGATCGACTGGCTTTAAAATTAGGCGGTCATGTTTTATTGCCTCCTCTCTTCCAATGGCTTCCTCAAATGATGGCATCGGCTCGCTGGCAAGAACGCCATGCCGCTTTGATGGCCGTGTCCTCATTTGCCGAGGGCTGCCGTGAAGTGATGATGACTGAACTTTCTAAAGTTCTCGATATGGTCTTGCCACTATTGCAAGATCCTCATCCTCGAGTCCAATGGGCGGCATGTAATGCTGTTGGCCAGATGAGCACTGATTTTTCACCTGAAATTGAAGAAAAATTCAGCTCAAGAATACTACCCTCTTTGATTCAGACACTTGAATCTGTCGAACCAAGAGTTCAAGTCCATGCAGCCGCTGCTTTAGTTAATTTTTGCGAAGAATCAGAAAAGGAGATTTTGGAACCTTATCTGGATAATCTGTTAAGTCACTTGATGACTCTGTTACAAAGTCCGAAGAAATACGTCCAGGAACAGGTTTTAACGACAATTGCAATTGTTGCTGACGCTGCGGAAACCAAGTTTGCTAAATACTACGACACGATGATGCCCATGCTCTTTCAGGTTCTGCAATCTGATGGTGGAAAAGAATACCATATGCTTCGAGCGCGATCGATTGAGTGTTCATCTTTGATTGCGCTCGCCGTTGGGAAAGAGATTTTTGCGCCAATGTCGCAGCAACTAATCCAGCTATATGCCAACATTCAACAGTCCATCACCGAGCCTGATGACCCCGCAGAGTCATATTTAATTCAAGCTTGGGGTCGAATGTGTCGAGTTTTAGGACATGATTTCTTGCCGTATCTATCTGGGGTTATGCCACCGCTACTTGAAATGGGCAAGATCAAGCCTGATTTACAACTTTTTGACGATCCTTCTGAAGTTGAGCAGTTCGAGCAAGAAGGCTGGGATATTGTTCCTGTTCAAGGCAAGCAACTTGGAATCCGGACGAGTCCTTTAGAAGATAAAAATACGGCGATCGAGCTGTTGGGAATTTATGCAGCTGAGCTTGGTGCTGGTTTTGAACCATATGTTGCAGAGGTACTACATGACATTGTTCTTCCGTCGCTAAGCTTTTTTTTTCATGAAGGAGTTAGGATTGCGTCCGCACAAGCAATCCCCCATTTATTAAATTCTATCAAAGTATCCGGTCCCGCAAATACACAGAAGCTTGCCGAATGCTGGCGCCTGATTGTGACAAAGCTTCTTGATGCCTTAGTTGGTGAGCCATTTGTGGAGCTTCTGACTTGCTTCTACACATGTCTGTATGAAAGCATAGAGATAGTTGGAGTTCATTGCTTGACTCAGGACGATATGGATAAATTTACGGAATCCATATTAAGCAATATCGGCGATTATCTTGATCGAGTCAGAGAGCGGTCAAGCAAAGCCGGGGATGAGTTTGATGAATATGAAGCTCAAGAACTGGATGAAGATATGCAAACAGACGAGGAGTTATTAAGTGAGGTGAATAAATCTATTCACTCAGTGTTCAAAGCACAGCGGGAATCGTATTTGCCATTGTTCGAAAAGCTTATGCCACTTTTGAATGAGCTTTCAAATCGTCCAGAAGTGGACTGCCGGGAGTTCTCGCTATGTGTTTACGATGATTTAATTGAGTTCTGCGGAAAGGATTCTTGGCGATATAACGACTTGTTTTTAAAGCCTATTGCTGTTGCACTGACTGATAGCAACGCGACTCTTCGGCAAGCTGCTGCGTATGGTATTGGTGTAGCCGGCCAATTTGGCGGTGAAGCATTTGCGCAAACGGTCGGCAGTGTTATTCCTACGTTGTTTCAGATCATTGCGATTCCAGACGCTCGTTCTGAAGATAATGTGCATGCGACCGAGAATGCCTCAGCTTCTATTGCGAAAATATTAAGGTTTAATCGTGCTGCTGTGCCGAATGTTGATCAAGTTATTGACGCGTGGATTCCCACCTTACCAATCGTCAACGACGAGGAAGCTGCCTCATACGCATATTCTTTCTTAGTCGATTTGATCGAGGCACACCATCCTAGTGTCGAAAAACACGCTGCATTCATTGTCGATTCTGTTAAAAAGGCAGTTGAAGCTAAAGCAATCATGGGTGTCACCGCGGAACGTGTTACGCGTGCTGTAAACTTGTAATTTTGTTCGTTAACGTCCTATTTCAGTTGATAATTTTTTTGTTCTATTCATTCATTTTTTTGTGCGATTTCATCTCATTTCATTTCAATTCCTCTTTTAACAATTTAAATGAAGTATAAATATGAATATATGTGTGTATATATTAGGCTACCAAATTTCCGTTCCCTATTTCCCATATCTATCCAGTTTCATCAATCCTTCTCTCATTTCCGAGTCAATTACATGTCAAGTTTACCCGTGACAGCAACTTCATGAGCCAAATGGTTCGTGCAATCCGCCATGATGGAAGCTTGTTTAGCAATATCCGCTAAACGACCAATGACCTCTTTGTTCCCGTCAACAAATCCGTAGATGCAATACTGAATACCTACATCGTCGCAAAATTCAATAACCGCTTTTTGGGCAGCTCTAAAATTGTGACGGGGCATTCGCGGAAACAAGTGATGGATCGCCTGGAATTGTAATCCGCCGTGAAAGAAATCAAGCCAAGTAGGACAATCGACATCCATGGTAGTGCGCAGCATTTTTTGCGGAAACGATTCTGTCACACCTAAATCTGCAGTGGACATTGCAAAATGCGATAATGTGATCTGAACATGTACTGGCATCGTGACTATATGACTGACCATCACGTATGCAAATCGAACCCCGTTGCTAGGCAAAGTCTGGTATACTAATTTGTAACCGAACCACCACCAAAAAAATATCTGGCCACCAATCTCGAACCAGCGAATCCAGGCCGCCTGACCTCGGCGAGGGCCAAGACCTTTCAGCAGATATTCCCACGATAATCGATATAAGTTGAATCGACCAAAACATAAAATCGGATAATATGTCCAATTCTGAACGCGGATAAGCACTTTTGCAAAGGCATCATACGCTAAAATACGTTGATAGTACGTAGAAAACACACTACCGAACAATCTCGTTGAAACTGCAAAAAATGGTAAATGCTGAATATCTGGATCATGAACAGGATCGTTCGTGACTATATGATGTACATTGTGGTTTCGCTTCCACCATCCAACACTCAGTCCGCCGATATAGTCAGCAATGAAGGCTCCGATAAAGTTGTCGAGAAAAAAATTATGAGTAATTGCGAGATGGCCGGCGTCATGAACAGTGAAGACAAGCTGATGCCATAGACAGCCCAACCAGAAGGCGGACACCATGTACCAGTGCCATCGTAAAAACAAATATGTCAAACAACCGAACAAAAAGTACCTAACGCATTCTTTTCCATAATTCAAATATGTGCACTGAAATAAACCTTCCCGTATGCACCGTTGCTCCAGCTGGCGATATCTGCGAGAAATATATAACTGCGTTTCATAATCCAACGAAGGATATTTTTCTAGATCTTCTTCCAGTAAGTTCCGTTCGTATTCTGCCATCATATTCTGATTTGCAGGTAATTCCTTAGCAACTGGTGACACAATCGTCGCTACATGCCTATCTTTAGTGATATTGCCTTCGTCTGCCTTCCTCAGCACCGATATTACGGCCGTTGACTTTATCGACCGACTCAGCGCACTAGAATTGCCCAATTCCTCTTCATCCTCAGAAGTACCCGATTCTCCTGAGGAACCTGCAGACTGATCTGACAATATAACCGCTTCATCTATCTCTGCCTCATCCAATTTCCGAAAGTCTCCTCCTTGAATGGGTGGAATGAAATTCTTCCAAATACCTCTGATTTTGCCAATCTGATACTTGCGAATTTGAATTTTCGTCTCTTCTGCGTGATATGCGTTGATCTCATCCGTAGCATCTCGGCCAACCATGTGAAAAACAACTATTTCTCCTCCTGGATGCCGAGGAAGCCATGAATCAACTCGTAATACTCTGCCCTCATAAATAACAATTTTATTTCCTTCCGCGATCAGACCTTCTACCTCGCGTCGCGTCAGTATCCGATCACGCTTATACCCAACCGCTGTTGATTTTTCCGTCATACCCTCTTGATATCTGAAAATAACCGACTACTCAATTAATAATCTCTCCGATTATCGGATCAGATGAATTTGTTATCTGGCGGCTTGACTCCTGGCGAAGCAGCCATCTCCCATTGCAGCCCATTAATAAGTGCTTATGTAACTACGCATTCATACTGCTTAATCAAGCTATCTCATACATATATATATTTACTAGCTTAGTTACCTTTTGGTTCTCTCTTACAACTGTGTATCTTCGAAATCATAGTTTTGATTTGCTGGAGTCCTCAAGTTCGATGGCTGCAGCTGAAATGGCAGGGGCATCATTTCTTTCGACAACTTTAGTTTGGAAAATGATCTTACCATTCCCACAGTTCCACATCTCAACCTTGAGTGTTTCTCCCGGAAATACATGTCCCGCAAATCGTACTTTAACGTTCTTAAACATGCCGTACTTCTCATAAACCGCTTTGCAGGTTACACCAAACGTTGCAAGACCATGCAGAATGGGTCGCGGGAACTTACCCACTCGAGCAAACGATGGATCAACGTGTAAAGGATTGTAGTCACCGCTAAGACGGTATATTGCTGCTAGATCCTCACTGGTTTTGACTTGTACTACTGCATCTGGAGCACGACTCGGTGGCGTATTAGATGCCGTGGCAAGCCCACGATCCGCTCCCTTCGGTGAACCACCAAATCCACCACTACCACGAATAAATATAACAGACTCATTATGGAATAGTAACTTTCCAGAATCATCAAACGTATCGCCTGCAAAAACAGTTACAGCAGCCTTTCCCTTATCTTGGACTTCTAATAGTTTCACCTTTGTGGTCAATTCGCCAGCGGTACTTATAGGCCAGGATTTGATCTCGAGATATTGCTCGCCATGAAGTAGCATCATGGGATTAAAATTCGGCACCAAACTGTCCATTTCAAGAGACATCTGACTGTTCAGATATGGAATCACAGGGAAAGTTGGCAAAACTGTAAAATCTTCAGAATTCTCGTATACATATTTCAACTCCGTGGCTTTGGCACCAATACCGATGTTGTACAAAATCAGATCGCGAATATCATATTTGTACTTGGACTCAACCAAGACTTTGCCAATAGGGGGTGAGAATGTCTCTTTTTGAGCAGATTCTTCTTCCTGCGCGGTCGCATTGGTCCAGATAGCTTGAAAACTTTCTTGAGTAGTCATTGGATAATTTGCCCGACCATCGTCGAAGTCAACAATCTTGGCCCATGAATCGCGAACAAGTTCAGGCGTGAAAGGACTTGACAATGGAAACGAAACACCTCCTGATCGCTGCCATCGTGTTCTACCGATCCACCCGGAACCAATTTCAAAGCATTCACCAGTGACGGGGGCCTTGTCGGAACATAAGAGAACAGCCAGGGGAGCGACGTAATCGGGCTTGAAAGCTTGAACGATCTCCTCGGGCATTATTGTGCGTGTCATGTTTGTGCCAGCATTTGGCGCGACGCAGTTGACAAGAATATTATTTTTTTGCCCTTCAAGGGCAAGTGCTTTTGAAAAGCCGAGAATACCCATTTTTGCAGCGGAATAATTAGACTGCCCAAAGTTGCCATAAATACCAGAAGTAGAGGTAGTATTTAAAACACGACCATATTTTTGTTTAAGAAAGTATGGCCAAGCGGCCTTTGTGACCTTGTAAGTCCCACGCAAATGTATCGCATAGACAAGATCCCACAAATCATCTGTCATACTCATGAATGACTTGTCCCGCAGAATGCCGGCATTGTTTACAACAACATGAACTGTGCCAAAAGCATCAATAGCAGTCTTGACAACTGCATCGCCATCCTCGACCGAATGCTTATCAGGAACAGCAGTGCCTTTACCGTATAACTTGTTGATCTCGTCGACAGTGCCGTTAGGATTAGCAACGTCGTTGATGACAAGTTTAGCTCCTAATTTGGCAAACAATAGGGCGTACGCTCGACCAAGACCACCACCAGATCCAGTAATGATTACGACTTTGTCCTTGACATCGACCGGAACAGATCCTTGTTGATTAGGTGACAAGGCGCCTGCTTCCTCTAGTAGACCCAGGAAATCATTTGGACTTGAAGGATATTGAGGTGAATCTTCAAAATCTTCGATTTTCGGCCAATGAGCGAGAATGGAGGCTGGCGTGAAGGAGTCGTCAGTCTTGAAAAGAGCACCATTACTGCGCTGCCATCGAAGCTTGGATACGAAGCCGGCACCTAACTCATATACTCCCCAAGTTTCTGTGGTTGTAGGATGTGTGAGATAGGCGACAAGAGGTACGACATACTCAGGTTTCAGGGCATTGAGTAGATCCTCAGGCATGACTGTTTCAGTCATGCGACTAGCTGCGATCGGAGCAATAGCATTAGCAGTGATATTGTACTTTTCGCCCTCCTTTGCGAGCGTCTCTGCAAGACCGACAAGAGCAAGCTTAGCAGCCGAATAATTTGTCTGGCCAAAGTTGCCATATAGACCAGCCGCAGATGCCGTGTTGATGATGCGGCCGAATTTCTGCTTCCGGAAGATCGGCCAGGCAGCATGAGATACCTTGTATGCACCCTTGACATGAACTAGATGGACAAGATCCCAGTCGCGATCGGTCATAGACTTGAATGAGCGGTCACGCAGTACGCCAGCATTGTTGATGAGGATGTGAACAGATCCGAAGGCAGCTACAGCTGCTTGGATGATCTTATCGCCCTGTTCGACAGAATCGTAGTTGGCGATAGCTTTTCCGCCGGATTTTGTGATTTCTGGGAAAAGAGGATCAGGAATTGCGCAAGGAAAACAGAGTAGAAACAACGAAGCACTTACGGTCAACAACGAGATCCGCGGCCGAGGACGAGGAACCTTCACCTTTGAGCGGAGCCCCCAGGTCGTTCACGACGACATTTGCACCACGGGAAGCGTAGAAAAGAGCGTATGCTTTTCCCAGACCGCCGCCGGCGCCGGTGATAACGACAGTAAGGTCGTCGAAGCGTAGATCCGGCATTTGATTTGAAAGAAGGATTGCGACTAAATAGATTTGATAATTGGAAATAGAAGACGACTTTAGCACATTCTTCTCCAGCCGTGTGCTGCTGTTCTGCTTTATAAGTCTTGTCCAGATGCACGCTCAAAATGTGGGGAAACACAAATCTTGACCGAGGAAGTAGCAGATCGAGCTCTCCACACTTACTTGCCGCAGTGCCGTAGCCAAAGGAGATTGCATACACTTTCTTTCTTCTCCGCCCAGTTGTCCCAGCTAGCTAGCTAGCTGTCTGTCCCAAGGACAAGACAAATTCGTACGCGCTCAAGCACGCTCGCACAACCTGCTTCTGCCTCGGTGCCTCGGCACGTCGCGATCACGTGTGACATTCCGTACCTCTGTCCCCAGAATACTTCTCAACAGGCTCACATGCCGGCCCATCACATGATGGCATGATTATTTAGTCTGAGCGTATGCTTTGGCTTGAATCCGGATTCACTTGTGCAGTGAGTTCAATTTGAGCCACATTGGCACCGCCACGTCTGGATGGCTGTGGCCGGACTGGACGACGACTGGGACGTTGGACGTTGGGATGGAGGACCGGGACGGACAGGTGAACAAGAACAATCCGGACAAGATTTGCGCACCTGGTCAAGCTGTCTCGCACACCCTGTCTCGCAAGGGCAGGGTAGCGGTCAAGGGTCGAGGGTCAAGGGTCGAGGGCAGTGTCGATGAGCTCAGGCGGCAGGGCAAGTTTGGGCGAGTTTGGGCGACCTTGAGCGACCTTGAGCGGGTCTAGTTTAGCGTGCAACTAGTTGGTGGGAGGACCACCCTCGTCCCGCAGCATCTCGACTTTTTTACGTATTTGTTTGCTAACGCTCTCGAAATTGCTCCCTCCCACCAGCTCTTAGCGTCGGAGTCAACCACTTTTACAGAAATCCAGAGCCCAAGGCGAGCGATTTCTAGAGACGTGCAGTTTCGTCTAGCGCAGTTGCGGTCGCCGCCTCTGTCAAACATAGTGTTCTGCCGTCTGCATTCTCTGTTGTTCATGCCACCGGGCCCGCTTCAATACGTTTGGCTGTAGCTGGCGCGGTAGAGCAGCAAATCTTCTCTCCACCTCGCATCTGCAGGCTTCGAAGATCTCGCAGACCTCGTAGAGCTCAGATTTGTCTGCAGCCTATTGCGTTTCGTCTGTTTGTACTCGCAGCTTTGCAATTTGCGCCTTTCAGTTTACTACTGCTGCTTTTGTTGTTTTTGCTTGCTGCTCCTCCTTCCAACCGTCCTTGCAGACCGGTCTGCAAGAGATCCAGCGTTGAAGAGCTTTCGCAGAGCTTAGAGCTGTATCACCTTTCTTATTCATGTCGAACTCCTCAAAAACGAAAGATGGTCCACAGAAACTATCGCCTCCCGCTACGGATACTCCTCTCCAGCCATCGCACCGTCGAACGCGCTCGGGTTGTTACACTTGCAGGAAGCGGCGAGTAAAGGTCTGCTAGCATTTCCGTGCCATCTATCCTCCTTTAGAATCGCAATTTTATGCTAATATTTTTTGCCAGTGCGACGAAACCAGACCTATATGCAATCGATGCAAAAAGGGACAACGTGAGTGTCTTTTCCCGGCACCTCGTTCGACTTTATCGAAACGACAGCGAGCATTGGAGGCGCGACGTCTTCGGCAGTCCGACTCTCTGGCCAAGCAACACTCCCCTACAGGCAAGGATGTACATACACATTCGCCTATACTTTCGTCCAGTTTAATATCCACGAATCTCGACGACGACACTATTATTTTAAATACGTCACTCACACACGAATCTCCATTGCCCACTCTGTTTGATCCTCAGTTTTCTTCTTCCGAAGCCGTGCAGTCTTCGACCCGTACGTCGACCGATGTTTCAAGTCCCAGATCGTCTACCCAGGCGTCGCCGATAAATGCGAGCGGGGTATTAAGCAAATCAGAGTCGCTATCTTCGATGGATGTACCTGCTTTGCTTGCTTATCACAGAAGGGCGATATGCCACCGCCATTACTTTCTCTCTCTTGACCCATGCGGATTTTTTGATTATTTGCTTGATGTGTCCGCCACTTGCGAACCCTTGATGTATGCGCTGGCCACCTTTTCTGCATACCACTATGCACTTCGCCACCGGGATCCTGATATTGAGGTTGTTTTTGAAAATTATGACAAGGCCGTTAAGACACTGCAGCGAGGATTAAATCAAGCGCCAGATTTAAGAATTCTTTCGGCAATTTTGATTCTTGCTTGTCTTGAAATGTACCTTGGAGATGTCAAAAACGAGATAGTTCACGAAGACGCTGCTTTTCATCTTGTCCAGTCAAATTATACAATGGACAATTTTTTTAAAGATCAATATCACTCATTTCTTTTCGGCTGGTTGCGGTATACCGATATTCGGCGCTCAATAGCGTCTGGTGCGTCAATGGTGCTTCAGGACCCATGGCATGATTCACACCACTCAAATGTGCGCCAAAAGGCAGTACAGTTCTACGGATCTGACAGCAGCCCTACAATACATCTGCATAAGATCCATGCTAGCATAGGACTTCTGTGGGCCAAGGTATGCACAATTGCTGAGGGCAGGAGAAGTGGTAAATATACGCCAAAGAGGTTAGAAGATGAGCGACGGGAACTACTAGAACAGGGCAAGATAGTATTTAACAATTTCGGAGAAAAATTTTTTGAAGAGGTCGAAATACGGACTCCAACGGACGATATCGTTTGTCCGCTTGTGTTCAAAGAGCATGATGTTGGACTAAGTTTAATATTATATTACGGTTGGAAGATATTCTTTGCTTCACATTCTACGCTTGCGACAACTGGGCATCCGCTAGATCCTGCTGATCCCTCTGAAGTGGCAAGTCTTTGTGCAAGGATAGTCGCTGGGTTCTATGCGACTGAGCAAGAATATCCGGGTTGTTTATTTGTTGCGCACTCTTATCTATGCATGGCTATTCTATACATGCCCTCACGATTATATGAGTGGACGTGTCGGATTCTGGCTCACATTCGCTCGGAAGGTTATTTTTTTCCCGAGCAAGTGCGTCATCAAATGGCAATGCGTTGGAAGCGACCGGAGCTATTGGGTGATTGGCTAGACGGGCCTGAGCCTATAAGTGGTCCTGATGGATATAATAATTCCGGGGGTGTATTGTCGGTATGGCAGAAGTTGTTTTCTGTGAATGCTGAAGAGATTGATAACGATGATAATTCACATCGAGTGAATCTAATTGAATCTTTAAGGGAAATGAGGGGAATTTTTGAACAGGCTTGAGCAGAAAGAAAAGTATTTTACAGTTTTGTTTTATTATCTCTTCTTGTACAATAACTCGTGATTTTTATAATGTTTTGGGTCGATGTATTTTATTTAATTGGCGTTGTATGAATTTGAAGATTGTTGTTTCGGTACAAAGTACAAGATTACAGTAATACCTTGACGATATTGGAAATTTAAAGTATGTCTGGAAGGTAATTATTTTTTCAAGTCGATTGTGCATATTACTGGAATTAGCATTATAATACTGTTGGATAATTTAATGGCGATTGAATCCTTTGACGCTAGATGTCCGACCTCCTCGGAAGTCGAAGACACGACTGCTTTGATCCGCACGCTTAAGATGCAAAAACATATCGAAGGCGGTTATTTCGTGGAGACAGACCGGTCGATATCCACAGTGACGAATCCGTATGAACACAAGGACGATGTTGATGATACCACACGAAATGAGTCGACTTTGATATATTATTTGCTTACACCTCATTCGCCTAGTGGGCGATTTCATCGGAATAAATCACGGACAATCCATGTTCTCCATCGTGGGAAGGCCAAGTATGTTCTGATCCATCCAGATGGTACTCTGGAAACATTTAATGTTGGTCAGGATGTCGCAAACGGGGAGAAATTGCAATGGATTGTAGAGGGTGGAGATTATAAAGCCAGTTATATCACAACCACAGAACCATGCTTAATCAGTGAGGTTGTGATCCCAGGATTCGATTACCGTGATCACAATTTCATGGCAACTCGCGAAGAACTGGTGAATCTTGTAGGCGAGAAGATCGCTACAGATTGGGAATGGCTTTTGCATTAGCATTCGTCATTTAAGTGGTGATGTATTATAGTCCATTATATTTATGAAATATTGATTAGTTCATCTAACCGGGCCACCTGCACCTCCTTTCATCCCGTCAAGTTGCTCCTTGGTCGTTTCTTGGCTCCAAGGACATATTGTACATTGCAATACCTATTTGAATTTGTATTAGTCCTTCTGAAACAGGCACAATCAAGTCTACTCTCACATCTGCCCAGCTTGTCGGAATGACTGGAATCCACCAAAAAGAAATGAATCTTCGTTGCTTCAACGCAACAACACTTGCATTATGACTTAAATTTGTTAACCCTATGCTGAACTGCCTGATTCAATTCTTTATTCTAACTCACCACCTAGGACATGTAACTCGTACATCTTCGTACCCTTTTAAGGGCGAGTCGTAGTTCGAACCTATAGTATTCATGTCAGTTTGTCACATCCACTATAAGGGACCTACTACCCTGAATTGCCACATACTCCCGCAAATCAATAAAAAGGGAATAGACATATTCCAATACTTGCTCAAGCTTGTTGCTTCTGCTTTTACCAGCAAGTCTAGCGTAAAACAAAGCAGATTTCATGTAAGGATGCTTTCTGTTTCAGCACGTTGTGCTATTCCTGCCGGCCATCCAGCATCACTGACATCATCAACTCCCAACTAACCTCCGACCCCTCAGTTAGGACGTTACTCAACTCGGCGACAACGCTTTTCATCTGGTGATCCCACCCAGAAAATATCCACCCAACGCCAACAATGAAATTGCTACGGATTCCTTAAATGCATATTATATTAATTGACTCGTGTGCACCAAATAGAATATACTCCACCAAAATGATCACTCACAAGCATCCCCAAAAACAATGATACTACGCCTGCCAATGTCCTCCAGTAGACATCAACACAAGCTTCTTCTTCTGCTTCTTCTGCTTCCGTCCTGACGTAGTCGTGTTTGGCGATTCTGTTGTCATGCTAGTTTCGAGTGGAAACATAGAACTATCTGCCCAACCATCCCATTCCCCAGAATGATCTTCGCTCTGTTGATCAGGCCTGCTTGCTTGAACGACTGGCGTACCCCAAACAGTTGTATTTCTACTCCCGGAAGATCCGCCAGTCCGAGGAGAAGAGGACATCGAGTATCCTTGAGGTGGCGTAGATAGGGATGGCCATTGAGGAGAGTCAGTAATTGGTGACCCACTCGCGTCCCGAAGCAGAATATCAGATAGTCTGGCTTGGTCATGTAAATCATCGCTAGCGTAAGATCCAAATGCAGATTCAAAGTCAACCGTTGATCGTCTCAGCGCCTCCGACAACTCATAATCATCATCTGCCTCTACTTCTCCACCAAAATCTCCCAGTGTTATGAATTCCTCATCTTCTCCGTCGGCTGTTCGACGCACTGTAGGCCTGCTCTTAAGAGAATTTTCCTCCGCTGTTCGTGCTTTTTGAAAAGCTCGTTCTTCCTTCGCGTCCTTATCATGCCTCATCTTTCGTCGTTGCTCTATCTCTTCATCAAACTGCTTCAATATCTCCGTCCTGACAATATCCGTCCAGTCACACTCCAAGAAATGAATGGGACTTCCGGTCGGTAGGTACGATAAATATTTTGTTCTCTTCTTCAACTCATCGTCGACAACCTGATCCATAACGATGTGCTCTACTCTAACCAGTACGGTAGATGGAAAGGCAGCAAACGATCCAAAAGCAGCTTTTAAAATGCGAATGTCAAGAGGCGATAGAAAACAATTAGAGGCATCACGTGGCTTGTAAAAATGATAGAGCGCATCCGACGATGAACTAGAGATCGAGTCTCCTTGTGCAATTCGACTCCGGGACCTGCTATTCGTATCCGAGCTAGACATCCGGCTCGAAGACGATCTCAAATAAACTTCATTATCATCTCGACCTAGTTTAGAGTTCCGTCGCTGTTTCCGACTTCGAGAATCACTAGCACTAGATTTTTTTGGTCCATTCCCAATCTCACCGCGATAGGCTTCCATTAAATCAAATATCTGTTCAATTGCTTTATGAGACCATTCTCCGTCTTCTCCGAACTCCGCTCCATCTTCCATTTCCAAGAACTCAAGCTCTCGGATCTCACGCTCAAACTCGGCCATCATGTACTTTTCGGTACCTTTCATCAGTCTAGCGTAGTCCATAACCTCAGCAGCGTAGTGATACGGAATATCTGCTGGATCAACAGGCTGCTCACCCCCATCTCTAGGAAGAGCGAGGACGCTTCCGGGCTTGCGCATGACCAGTCGCAGTAGGACATCTTGTCCTTCAATTGGTACCGCAGACGCATCTCCTGGATGATCAACCCATTTAACTGGCTTGGCATCGCTCAGGGAAACACTGTCCAAACATAGAGGACAAATATTTCTTTTCTTTGGAGTGTTGTGAGCTTCATGTCCATGCGAGGTCACTGGCATTTCTGATTCAAGCATTCGCATAAGACAGGGAAGACAGAAAATATGTCCGCAGCGAACCATACGAGATGCAACGGGGTCATCTGTCAAACATATTGGGCAAGAACTGTGCTGTGTCTGCTTCGATACAATTATTTGCAGTATTAAATGCCACGGAATGACCACGTCAGGATCGAGAGACTGGGATGTATAATCACCGCTAGGATGGACCACAAATCGATAGTTTGCATTCACAAACTGCGATTTGTCCATGACATATGAATTACTGCGTTGCCAGGAAGGAGCATGATGACGAGGACGATTGTTTTCGCGAGGTGTTAACGAGAAATTCAAGAGGTGTGATACCGAGACTTGGTTACGCCGACGTCGCGAGCCATAAAACTAGCATGCCAAATCAGTACAGAACTATTTTCATACTAAAAGTGACAAACAGAACTCACCTGCTCTATCAATGCAGCATCATGCTCTGGACTAATATCGTCCGCATTGACCATTGGTTTTCGATTACGACCTGGACTCTTTCGTGAGTTCTTGTGGTTAGACCGCTGGGATTGGTTATTTCTCGGAGAAGCAGCCAGGCTCGCAGAACCTATTCCCTTGCGACCTACTGAACCCGCATGATTGTTAATCGTCTTGAGAGTATTGCTGTTTGCTGTAGTTTCGGAACTCTGGTCTCTGTTTGGTATGGCGACCGGCGATGACGTTGGCGGCCCTGAGGAGACCAGTCCATTCAGTTTTGAAGATCCATTGGTGCTATAAGGCTGGAAAGACTGAACTAATGGGTTAAATTTGGTGGACATAGAAAATAGTAGAAAAGCCAATAAAAGTGCGGTAATCCGACGATGAGGACTCTAATTTAATGCGGTGAAAAGAGTGAACGATCGGGAGTCGTAGCCAACAGGATATCAGACCAGCTCTAGCAAGCACAGGTTATGGCAGCTTATTTAAATCAAAGCGAATTTTATCCAAAAACAGAAATTAGGCAATCCCGAATCGAACTCAAGCGATCAAAAAATCTATATTCCTTCCGATTCTTGTCAAAAGCTATCTAAAGCGTCAATTCCGACGAATTTACGGCGATACTGTAACGAGCACTAAGCAATCCAAGAGCGCGACGCGTTGTTAGGTACAAGGTGCTTACATGTTTTAGATATATATGCCATATAACAAGCAGCGTTCCACGATAACGTCAGTCCGCTACAGTATGCCGAACTACGATCAGTGAATGACTCATCTCTGGTTTAAAAAAATAATAACTCTATTTACATTACATTAAGCCTGTAAATTGTTCATAATGATGTCAACAAATTATCCTACTTGTGCATAGCAATAAAGAGAATCTTAGAGCTGTGCTGAATTTGTGAATGTTGCTCGATGACTGTACAGACCATGCGTTCGTGCGCAATAACCCACAATAGTGTTAAGATTCAGCTTTCATTACTTGTCCCAATCCAGCATCTGCAGACTCTTTGTCCTTAAATTTACAGGCTGATGATATCGACCTAAATATGCCTTCTGTTACGATACATCCGTCCGAAGATTTGTTTAGCTCATCTGGGCTAATTCTTGGTTCGCATAAAAAGGAGGATGAACGAGTCAGACCGAAGATAACTGATCAGGACGTTGACATGGACGACAATGATGAAATAGTTAATGAAAACGATTCAAATACTAGTGATTCTGCGTATGAGAATTCAGAGTCAGACGAGAACGAAAGCGAGGATTTATTTACATTGGCCTCCGACGCTCAGGACGGTGAAACCCTGGTGGGCGGGGTGGTTAAAGGAAGACACATTTTAACACCTGGAGAATTAGTAACTTCAGATACAACATGGATGAGGTTTGTCAGTTCTCTATACTTACGAACAACAAATTTTAATTTTAATTATAGAGGCCATGGAACGTATTCAATTGGAAACAGTACCTATTCATCAGTGGCAGGGTCAATTCTACGAGTCAATAAACTTCTTAGTGTAACACCTCTGCGTGGAAGGTGGGTGAATAATTTTGGCTATTTTTGATATCCTATATAGACGTTTATTGATATGAATCAGATATGTTCCCGCAGTTGGTGATTATGTGATTGGCCGGATAGTTGAGGTCAATGCTCGCAGCTGGAGAGTAGATATAGGTGCGAAACAATCTGCGGTACTGATGCTTGGCTCTGTTAATCTTCCCGGTGGAGTTTTACGGCGTAAATCCGAGAACGATGAATTGCAAATGCGCTTATTATTAAAAGAGGGAGATTTATTTAATGTAAGACATATACTTTCTGAAATAATTTGTGCAATAATCTAATTCGATTAGGCCGAGGTGCAATCTATTTATGCCGATGGAGCTGCCGCTCTACATACTCGCTCACTAAGTTATGGTAAACTACGAAATGGCTATTTTTTAGCCATTCCTTCTTCGCTCGTTATCAAGTCAAAGAATCATGTATTTGAGCTCGCGGGTGGTGTCGATATTCTCATGGGTGTAAATGGATTTATCTGGATCCGCAAGCATACTCCTCCTCTAGGAGCCCAGGGGGTAAGCGTCTCGAGGATGGCAGAAGAAGCAGGCTGGGAAATATACAGTGATGAAAATGACTATATATCGCCTTCTATTCGTTTGACTATTGCTCGGTACGCTAATGCAATCAAGGCTCTTGGATACGCCGAAGTAGGCATGAACGAGGCTAGAATCGTTGCTGCGTATGAGGCCAGCACGGAATTCAAAAGTAGTGGCGAGATGGTTGAAAATAGAGTGAAAAACAAGATTGCTAAACAAGCTCTCTTTTCTATGAGTACTTAAGTTCTATTTTAGGTTTTGTATATCATCACTGTATTTGTATCAAAGCATCGGCGTCTAAAAATTTGTCTTCACAGTTCTACACAATATATAGCTAACATCTATGTGCTCACTTTCTATTAAATATCGATTTAAGCTGCTCTAAAATATGTTAGTCTTGCATGTTTGATATTAGAGCTTTACCTACTTCCTTTGGTTTCCGATCGACTTCTGTCGCGCTCTAATACCATCTGTTGCTGATACGTGGAGGATGCAGGCGAAGAAAGATCAGGATAGCTAGGATATCCATCACCTAGGATACTGGCCTCTCGCTCTGACGGCGTGAACAAGCGCAATTTCGGAACTTCTATATGCTTGTCTTGCTCTCTCTTCCGACTTCGACTTTCATAAGCTTTATTCACATCCTGGCCTGAGTTTTCAAAATTCAGTAAGTCAAATGAGTGCCGTGCTTGATTAAGAGCTTGACTATATTCCTTTCGTTTGCCTTTCAATGATTGATTCTCGCTCTCCAGTCTTGCGTATCCACGATGCCTTTTTTTGGTCGAGTCTAAGACCGAGATATCGGACATATTCACAGTGGAAGTATACAATGATGGCTCAGTGTATGTTTCGTACTTTTCGAATTCTTCCGGAATATATTTCGATTTTTCTCTACGTTTATCCAATCCTGAATGAGATTTCGTTGATCTGGAGCTGTACGGTGCTGAAAACTCGATACCTTGGCTTTCCAAATCATCTAGTCTATTTAATATTTGCAGGAGACTAATTGTTAAATCGAAAATGAATGAAATCAAATATTTCTGACTTACACGTTTTCAATAGTCTGGTACTCTAATCCCGACTTTAGTTTAAGCTTGTCCAGTAAACGATCAAATGTATTCTTTCTCGATGGCGTAGCAGATTGCATATCAAGGACAGGACCTTGGTTCGCGCTTAATTCTCTTCTGCGATAATCCTTCGTGCGTTCTCTCCTAACTCTTTGCTGCTGATCTTTGACCATTATCTCGTCTTGAAGATGTATGATTTGACGATGATTGTCATTGATCAAGCCTACCAAATTTGTCACTCCATTGAGTAGATCTCCGTCTCGCTTCATACGATGATCTTCATTTTCCAAAATCTGCAAATTAGTATCTTAGACCGAACAGCACTGAGACAATCTTACTCGCTCTAGCAATATTACCGCATATTCAGCAGAAATTGCATCTTGTAAATCTCTCCTTTGAGTGCGATGGCTTTGCTTCACTAATGTCTGGTCCGCCCCAGTTTGCCTCATAGATATAGGAGAAGACTCGGTTTCGTTTTCGGCGCCGGAGCCGTAAATCCATCTCCCTAGACCGAAATAACGATCACTTTCTCCACTTTCAGAGCTATGAGGTCTATGAAGATAGGGCAGATCAAGCTGAGGTGCTGGCTCGCAGTGAAGTTGGTTCTGCCGATACAGGCGATCGAATTCTTCCCCTTGCGGGTTAATTTCATCAAGAACTTCCGAAGTGTAGTCAGATGCGCAACTAGGACTCTCCATAGCCGTGTAAAAAGAAATCGCGTCTTGTGCAGATCTGGGGCGATTAGAGCTGGCCGGTAGCAAATTTTCCAATGAGCTCAGCCTAACCGTCGTTATCTTATCGGCTTCTTGATGGAACTCCCCTTCAGGAACAACAGGGCTTGAAATCGAACGGTTTTGGGACTGCAGAATTGGATATGATGACATATTTTGACTGACCGAATGGTTTAAAGAATCGTTCGATCTTAAGCGAAGCAGATCTCTCAGACTCATTTGAGCTGAGTCGTTCACAATTTTAGAGCGTTGGGAACGCACTGCGTGGTGTGCTGGCAAGTTCTCTAGGCTTGGAAGAGAACGAGGAGGGGCAGAGCTTTGAGAAGATTTGGTTCGTCCGCTGTCAGAGGCGAGAGACCTCTCTGAATCTATCGATTGTTTGTCTTTGACATTTTCTGATCGATAATTTTCAAGATCCGATCTAACAATATCCCTGATGGTTTGTACTAATTCAGGGTTGATTTCGGACTTGGAATCTGTGGAAGATCGACGACTAGACTGCCCTAACGATTCTCTGAAAGATGGCGATCTGCTAACATCACGGCTAGATCGACTTTCATTGATCACTTCGATGGCCTCATTTCGTAACCCTCTGGTCTTTAAGTCGCTCGGATATATGTTAATGCAGAAGTCCGACTTTTCCGGAGAAGAGATTGATCTTGGACCATCATGTTTGAAATATTCTATCTTGATCGGCTGTTGATTTCCAAATAAAGCAGATTTAGAAGTTAAAGAAGGTGCACCCACCAAAGATGCATTGTCAATACTGCTACCTATCGATCCAGGACGCGAAGTTCGGTAGGAGTATGCAGATAAATTGCTCGTGTTAGTCTGGTGAGAAGCAGTCCGACGATGAGCCTGGTTCCAGCTATCGGAAACAGTGTCAGAAGCCATCTTAACGAAAAAGTTACAAAAGCAAAATATTTTTGTCGATAAAATAGAAGGAAAGAAGGTTATGTTGAAGTTGCCTGGATTAAGGGCTCGCGTGCTGGACAAGGGTCCCTTTACACGTCGCATTGTTGTTCTCTTGCCTAATCCGGATATGTAATGAAAAGTTGAGAAACATAAACTTAATCAGAAATATAATAATTGAACATCACATAGCATTGATAATTAAGCGTAATCGAGATTCTGACTGAAGTACCATCTTTGTCAGACGATTCCATCTAGAATCATCTTTACGTTTGCGATTTTGCCCCAGCGCCTGTCGAAAAATTTCAGATCGACTTGCAATACCCTGTTCGCATGCCACAATTAGGTTACCTCTTTTGGCTTGTTTAGTAGTACGGACGGAAGTACTGGCTTCGTCTCCTCCTTTCTCCATGTCGTTCCCAGTATTTACAAATCCAAGATTGCCCGAGCTACTATAGTCTGCTTCGTCTGTAAAGATCTCCCGATTCTGAACTTCAATTAGCAGCTGCAGTAGTCGCTCCAACACCAGTCCAATCCTCAAAGCCCGTTCACCAATAGTTCTTGGTTGCATTTCGCTGTTCGAAACAGGCGTGAGCTTCAAAAATGTGGCCATGGCTACCTCCGCTTTACTGTAGCTATATATCCAATCACATGATAATTTCGGCGCATTGCTGTACTCTTCCAATAGTTTTTGATATAGCGTAGTCGAAAAAAGAGCAACATCAGAACGCTTTAAAGGTGGAGCATTAAGGAAAGTCAAGAAAATGCGTAATGGTAAATTGCTAATATAAGAACAAATCTCGCTGATTAACGATGAGCTTTCAATGGGATTCGTCATAGTTTGAAATACATCATATACCTGGAAGGATTAGACCTCGACGATAACGCTTCTAAATATACAACCTACCAATGCAAGAAAGCGTTTCCGCAAATTAACGGCTTCCATGTCTCCATAAATATCTTCCGACTGATCTAAAAACAAAGCATATTCTCCAAATTCATGGACCGGTATTTGGACGAGGTTTTCAACCTCTTCGTCAAATATAGGTTCAAACGGACAGGTTTCGTGTTCAACTTCTCGTGAAAATACAGCTGCAATAGCTCTTTGCCATAAAATGCCTGATTCATCAATGGTATCCTGGCGTAAACACTGATAGAATAAGCAGTCCATCAAAGTATCCTCCCAATCATCTTCAATTGTCAATTACAGTTATATGAAAACTAGACCCTGCTTACCATACAAATGAATTGCCCGTAAAGTTTCAGTCCAATCACGTTCAAAAATCTCAATCAATATTGACAGCAAATTAGAATAAACCGGCCATCTTGCAGAAATTGAAGTCTGATAACTTGGATCCTCAACGTCAATCCCAGTAACAGAATAGGCGGACGAACATCTGAATCCCCAGCCAAACAACCTTACTATATCTTTGTCGCATGCTTCCCAGAGTAATTGTAAATTTCTGGGTTTAACCAGATCGTTAATGTTGTTGAATTTATCGGATTCAGTCGCTCGTGTCCGTGGTGTGTGTACTGGAGATTCGAATATATCGCTAGAAGCATCTCCATCTGGAATAATTGCTTCCTGATATAAAACTCTTGTTTTTTTGCGGAGCCGAAGTCCACGCTCTTGTAGATCTTTGCCCTCTTTGAACAATCGAGTATGAAAAGCCTCGTGCATACCCAAATCTTCGATGCTCAAATCCATTTCAAGAACTCGACGTAGCGCACGAATAGAATCTTCCGCAACAGACATATTACTGAATAATTTCTTCATTAAGTGAGTCGGCTGTAGTTCGGCCAGTTCAAAATTTGATCCGTTTAGTTTCCGTTTCCTTGATGATTGTCTTGGCCGTGTAAAGTCTGGATGAGATGCGAAAGTGAACAGCATGCTTAGCTGCGCAGAAGTAGGGACAATACACATCGGAAACATGGATGACATAGATGTCTCCAGAAACGAAATTCCTTCAGCAACTATGTTCATTAATTACCGGTTTTTACAAGTTTCCGTAAGCTTTGTCGTACATACACAATTCAGCTTCAAAATGATTGTCGACTTGATCTTCCCATTTATAGATTCGATATGGGTTGGCTTTCGTCCACTTTTGGTCAAACGACTTGATCTGGCGACTCGGCAAAGACTGAGTCTTGACCGGAGAAGCTAATTGCCGTACCATCTTGATCAGTTTCTTGAATTAAATCTAATTCAACAAGCTCCTCTGATATGGCGGTTTCATAGTGTGTACTATATGTAGTATACTACCAGGCACTCGGCAATAAAAATATTCCTAAATCAGGACGAATAATTTTTCGATCCTAAATACTGGAGTAGTGATAAAATTCCTTGTTATGAGGTAGCGAGAAACCTTGCTTAAAGGATCTAATTCGAATGCAGGAGAGTTTATATTAAATTTCTTCCTACGAGGTATTTTAAGAAGCCGCACGATGATCACCTGTAAAGTATGTCCCCAGACACGGTTGCTTAATAATTTCTGCAGTTTCTGAACCGAACAATACCTTCTGCTTAATCTAAGCACCATTGCTGGAGTCATTATACGTATAAAAATTGGAGAGAAGCTCTAAGTCCCTGCAATCAGAATATAATGCAATATTTTCTGAAACAATTACTTTTTCACCTATGAGAGAGTTTTCTACGAACAAGATCATTCGAGCCAAATTTTTTGCTATCTAGCTTCACAGATTGTTTTTATCTCTAAAACTAGATGTATGCATGTTGCATGTATTTTCGAGGCCGCACTACAATGCACTTCGATTTGAGAACATTATACGATAGACTGGCAGATAGACACTAAAATAAAAATATTTTAATCTTAGTATTAGAACAGATGTCGTTGTTTTAATATCTACTACCATTGTAATCATGTCCTATGACATCTACTTAACTGAATCACGGCGTTGCAGTTATGGATTATATCGCCCACAAATTGAACATGTCGGAAAATATCGAAAATTGTTTATCACTATCCTTTTCTTTTTGATTACATATGAACTTCTAAATAGTCATCGAAGGCAGCAGCTGGATATATAACCAGTCGTTTAGGTTCGTGTGCTAATTTGTGTGAATTTAGTATGTTTTAGACTTTTACTAATACTATGTCAAGATTTTCCCAAGAACTGTTTTCCAATTGGAACTTTACGAGATCCGATATATTTAGGAGAGAGTGCGCGTATAAGATCTAATATGGGTGCCTTCAAAATCACACAAATTCGATCGGGCATCGGACTTCCGAGGAAAATTAACGGTTCTCTTCAAGCTCTGGGTCTTGGATACCGAGGGAGCATAATGTATCATGACATAAATCCGCAGATTGCTGGACATTTGATGAGAGTCAAAGAACTTGTTGAAGTTGCTGTTGTCGACCGCAAGCTGACTCGGGAAGAACATAATTCTTTACAAAAATCAAATAAGGGCTATTTTGTTGAAGATTCTTCATAGCTTTTTCACAGTTCTGTTGAATTAATAAAATTCGAAGAATACTACTTAGCATGAGTGGTCAATACTTTAGGAGTAAATACACACTTCACCTCTTTTACGAAATATTTCATTCTGCTCTCTCTCATTGTGTTTCTCTGCCTCTAAACATATTCATCCTTCTCGAACACTAGGCGTTTATCTCGCAATCTTCACAATGCTACACAGTTATCTTGGTCTTTGAGGACAATTGTACATAAATCAATATAAATCTCAATACATATATATATATATATATATTATTTTAAATCTAGCATTTTAATATTTGAGGAAAGTGTGTATTGACAAAGTCCAAAGACTGTTGCTTGCCAGATTCGACCCCTGATTAGATAGTAAGCGCCAGTTGCGATGATAATGACTTAATTCAATATCAATATCTTTTCATTCATCAGTTTTGACAGAAATTGTGCTTCTTATAGAAGACTTTTACCATATTCAAGGTGGAGATTCGGCTCATCACCCATTTTCCTTAGATCCACGAAACCTGTCGATCTAAGACGGCAGGGTGTGGCTACAAGCGTCATTCATTACTGATTACGATACTTGTGCGGTTAATGCCGTCAACAGATGTACATCGCAAGGGAATCGATATAACAATTTGAGAACGAATCAGGAAACCAGACCTTAATTTGTGGTTTATTTCTTTTTATTCTATTATCTCATAATTGTTGTATAGCGAATTTATAGAATGCCATGTCGAATAAAACTGAAGATCCACCGCTGGCTCCTTACATTTTGCAACCTCTATTGACAGATGTCTTAACATTATCGGAAGACCAGGACAAGCCAGTTGAGATTACCTGTGTTGAAGCATGGCGTAAGTATTATTTTTATGGGGACGCTAAGGAGGAATCGTTTTTGGAGCTAATAGTTGGCTAGACTCCAGTTTATATCTTGGGACGTCGACAGGTGAAATCCTGCATTACTTTCAGGATCCCACAGTGGTAAGAGCGAAATGACTAATTGATAAATCGACATGACTGACAGATTAGAATACACCGAGTTATATGTTTGCATCCCGGCAGGTGATCCATCCGTCGCGACCACACGCAATCACCAGTATCCTTCTCCTTCCTACAATCTCGCACGCTCTAGTGCTTTCGCATGGTACGATTACTTTTTTCACATTACCAGAATTTTCTCCGGCAGCTATTGGACGTGTCCGAGAAGTGAATTCCATGAGTCTGGATCTTGATCGGATACCTGTTGATGGGAAAGATGAGGTTTGGATCACCGTGTTTACCAAGAAATTGATCCGCATTATTCGTGACAACGTCACGGAGCTAAAGCTGGTGAAGGTATATTTGCTTTTAGACCCATATGTTAATTATTTAATTTTTTTCTAATATGTATAGGATATCGACTATGCTTCTGCATTGGTTGGAGTACAGCGTTCATCTTTGGCTCTTGTCGCAAATGAGAATTTATATGCACTTGTTGATCTAAACAGCGTCCAGCGAATTCCGTTATTCCCAGTATGCAATAATCCCGATGCAAGCGTGAAATTACAACCTCATGTGGCTTCAGTGACTGCGGAGGAGTTCTTTGTCACTAGCGGTTCTGCTCCGGACGAACCTGCTGTTGGGTTAGTCGTCAATTTAGATGGCGACGTCTCGAGAGGTACGATAGCTTGGACGGGATATCCTTCTGTAGTTGCTGTCGAATATCCGTATTGTGCTGCTGTGATTGGTAACGAACTCCAACTCCACTCATTGATTTCACAGGAATCAATTCAGACAATCAAATTCGATTCACCGCCAAATTTGTCCACAGTTTCCTCTACATATTCGATGCCTTTTCCGTTGTTGGCTGCAAAATTTACTTTAGTTCCTTTATTTGACGTTGACTCGCCTAGAAAAGAAGAAGAACGACGAATCGCAACACGACTCTCGACTGTTCCCTCCTCTTTGTTTGTTTATTCGGCTGAGCTGGGTGTCCAGTGCTTGATTCCAACACCGCAGCTATTGCACATTGATCAAATGTTTGCGAGGAGTCAAATAGATGAAATATTAGAAACCTTGGAGCAAGATAGAGAAGAGCCGAACGAGCGAGCATTTTATCAACGAACTTACGTAAGACAGAAGCTCAGTCTTCACTATTTTGATGAAGGAAAATACGTGGAAGCGGAGCATTATTGGAATGACAGCGATTTCGACCCTCGAATTGTTATCTCGTTGTTTAATAAGGACGACGTTAAGGGCATTCCTTGGATCTATGCCGGTGTCAAAGAAGTATTGCATCCTCCAGAAGAGGTGATACCGCTGGAAGCATTGATGGTAGTGAAACATTATTTGGCCGGATGGCTAGAGAAGAAGGGATTTGAGAGTGTTATGGATGCTAAGGATGTATTTCACTCCGTGGAAATTGCGTATTTGCGAGTGTTACTGAATACGCCGATGACGACGAAGGAGGAAATATATAATTTCACTGATTCATCAGTAGACGATCAGTCATTTCCTGAATCAGTTAAGTTGTTGGAAAGCCATAAGAAATATTTTGCTCTTTCAAGATTATATCAGAGTCGAAGGATGACTGCAGAAGTTTGTTCTACCTGGAGGAAAATGATCACAAAGGAATGGGAAGATACTGAATTCACAGACGGAGAACATAAGATGGCGGAGTATTTATTGAGATGTAAAGATGAAAACATTTTATGGGAATATGGATTATGGCTCATGCGACTGAACCCGGAGCTCGGCGTCCAAGTTTTTATTGATGAACGACGGAAAGTTAAAATTTCGGCTGATAAGCTGAAAGACGAAGTCCGCAAGATCGGAGGAGAAGCATGGAGGTTGTATTTAGAGGACGTTGTTTTTGTGCAGAGGGTAAGAATTTGGGCTTAGTGGATTGAATTGATATCGGTACTAAAGGTTTTTAGAATATCCAATATGCTAATGAGCTGGTATTACTTTATACCAGCGATGTGATTGACCTTGTTGAGACAGACGAAGCAGCTAGACAGGAAATCATACAAAGCTACGAGGAGTACCGTGCATTAATTCCGCCCAAAGCAGCATATACTTTGTTTTTAGAAGGCAAGATGGCGAGCAGCACGAATAAAGAAGCCGTGACGATGAGATTAAAATTTCTACATATTTTACAGAGCGAAGTTAAATATGATACTCAAGAAGTGTTACGACGAATTCGACCGTACGAAAACTTTATGATTACAGAGATGGTAATTTTGTACGGCAAGTTAAAGATGCATCATTCAGCATTGCCGATATTGTGTCATTCGTTAGCAGATTATGATACCGCTTTTGCATATTGTTTGCATGGAGGCCACGTTATTCACACAGATGATTTGGCTGTTGGAGATGAGACCATGGTCAGTTCAGAGCAACAGGGGGAATTATTTAAGCTATTACTGCTTGAGTTTCTAAAACTCAAGTCGTCTGAAGATAGAATAAAATGTACCAAAAGGTTACTGGAAGGATGGGGCAATCTTCTCGATTTGCAGTTTGTTTTGCAGACCATTCCGGACGCATGGTCCGTTGAGCTCATTAGCGGATATCTTATTTCATCGTTGCGAGAGCTGTTACGGAAGCGTAAGGAGTGCCTATTACTTCGCAATCTCTCCCGAGAGGAGAATTTCAAGGTGAGTTTCCAGAGCGTCCGTAGAATATTGAGATAACTAACTATACACAGGTGGCTAGTGAGTTGATGGACCGAATCGAGGAAGAGGGTCCGGTCATCGAGCGACGGACGTAGTGTTATCGAAAGATGCGCGCGCTAATTTTGAACGTGTGCTCCGATGAAGCTTGTTTTACTATAGGCTAATGCGAATAGAACTCCTGGTCAGTTATAAAACGATGGTCCAGTCTTTCAACACTGGAACTAGCATGAAAGTGAGTGCGGCGAGAGACGGGTCTCGAAGACAAGACGGCCCGGAAGCGACGGAAAGACAGGTTAAGAGGCTAATGATGTAACCGAGCATGATTCTGCCAGTCTCCATGAGAAGACTTGTAGTATACCTTGAAAGTCGAGCGAACAAAGAGACAACCGTGATTTACTGTTTCTGATGATACTGTTTCTCATGAATACGCAGTTTACACTTGACAATATTATGTAGGACCCAGTTAGGCTATCGTTCTGCTTTATTCTATTTTGTGTAAAAATCAAAGATCCATCTCAAGAAAAACCTATTATCCAAACTGATTAGTTATAAATATTCTTTGTTCGTTAGAGCGAGGAATTTCGTTTAACTTTGGGCTCTCCACTGTCCAACCTTACAGAGCCGACTCCGCCGCAGTTGCGAAACGCAGGAAATTCTGACGTCGCCTCGGGAACTGGTAAAGGATCTTCCTTCGTTCTACTTACCCGCTTATGTCGGTCAATTCCCCGGTAGTCTCAGTTTTTGTTGTCGTTTTCTTTTTTCCCTTCCGTCCTTGTACGGCTGTTTTTTGCTGCGTGTCTGGCCTAGGAAATACAACTTCAGAATCATCCGAACCGTAAGAGACAGCTTGTAAGCCGACGACGTAGCTGTACTATCAGTATCCTGTCATGAGCAATCTCGACTCTTTACCCGCAAAGTACGTATTGTCCTCTTATTTTTTTTAATGAGTGAGAAAAGATTGTTACAAATGACTGGATCTGAGCTTGATAATGCTCTGCAAATATTATACAGCATGTTATCGCACGTTGATCAGGCCCAGCCTGACTTGCCCCAACAAGGCAGATACGGCAAATCGATCACACCTCCAATTTTATTTTGGAATGAAATTTTGCCTCTAATTCTTTCGGTGAGCTGACTCTTATCATTACAGGCCTTCTCGGACACCTACAAGTATGAGTACCTCCTCTGCTTCAAGTCGTCGGATCCGCGAGTCTCTCGGTATATCAAAAGGTAATAATCAATTTCTATCACATCTTCACTGCTCTCGAACACAAGCAATAATCAGTCTAATACTATCCAGGTAACCTTGATGATTCGATTCGCACATATAGAACCTTGGAAGCGCTTCGTAAGAACGATGTTGACTACATTAAGCAGCTTATCAATCAGCAGGACTCTTCGAGGCCTTCTGCTGCTCCCTCTGATGTCATCCATCTCCTTCATCTCGCTGTGCAAGTCGCCAGTCTCTCGACTATTCAGGTCATTCTCGACATGAAATGTCCTCTGATTGATGTCAATTCGACAGATTCCGATGGCAATACGCCTCTCCATCTTGCTGCCTATCTCGGCCGAGAAGACGTAGTATCTTACCTTCTCAGTATACCGACGATTAACGATACAATCACCAACCGAGCTGGTCAACAGCCTGTCGAGCTTTGTCGGTCGCTTGAGATTGCTCAAGCCATGCAGGTCTCACGGGCCCAGTTTGTTGAGAAAGCGGCTTCTGAAATGAAATCATGTTTCGAGCGCAATGACACCGTCAAGCTGGAAGAGCTCTTGTATAATCCCAGAGCTGCTGCTTTGCTGGATATCAATGGCCAAGATCCCGACACCGGATCTACGGTTCTCCACGACGCAGTTCGGATGAAAAATATTAAGATGGTCCAATTTATTCTTGATCATGGCGGTGATCCATTCCGTCGAGATCGCAAGGGGAAACTTCCGGTCGAGATTGCTAAGGACGATACAATCAAGCGTATGCTCAAGGCGTCCACAAAAAATATGAACATGGTTACCAGTCAATCTGTGAACGAGCCGCCGAAGATGAGAGGCTATTTAAAGAAGTGGACCAATTATACTTCTGGATATAAACTACGATGGTTTGTTCTTGAGAATGGGATTCTATCTTACTACAAGCATCAAGACGATACTGGAACTGCATGTCGAGGATCAATCAATATGAAGATTGCTTCTTTAAAGCTAGATTCCTCTGAAAAACATCGATTTGAAATCATTGGAAAAGGTTCAGTTCGCTATCATTTGCGTGCGAACCATCCTATAGAAGCCAACCGCTGGGTCTGGGCACTTTCCCAGGCGATTCAATATGCAAAGGATCAAGACCGACTAACGGGTCACAGTCCTTCTAAATCACAACTCGTATCTGCAGATGCTCAATCAATTATGACTTCAATCATGACTGACGATTCGAAACGTTTGACAGCCCCTCATAGGGTTAACACTTCTACTGTTGGAGCGAGCTCTGGGTCGGATCGCAGTGCTCCATTCGCATTACCGGGCGTGAATTATAGCGAGGGTCATTTTAATGACGGTAATGTGAATGAAAATGAAGACTACGACGATGATGACGATGATGATGACGATGATGATTCATCGCAGGAGCGGACATTGGAAGAGCCACCGTACAAAGAAATCAATATTCGAGCCCACGCGATGGAATTAGAATTGAAAGCTTTGACGGATATTAGTACTTCGATTAAGGAAGAGCGTGGCGGGCTCGCGTCGCAATTCCCAAAGATCGCTGAGGCATTGGATCTGTATGATGCTAGTATTCAGAGTTTGAGAAATATTCTTGAAGAGCTAGCACGTGAAGGGCGAGAGCGCGAAACTTATTTCCGTCGTCGAATAGAACGAGAATCGGAGCTACGTCGTGTGTGGGAAGATAATATGCAGAAGCTTGCCGAAGAGAATGATCAAATCGGCGAACATTTACATGACGCTGTCGAAGAAAAGAAGCTTGCTCGAAAAGTTCTTCGTGAAGTTCTTGGTAGCAGTGGCACTAGCAGCAATGAAAATGGATATGCCTCACCGGGTGAATCGCGGACACCAACAGGAATAGTGAAAACATCCGAAGCATTGAAGTTGGCGACAGTTCTGTCCGAGGAAGATGATGACGAATTTTTCGACGCAATTGAATCGGAACAGCAGGAAGGGACGCCAAGTGCGAAGTCAGTTCAGCTTGAGCAGGTCGAAACCTTAGTCGATAAGTCTGCGAGCGAACATTACGAAGCGCTTACGCCTGCGCAAAAGCAAATTGAACTAGCAATGATCAAGACAGGGGCCTTTAGAGGTTATGACGACCCTCCCCGATTTAGGTTCCAAACGGACGAAGATACACGCCCCAAAGTTAGTCTTTGGGCCACGCTAAAGAGTTTGATTGGCAAAGATATGACAAAAATGACTTTACCTGTGTCATTTAATGAGCCTACAAGCTTGTTGCAGCGGGTCGCGGAGGATATGGAGTACACAGATTTGATTGATGAGGCCTCATTGAAAGATGACTCCTGTTTGCGAATGGTATACATCGCTGCGTTTGCTGCGTCCGAATATTCCTCGACAATAAACCGGATCGCAAAGCCATTCAACCCTTTACTGGGCGAGACGTACGAATATTCACGACCAGACAAGGGTTACCGGTTTCTCATAGAGCAAGTCTCGCATCATCCACCAATTGGCGCTGCCATAGCAGAGTCTCCGCGCTGGCAGTACTATGGAGAAAGTGCAGTGAAGAGTAAGTTCAATGGAAGATCGTTTGATATCAATCCATTAGGCAAATGGTTTCTGCACATCCGGCCATCGGATGGATCTGCGGAGGATTTGTATACATGGAAGAAAGTTACAAGCTCTGTTGTTGGAATTATCACGGGTTCTCCTGTTGTTGATAATTATGGAGACATGCTGATTGAGAACCATACTACCAAGGATGTCTGCAAGTTGAAATTCAAGCAGCGCGGATGGCTTGGGTCCGGTGCGTACGAGGTTTACGGAACTGTCTACGATGCAGCAGGTAAGCCAAAGTACAATGTAGGTGGTCGGTGGAACGATAAGATATATGGCCGCAAGTACCAGAGTAACGAGGTGAATGATGTGCTGGTACAACTGAGTCGAGATGGGGACAAGCCGGTTGCAAATGGCAAAAAGAGTGCCAGTGGAGCCAACGGTACTGAGACGATTGCCGCGTCTTTGAACAGCAGCCCGAATCCACCATTTTTGGTCTGGCAGAACCATGAGCGACCACCTCGGCCATTTAACCTTACCCCATTTGCGATTTCGTTGAATGCGCTACCTGAAAAACTCAAGCCATATTTACCGCCGACAGACACGCGGTTGAGACCTGATCAACGAGCGATGGAAGACGGTCGATATGATTTCGCAGCAACCGAGAAAAGCAGGCTGGAAGACGCACAGAGAGCACGAAAGAAAGCCCGTGACGCAACAGGCCAAGTCTATGAACCGCGGTGGTTTGTCAAGGCAAAACACAATGTTACTGGGGACGAGTACTGGTGTCCTAATGATGAGTACTGGAGCACGAGAGAGACTCTTGGAGAGAAGTACGATAGCACAGCAGTGCAGCCGGAGTGGCCCGGGGTGACTCTGATTTTCTAGATGTAAAACTGAATGGTATTCTGTATTAATTTAAATTGTACAAAAATATGTTATCGCATGAGAATCATTTTCGACACGGATGAAGATTTTGTTTGACGTGGTCTGCTCGGCCAGAACGGTTGCATGGGCGGCTTGTCTGAATCGGAGAAGGAAGTTGTTTTTGCTTGCGGTACAGATGGGTAGAGCGGTTTGGAGTTTAATTTCGACGAAGACTGCAGCGGCTTCCTAATAACAGAGGGTGAATCGACGAGGTGGGTCTACAAATCAGTATTAGCCTGTGTTGAAACCAGTGATCAAAATACGCACTTCTGCGATCGAGAACTCCAGGTATGCATTCTCTGGAGTTTCGGGACTGGAGACATAAATCTCTTTCAGGGGCAGACGCGATTTAGCAGATGCCTTAGACGAGTGCAAAACTGGCGTGGACGATACATTCGAAATAGGCGGCAAATTCTCTTTGTTTGAAATATCTGATGCCAGTGGATTCGATGATGAGGATAGTGGTATTGATGTAGTAATGGACGTAATCGATGCTGCGCTGCTTTCCTCTTCGACGGGATCTGGTCTCACGAACAGTTTCTGTCGTCTCACGTTCGCCTGCCTATCCAATCTGTCGTCCATATTGAAAAATATAAACTCGAAAGTTTTCTCTCCTAAACACCTGTAGGACAATATCAAAAATACACCAGACGCGCGACAACAATGTTTGTTTACACACGTGATAGCAAATCAAAATTCACGTGATCATATTGTAATATACGAGGGTCTAGTGACATTACGCAAAACGTGGGTCTAGTATTAGAGGGTCTGATAGTAGCGGGTCTAGTATCAGATGGGCCTGTAAGGCGATAGAAGCGAGTGAAGATAAGCGCCGAAGGGATGGCGGCCGAGCGGCAGCGAAGGAAAAAAGCCGGATTACACGATGAACGAGCTGGGAGATTGAAAGAGAAGGAGAAACACGGGTCCAAGTCGGGACGTCCCGGGGACCCTTGATGGTCGAAATCTGTGAAGAGATTTTGGATCAAGATGGGTTTTGTTCGAGGCTAGAGAGTTGACAACAGGAACGCAGTTGATCTGAAATTAATGCGTAGCCGGCTGAATCGGCTAAATCAGCACAGAACTAAGTGAACAAGAGACACAGCAGAACGAATCAAACGTGGCAATAAAATCTGGCAGAATCGCGCCAATCACGAGAATTTGAGGATAGATTTAAATCCAAGTTGGCTCATCTAAATATACAACTGAACTGCAAGCTGCCTGGTTAAAGACCAGACCTCTGATTAGCCGCGGCTCCTTACTAAGCACTGACTCATATTCCACAAGCACCTCACGCTCCCCTTCGGCCGGCACCAAAGTCCGCCCAGAGGACACCCCCTCTTTCCTATTGGGTCGACCCCGTACCCAGTGTCAGCGTTGTCCCCGCTCTGCCTCGAGGTCTCCCCGCTTTTTTAGTTGCCGAATCACGGGATCTGAGATTATGTAAGTGCTGCTGTTCTACTGGTTTTGGCAATTTTAAGACGAGAAATTTCGAAATAGAGATTGCAAGAAGCGAATGTGGTTTGATCGAGATATGTCTTTCGCGAAATCAATCCATTTACAGCATAATTTGGACGTCTTCCAGGAAGTCGTCAAGCTCATAGCCTGGTCGGCCTTGCGCTGAGCACGAGAGAGCCGCCTCCGTAGCGGCCTCGTCCCATACTTTTTTTGTTAGTCTTGCAGCAAAGTTGCCTGTAATGACTGACCCTTCCAGCGCTCGTCGTCGTCCTTCTGAGCGCTTCACCCCTCCACGGCCTTATTCCACCGCTTTTCCTTCCATCCTTGTCTTATCTTATTGAATTCTGCTCCGTTTCTATTAGACTATCAGATTATCTTTGGTGGTTCTTCTATTGTTGGTTTTTTCTGTTTCTCAACTCCATCAAAGTCTTTCAGTCTCGCTCCATACTTGTCCGCCTTCGAAACCAACCCGCTAGAATGTCTGCTCTTGCCTCGCCTGACTTCAAAGCTCCGCTTAGCTCGCAGGATCCTCCAAGTTCTTCAATACCAGCGTCTACTCCGACATCCTCGACCTCTTCTTCTCCTTCGGCTCCCATTGCGACTCCAACATTGACCTCTCTGCTCTTCCCGTTCGACAACTCCCGTGCCGCTGCCTCGTTCCGCTCACATGCCTCTGTCCTCGTCGACTCGCAGCCTTACATGAACTGCGACGACTTTGTGAACACAATTGCCCCCGCCTCCGAAGACTATCACAAAATTCCCCGGAAAGCGTATGCAGTCCTATTTTCCGTTGCTGATCGGTCCAATTCAGGCCTCGTTTCCCTCAACGACTGGCTCATTTTTGAGAACATACTCCATAAGCCCGACGCCGAGTATGAAATCGCGTTTCGGTTGTTTGACAAAGACTCGGACGGTTTTGTCGACTACAATGAGTTTCTCTCCGTTTACAATGCCAACAAATCTCCCGACGCTTTACCTTTCGACTTCTCTACAGGCTGGGCTTCACTTTACTGCGGAGATAAAAACTCCCGCCATCCGCTCTCTTACCACCAGTTTGCACAAATGTTGCGAGGGCTTCAAGGCGAGCGTATTCGCCAGGCCTTCCATCATTTCGACAAGTCGAATTCGGGATATATTGATCCCGTTCAATTCCAGAAAATTATTGAGCTCACCTCAAAACACAAGCTCTCGGATAGATTACTTGCGTTTCTCCCTACTCTGTGTAATCTTCCTTCTAACCCTCAATCGCAAAAGATTTCGTATGCCACAGTACGAGCATTTCAAAACGTTATTATGCAGTCAGATATGGTCAACAACGTGGTTTCGGCCGCTTGTGAACGCTCTTCGGACGGCAAGATTTCTCGTTCAGACTTTATGAACCAAGCCGCATCGTCTACTTTGTTCTCACTGTTCACGCCTATGGAAGTGGACATTTTATTCCATTTCGCATCTCTGGATAACCCTTCGAACGACAGACTCTCAAAAAACGATTTTGCCCGCGTGTTGGATCCTTCTTGGCAGGATCCTGTTGTTCTCTGGACCCAGTCACAGGCAGAGAAGGTTTCTGCAGCAAAAAATGCGTTAGTACATCCAGGCTCGTTTCTGTCCTCAGTTTTTGAGTCGGCCTATCATTTCTTTCTTGGCTCCATTGCTGGAGCCTTCGGTGCGACCATTGTCTATCCTATTGACCTTGTCAAGACCCGCATGCAGAACCAGCGCGTCACGAGCGGCGTTCCCGGTCAGCTTCTATATAAGAATTCGATTGATTGTTTCCGAAAAGTCATTCAGCGCGAGGGTTTTCGGGGTCTCTATTCTGGTCTTGGCCCGCAGCTTGTCGGTGTAGCTCCTGAGAAAGCTATCAAACTTACTGTGAACGACTTTGCACGAGGAAAGTTCACCGATCAGAATGGAAAAATTACTCTACTAGGTGAAATCATCTCGGGAGGTTCCGCAGGTGCTTGTCAGGTTGTTTTCACGAATCCTCTCGAGATAGTCAAGATTCGACTCCAGATCCAGGGTGAGGTTTCGAAATCTATTGAGGGTGCACCAAAACGATCTGCAATTTGGATCGTTCGGAATTTGGGTTTATTGGGTCTGTATAAGGGTGCGCTTGCCTGTTTAATGCGAGATGTTCCGTTTTCGGCAATTTACTTCCCGTCATACAACCACTTAAAGAAGGATTATTTTGGTGAGGGACCCAACAAGACACTTGGAATTCCACAGCTACTGGCAGCAGGTGCCATTGCTGGTATGCCTGCAGCATACTTTACTACTCCTTGTGATGTTATCAAGACGCGACTCCAGGCCGAGGCTCGTGCTGGTCAGACGCATTATAAAAATATTGCGCATTGTGCCAGCACTATTATGCGAGAAGAAGGATTTAAAGCTTTTTTCAAAGGTGGTCCGGCCCGAATTTTTCGTTCATCTCCTCAATTCGGCTGCACGCTTGCTGCATATGAGTTTTTGCAGTCGCTACTACCATATCATGCCTCAGGTACAACAGAGGCGGGTCACTCAGTTCCAAGCGGGCAGCAACGGCCTGTTTTACATAATGTGGATTTCATTCGTTCCCGTAATGCCATGAAGCTTTTACTTGATATCGACGAGAACTTTGGCTTACCACAGCCTGCTCCTGTCTCACACGGTTGGAAGTTTGTTCCTGGCTTTTCTCGCTAATTGCCGTCAGATTTCTGGAGTTTGTTCTTTGTTTGCGTTAGAGTGCATATTGCTTACATTTGTTTTACATTTTGTCGTTTATATATTGTTATTACATAATACAATATTTCATAGTACTACAGTGCAACATGATTTCGATTCAGTATATGAGTGCAATATAATATGATATGGAAGCTAGGAAGAATTAGAATATAATAACTATTATTTTTGCGCATCGTAAGATTTTTCTGTAGTTTATGAAACATAAACTATATATTTTATGTGAGATCCTGATAAGAGGAAATTTGAAATAGGGAACAAATGAATCATCTTATACATTAGAAAGAGTCTATGTTCGCGAGTTCAACTTCACGCATAAGCAAGTGATCATTTTATGCTAGTCTAAACATAAGGCCTGAACATTGATGCTTATGGAAGGCTAACTATTTCCATAAGAAATACTTCCGAACAGTCGATATCCTTCCCGTTTGAGAAAGATCCAATAATGCGGCTCCTCAACAGCTGAGCACAAATCGCCAAAATCCTTCTCGCTTGGTAACTGATTTTTTCAATCTTAACCATACCCATCATCAAATAGCGTAATGTCGTGGGTCTCAGTCGCATCAAAAAATGTCGCTCAAAAAGGTATCGTTAATGACCAATCGCGTATCATCAACTATGATCTCGAAAATCAGAAGCAAGAACCACTTCTGAAGCAAGAATCCGAGATCGAACCAAAATCAACCAAGTCGTTGACGATAACAGAGCGGAAGTCCCATCAAAAACAATGGAAACATAAAAATTGTCATAGTGACAACTGCTGTGCCAACAAAAAAAAGGAGCCATTGGCGACGAAGTTAAGTAACCGGCCTGATCCAGGAACTGGGCATGAATGCTGTCAACTTTTGCTTAATGAACAAGTTGATCAGCACAATCATAATCAGCATCTGAATGCATTCAACAAGGAACATAAAAAAACCCCTCGCGATAAAGAAAATTCAAAATTTGCTATGGCTACTACAAAAGTGGACCCGGAGATTTTCAAGAATAAAAGCGGGCGCTCAAAGCAACGAGTCTCTAACATTAATTTGAACATCAAATACTACTCCTGTGGTCCGACTGACAACTTAATGCAATGGATTAAAGAAGCGGAACATGCTCTTAAATCATACTGGGCCATCAGGCATCTCTGGGCTTACATTGTGCTAAAATATGTCATCGGCAAAGCTAGATCTCTTTTGCAATCGAGCGGAGCTCTAGATACTCCTAATTTAGACTGGGAAGAGATGAAAGATGTTCTGCTCGCTGAATACGATAAAGACGCACTGATCCTGTACCGATTCAATAAGCTCATTTCTATGCAAGACAACCCAATGAATCCTCACACTTATAGTAAGAAATTTGAGTATTTTCGCAGATGCGCAGCCATATTACCTGAATCTGAATTTGGCATCCGCATCATCTTTAGAATATTCTGGGCGTCGTTGCCATTCGATATGCAAACAAGCATCAGACGATTGGGGGTTCCCAAGTCCAGGCAAGAATTATATTCATTTCATTTTGAGAAAACAAAACAAATGTTTGAACAGCTGGAACAGCAATCATCCAAGCCTATAGGAAAATCGAAATCGGGTGCCAGAACAGGAAAGAGTTTGATACCATGCAGTACTTACTGCGAGCACTGCGGAATCATCGGTCATTTGAGAGCCGAGTGCAAATACCGTTGACTTCCAATTTTATTGTATACTTATACCGGCTGAGAATTTCCATACTGATTAGATAGATTGCCTTCGGTTTAGAATTTATGAAGGTCATGTGATGATACCAAAGTGGCTAAGTAATCCGAAATTGCAAGAGTCAAGGCGAAAGCCGAACAATTACATAATTATCCAAGTTAAGAGATGTAGTTATAAAACAGTAGATTAGTACAGAATATATACTTGGATAAGCAATTGAATAGTTCTCTATAAGCCGGTTGAGATGGTGGAGAACTCGGCTCCTGTTTGACTGGTCTGAGGAAATTAAAACGTGGCTTGTGAACCGGAGCGCGAAGCAAGATAGGAACCAAAAGCTTTGATGGGTGGCAGTCTAATCTTTTACCGATGTCCTATTTCGCGCAGAACCCCATTTTCAGATTACGAGAGTTTCAGTTTGCAATCCATTGCGGTCATAATTGCATAACTCATTCATCGAAACGCAGGATGACCACGAGTATTCCGAAGATTCCGATTATCGCAGCCCTGTCGGCACATCCGCCCTCTAAAACTGCAATAATACATAATTCATCCGGCAAGACCTTTGAGTATGGATCGCTTCTTAAAGATATAGCTCGGTGGCGAGCTGTACTCGGCAAGCTCAAAAATGGCGAAAAGGGCAAGCGAATTGCTATTATGGGCGAGAACAGCTATGAGTTTGTGACCTGTCTCCTGGCGGCCACTTCACTACCGGAAACTATTACGGTGCCGCTGTGTCCGAACCATACAGCGCCGGAAATTACGTATCAACTCAATGATGCGGACTGCTGTGCAATTGTTACGACTGCACGATTCAAAGAAAAACTGAGACCGTTGGTTGCCGATCGCGAGTTTCTAATTCATGAGGACATTGTGTTGCCCGAGTCGCCGACTATCGTGGACATTGTCGAGGACAGCGAAGGCGTCATCAATTCGAGTGGAATTATTCTCTACACTTCAGGCACTTCCGGAAATCCAAAAGGTGTTGTCATTCCCAACTCGACGTTGTTTTCTCAAGCGTCATCGCTTATTAAAGCCTGGAAAATCTCCAGTGAGGATACTCTCCTCCATACATTACCGCTGCACCATATTCACGGTATTTTAAATGGTCTTCTTGTTCCTCTTTATGTGGGTGGAACTGTGTTGTTTCAATTCCCTTTTTCGGCCGCGCCAGTATTATCGTTGCTTGCCCACGAAGATGAATCAGCACCTGTCGTCACCATCTACACTGCGGTTCCTACAGTTTACTCACGCCTATCGACTCTCTATCGGACATTTTCTGAGGAGAAACGAGCAGAAGTAACGAAGTCACTGTCGGCAAATCTAAAACTGGCAATGTGTGGGTCTGCTGCGCTGCCCGACCCTCTTCGCGATGGTTGGTCTGAGTTGTCGGGAGGTCATCCTCAACTTCTTGAACGATACGGCATGACAGAGGTCGGTATGGCTCTGAGTCAGCCATTAGAAGAAGAGAACCGTAAGAGTGGCAGTGTCGGGAAACCACTTCCGGGTGTACATGCCCGCCTGGTTGACAAGGATTCTCAGGAAGTTTTGTATCAGACAGTTGGCTGGGAGTCTGAGAGTTGGTTAACCAGCACTCCACCCAAAGAAGCTGATCAAGTGCAAGGTGAAATCGAACTTTCAGGACCTACTATTTTCCGAGAATATTGGCGTAAAGCAGAGGCGACCGAGTCCGCATTCGTTACGGATTCGACAGGTGCAAAATGGTTCAAGACCGGCGATATTGCAGGTGTCGACGGATTTGGCCGTTGGTGGATCAAAGGCCGTGAGTCTATGGATATTATCAAGTCTGGAGGAGAAAAGTTATCGGCACTCGAGATCGAGCGTGAAATTCTATCGCTGGCTGGTGTCGCTGAATGTGCAGTTGTTGGACTTCCGTCGGAGGTCTGGGGCCAGTCCGTGGCATGTGTGATGGTAATGAGCGATGGGTTCGAGCCGATGGAATTTGCGGATTTGAAAGCACAATTGAAACTCCGTTTAACGGGATATAAGATTCCCAAGGAGCTCAAAGTGATTGACAAGATTCCAAGAAACCAGATGGGCAAGGTCAATAAGAAGACACTAGTAAAGCAGGTGTTTCCTGAAAAGTTTTGATTTTTGTTAAATAATATATGAGTTATACTTGCATATACTCAGAACTACTTTAATACAAGAATTTGATGTAATATCTACGTGAACCTATTCGTCCGATATAACCAGTTTTGTTCGTTGATCTGGATTGAATCAGAGAACTTTTCCAGGTCTAGTCGGCAAGTCATGGAACTGAACCAGAAATGGTTTCCGAGGGGTTTTTACTCAACATTACCGAGCCAATCCCAGCGCGACGATTTTTGATGGACTATCCGGATACGATATAACTGTCCAACTTAAGAGTTTGTGAAATACGAATATTCAGCAGAGAACGCAGCAAACAGATCTGCGGTATTAGTGAATCTTAAGGACTATTAGATAATCGTAGAGGGCTTGTGCTGAGGAGAGTGATAGGTTGACCCTGGTGGCTGTAGACCGGGACAGAGGAAGGTAGATCTGCTGGGACCGCGCAGAGATTTGAGCGCGGGCGGAATTGATGATTTTATTACTTTGTTTTTTCAAAGATCCTGGTTCTTTCGCTGTGCGACTGTTTGTGATACTGTGCTTTCTAGATTTTTCCAGATCGACGTGTTCAAATGGTAGTCTTTTGTTAAGGCCTATTGTTTTTATTTCTTTCCGCAGTGACCTCGTGGCAGTGACATTGTAGGAGAGAACTTGCCGAGCTTATTGAGCGTAACGAAACCTCTTGAGCTTGCTTGTCTATTTTTCTTTTATATTTCTACCTTCTATTGTTTTCTGCTTAATCTTTGTTCATTTTGACCTTCTTTCATATTTTCGAGTTGCTTTGCTTATCCGCAAACTTGATCCGCAGTCAAAATGCCCGGCCCGACAAGATTTTCGTTGCTGTTCGCAGCTTATCCGACCATCACAGCAGCCATTCTTCTCGCCTTCAGACGACTTCAATACCCATTCATCGACCGGATTGTCGCTACTCAGACCTCTACGCGACTACTTCATCATTCAGCTACTAGCACAGCTTCCTTATCTGTTCCCACTAGCTCGTCTGCTACTGCCGCCGCCGTCACTGCAGCTTATTCTTCCTCGTCGGCTGCCTCGGCTGCATCCGCATCAACTGCTGCAGTTGGAATTGCTGGATCGAATCCAACTGCATCTGCTCAGCCGTCGAATAAAGCCACATATCAGTATATGGTCTCGCCAGCTTTTCGTGCGAAAGACAGATCCATTCCTCATATGCGGAGTACAAAGAAGCCCGAGCCACCAACAGATTCCGGTGAAGACAGCTTGTTTTATACCGAAGTCCAAGATAATCGGACAGTTGCTCTAGGAGTCGTTGACGGAGTTGGTGGCTGGAATGATATTGGTGTCGATGCCCGCCAGTTTAGTTATACCCTAGCTGATACGCTGAAAAGTTTAGCTAGACGGCTAATACCACTTCCACAAGGCGAGCAGAACGATTTACAATTGGCTTCACTCTCCGAATTTTCATTTCCTCCGCTATTACTACTTGATGCAAGTTTCAATCATTTGAAACAATCTGGTAAAGTCCAGGCTGGAAGCTCGACGGCTTGTGTTGGAATTGCTTACAGCAATGGAGCGTTCCAAACTGCCAACCTAGGTGACTCAGGATATCTTATTTTCCGTAATGGTAAAGTTTTTCATTCGTCGGAACCACAGACGCATTATTTCAACGCACCTTATCAACTTGCAATCATCCCCCAAAAAATCATTGAACAAAACGCCAAATACGGCGGCAAGAATTTTGACGACAAGCCCAGTGATGCAGTTCTAATGACACATCGACTAATGCATGGTGACGTTGTCGTATTTGTGACCGACGGCGTTCTAGACAATCTGCGTTCTCGAGAATGTTTAGGAATTGTGACGTATGAAATGCTTCGAACTGGGAATTGGGTTTTGGACCCCAAATCTGGGGACATCTATGCCAATAATGACAAACAGTTTACGGGAATAGAAGAATTGGCCAAGAGTTTTGTGGAAAAGGCGTACAAGGCGAGTCTTGATACTCGTAAAGATGGTCCGTTTGCTGTTGAAGCACGACGACAAATGAAAGTTGCTTATCGAGGAGGCAAGCCGGACGACATCACCGTTGTTGTTATGTTTGTCCAGCAGCCTAATGCGAAATCTGTACCGGAGAGATTATAGAGAATTTGAAATTTGAGTGTTTATTTTTGTTTCAGTTGATGCTATCATTATCTGACCAGAGTGTTTTCTTGGTTTGAATTTTGTTACGTGTGTTTACAGAAGTAGGTCTTTTTACGGAAAGAAGTTGGATAACTTTTGACAAGAGCATTTCAGAGAGCTTTGCGTTTTATCTGGCGTTAACAAGGCATTTGGTTTATCATTAGCGAGTATTATTGAATTATTGATTGATTTTGTTCGATGAGTTTTTTACGTTACTAGTTTAATTTAAATAAAGAGAATTTCAGTTTTCACCAACTGACTGTGGCCGTTAGTAGAGCAGGCAGAACAATGACCGTCTTTCACGTGACCTGAATTGTTATACTCCAGAAGTTGATTGAACCCTGATTCCATAATAGTTTCATTCTATTTAGTATTAAATAGAATATAAAGCTTGTGACAATAACTTGACACGAGTAATAGTACAGCGAAATGAGTTTCCGTGAACGCCGGCGCAGAAGACCTGTATCGTCACGAGCGGCGAATCGGTTCGATTCCTATGCCCCCAAGCGCCTGGCCGTTCAAATTGTTGTTCTCCAGAGTATATATTATGTATCTGTTGCCTGCTTGATCCTGTTTACCTGTCTTGTTTCCGGGACACGATTTTCAGGATCGCTAGTATTTTCTTGGAGTTCGATTAGAATAGACACAACTGTCGGTTGGACTTTGTCGTTCATATGGTTCCTCGCAGGTTTACTAAAGTAAGTCCATCAGACAGAATGAGCATAAGTGGAAACATGCACTCTTGCTAACTATATTAGTGTTTTACCTCTTGCTTTCTTTGTCGGAAGAAGCAAGCTAGTCCCTGATTTCGTACTTACTTTACATGGGATCAACTTATTTGTCACTTGTGTTTTCACTCGTTCGTTCCCTTCTTCAGTCTTATGGTGGATCCTCCAATTCGCATCAATCTCAATAATGTTATTCCTTGGGACTTGGGCATCTCGGCACCGTGAACTCAACGTGTTATATTTTCCTCCTTTAAAAATCTCCTCTTCAACCTCTGCTTCTTCATCAACTGCCTTACCAGGCGTATCCTCCGACTCGACCTCGAATTCAGTCATTGAGGAATTTGAATTGATCGACCGTGTCGATCTCCGGCGATCAGATGAACGGCCGACATCCTCCAAGTCGTCGAATTCAGCTCGGTCGCTCGTATAGATTATATTAATTCATTGGGTTTTTGTGCATCGAGGTTACTGTTAATTTTTGTGGGTTTTGGTTTCAAATAAAATTAGCTCCAGCATTGTCCTACTCGGGAAAATATAATCTCAAAAGCTTTTTATTTAAACATTATTTAGGGTCCACATTATACTTCATCTGCACACCCATAGCGGCAAGCTCTACGTCCAAATATTTCAACACATAAGGAATGCCAACCGTAGTCGTATTATCTCCTCCTTGGAACTTATGGCCCGCACCATCTTCCCAGTAGTCACATCCAGCGCCGCCAGTAAAATCTGCTTTTGATCCAAGAACTCGCTTTGCACATCGGCGGCAGCGAATCTCACTGGCACTACCAACTGTGGGAATAGTACTCACAGTTGACAATTGTGATCCGCAGTCTCTACAAATCACCGTCTGCGTGTAATCTGAACAATTCAATAAGCGATCTTGCATCAAAAATGAAGTTCCGTGAGCAATCAGCGCATCTCGCTCCATTTCTCCGACTCGAATACCTCCAGATCGTTTACGTCCCTTTACAGGCTGCATTGTTAAACTGTTCACTGGTCCTGTCGATCGAACTTGGTATTTATCGTTCACCATGTGCCGGAGACGCTGGTAATAAACAACTCCGATATAAATATCTGCCTTGAACTCTTCGCCCGTAATACCGCTATACATTGGCTCGTTTCCATGGTAGTTATATCCCGACTCAACAAGCTGTTTGCCGAAATAGTCTGCAGCGGTGTTTTGCTCATTAAACTGGAATGGAGTTGAGTCTTGGGCGATTCCATGCATCGCTCCAGCTTTACCTGCAAGTGATTCGACAAACATACCAATAGTCATTCGTGATGGGAATGCATGAGGATTGATGATAATATCTGGCTGAATCCCCGATTCGGAGAATGGCATGTCCACAGCAGGATATCGCTGAGAGCAAACACCTTTCTGGCCGTGACGTGACGAGAACTTGTCACCAATTAGCGGAGACCTCGTAATTCGTAATTTCACTGATATAGATTGAAACTCGTTGTCATTGTCATCGCCTAATAAACGCACTTCTTCCACAAAAGCTGCTTCAGACGATTTGTATGACAAAATCTTAGTTCGACCAACGTTCTCATCAAAATACGCAGCAACCGGATCTCCTTGCTCTAGCAGAACACCAATCATAGGCAATCCGTCTGAATCTAGTTTGTCACGCCACGTCTCAGGCCAAGTGTCGGTTCCGAAACCAAACCTCTGAGTAACAGGCTCTCCTCTTCGACGCTTTTCACTTAAATCGAACTTCTCCACTTTGATCACCGTCCCATATCCAAATCCCCGCTCATGCCCTGATTTATTTAAAATCATGGCATCATCCATGTCGTAACCGGTATAGGAAATAACAGCTACAACAGCATTCATACCGTTAGGGAAATTGTCCAATCCAAATTCATCATAAAGCTTCGCTTTTACAATGGGAGTCTGACCCGTCTGTAAGCGATAAAGTTTATTGTCTGCTCTGTATCTAAGCGCAGTACCCGGAGTTCCCATGGTCTGTTTACTCATCTGACATTGATACATATTGCGAGGTGACTGATTAAAGTCGGAGAAGGGTGTCATATTAGCTAGAATTGACAAAATGTTCGTCGGCGAAAATTCAACATGCGTATGCACGCCCGATTTAATCTCATCAGGCGTGCATGCGATGTTCATGTATACTTGCTCGAAAGGACCTAAAACATCTTCCTGATCCAATGGTAGATATTTTACAGGCCTCAGCATCCGTGCCTGCATTGAAAACATAAAAAGACCAGGATACTGACCACCGTTCGAAGGAGGGACAAGACCAATTTCCAAATCTTTCGGAACGCCATGGGTGCCTTCGACTTTCCAAAATCTTAGAGAGTCTGCTACTCGTAGAGCATTCTTGTGAGAACACCAACCAATTACTTTACCATCTAGTTGGACACAGCATAAATCAGGACCTGCGGATCCAACGATATTTGGAGCACTAACTCCTAAAGATCGAACCAGAGCAGGGATTCCAGAGACATCAACAAGCTGGGTAGAAATTCGGCATTTATATGCCAAATGATTAAGTAAACCACACGGAGACCCATCAGGGGTGTGGACTGGACATAAAAATCCCCAACTTTCAGGCAAGAGCTTACGAACTGTAGTTGTCTTGAGCTGTGCAAAGAACGATCCTCTATGAACCATTCTGAAATGAGATATGAAACGATAAAAATTAATTTTTTCAGCAACAACGGTATATCCAGATACCTGTTGCAAATCTAACCCGGACTGTGAAACCAAATTCCCAGTGGATAGAAAATAATTTAATTTCTTGCCGATGTTATCATTGATGCGATGGAACACCTTTGCCAAATACTTTTCATCTGCAAAATTCACTGGTTGATTTCGATTAAGATCTTGCTGAACCTGTAAAGCAAAACTATTTAAATACTCCTCAATTTTTTCTTTGATAATCATGCCGTACAGAAATCCGCCTAGTAAAACCTCTTGATGCTGAGCTGCATCTGGGTTGTCAGGAGAACAGTCACCTCCAACAAGTGCATAAAGCTTGCGCATCATGAAAAGCAATAAACGGAATTTATCATCAGGCGATGAAAGATGAACAAGAACTACCCTTCGTATGAACTCGCGGCCTACTTGTAAATCTGTTTTGTCCCTCGATGCACCGAGAACAACACGGAACTTATCACCAAGAAAAGCTAAGTTTTCGTCCTGAGTGTGGAGGTGAAAGACTTTGTAGGCTCGCAGCATGAGCTCGAGTCGATCGGTTAAAAAACTGTTGTGTATATCACTACCAACAATTCCGTCGAAAATTTCCTTATCATTTGTACTAACGAGAGCTTTGAGAATCATCATTACCGGGATGAGATACTCATTCTTGCGCCATGAAAATCGGAAGGTAATGCTACCATCGGTAAGATAGTGGAGAACATTTGTTTGAGAAGTTTGATCAGAACGTACACAGCGAATCTGAATACCATATTGCGAGTAAGATTGTCCACGGCTAGTAAATGAAGGGCGAATAATAGCCATGGGGTGATTACGACGTTGAACAATCAGCATTCGAATCAATTTTTCAATGCCATTAATGATAAAGTAGCCTCCCAGCTCCTCTGATTCCTCTTTATGTGCAATTAATTCTGCAGGTGACATTTTTTCCAAATGACATCTATTTGACCTGAGCATGATGGGTATGTATCCTACATCTCTATTCTCCGAAAGCTCGGGACCATCATTGACGCGATACGTCAACCGTAAAATCATGCGAGCCTGATAAGAGGTATGCCGCTCACGAGACTCGGCTGGATAAACACGTCGGTTAACGGTGGTCTTATCTCTGCCAGATAGAGTGGGCTTGAGAATTTGAACTTCGTCAACACGATCTTTTGTCACAAGTCAGTTTGAGATCAAAGATCGTTAGAGTAAATGACACTCACAGGTAAATTTGTTTCCCGATTTTTGCGTCTCATTAGAGTCAAAAATAGTTTTTTCACCTATGTCTTTGACCGCATAGTCCAATAATCCATCTGTTGTGAGAGCATTGAAAGAGCCGATGTGAGGAGCGACTGCTTCTTTCAGAAGCGGGAACGCCGACTTGTCTTTTGGCGGATTCCGAAAATAAGCCTCCCTTTCAAGAGTGTTAAACGATAGACTTTTTCTGTCTTCAGACATGCTATTCCGATCAATCACTGCCTTTGTCATAATCAGTCTGCCATTGAACAAGTGTACATAAGTTATTTTGCTTGATAGTCAAAACTCGAGTTGGGAGGAATTTTTTTTCCTTGAATTCGTTGTCCCAGCGATAAATTGCTTACGTGAGCGAGTTTGCGGAAACTGGAATCCCAAGCAATTTACAGGAGTGAACGGTACACATTTATGGGGAAACTCACAGCGTAAAAAGTCGCGAGAAAACCAGAATATCAAAAAACTTGTTCTCCTAGCTGTAGTGTATCTGAAATGGCTAAAGTAGAGGACTTCTGTCAAAAACGGCTTGAGTCAAAATTTCCCGTTCACGAAGGCGGCCCCCGCATCACCCGAACAAGAACCATTACTAGCTGTCTTCTTTGCTATCGGCGCAAGGTCAAATGCGACAAGCTGAAGCCGGCCTGCAGCCAGTGCCAGACTATGAGCACGAAGTGCGAGTATATGCTAACTACTGCTTCAGAATGCAGGAGATCTGCCAAACGAAAGCGGAATTCGCCTAATCATGTGAGGGAGGAAGACTTAACTAGTAATGGCTTAGCCTCGCCATCTGACGATCTTGGTCCAGACAATAAAGCAGTTCAGGTTCACGAAGTCACAACTAAAACTACAGATGAAGCACCCACCGATGAGGGCGGCGAGAATATGCTTGGAGTCATGACTGTCGATGGCGGCACGGGCGAATCTCAATATGCAAATATGGCCTATTGGGGTTCCATGCTGGAAGATGTAAGTATCATATGATTTGATCGATAGTGAACCCCATGCTGATAGACTTCCTGCAGGTTCCTCTGTTTGAGGATGTATTAGACAAAAGTGTCCGCTCAAATACTCTACTACAGTCTGAGCCGAGGACTGACGAGGAAGTACTGGGCGAAGTTGCCGATTTTCTTCCCTCAAAGTCTGAGGCAGATTTATGTCTCCAGCAGTATCTCCGAGCGATTCAGCCACTGATTCCTTTGTTTGATCGAACAGATCTGATCAAGCGCTATACAGAGTTTTGGCTTACCTTTCGATATGAACAAAAATTTCCAACTTTTGTGTCAGTAATATTCTTGATTTGTTATTGTGCTTGTCTGACCAAAAGTGAGGAGCTGAACTATGTTGAAGGTGAGCCCTGTTTAAGAACAGAGTTAACATATCAAGCTGAGGTGGAACGATATCAAACTGCTCTTGAGTTATCATTAAAACTGTGTTTGTTCCCATGTCGACCAACCACAGATTGTCTCATTGCGGCTGTAATCCATCAATGCTGTACTCACAGATCTTCATCTGTTCATAATGCGACGGAAGTAGCTCAGCTTGTTCGAGTTGCTCAATTGATGGGACTATACCGCGATCCTACTCGGTTTAGTAAACTTGGTCTCGATCCACCTGAAATAAAGACTCGTCGAGGTCTCTGGTTCCACCTTATGTGTATGGATATTAGTGGTTCTGTGTGCTGCGGTTTACCACCGACGATTATTGATGGTTCGCATGATGTTGAGATGCCAGATGAAAACGTTGGCTATGAACAAGAGCAAATGTCCCAAATTCTTGCGAACGGCAAGCATGGTGCTCTTCGCATACAGGGACTACAACTTCAATATATATATGGTCTTCGCAAAGTACGTCCCCTTAAGTTTGCTCAGTTGGTTGAAGAAGCAAACAATTATGCAAAAGAGATTAAAGTCAGAATTGCTAAACTGCGAAATATGACATTTGAAAAGCGCCATCCAGAGGCATCGCTTGCGCAACTGGAAAGTTTTCGGAATATGGCGTGCTTATATATGGAGTTATTATGTTCTAGAACATATTGTATGTTGTACCACCCTAGCTTGGATGGTTGGGTATCTAAGCGAAAAGATTTGATCACTGCAGCGACGAAAGTCCTGCGGCTATGTATTGAATATGCAAATCTTCCAGAATGCAAGGCGATTATATGGTATTTCAGAGTAGTAAGACCACACCACAGTCTCATTCTAGTTATGAAGGATATTTATTGTCACCCCAATGAGCCTATCAGCGAAGAAGGTTTTGAAGAGTCGGGAGTTGATGGTCGGATACGTATTGTCGAGCAAGCGATTGGTGACTATGAATATATGCAATTGCACAAGCTTTCAGATTATGCAGAGTCGCAATGGAAGGCCGTGCTTAAAGTTAAAGATCTGGTATGGGCATCTCTACCGGCCGAAATACTTGCAAAATCGACACTAGGCAACCTTACGCCTGCCGAACTGCGAAATAGTGCCCGTAATGCCTCATCTACGGAGTCCGATTCAGGTCCCTCAACTACATCAACTATTTTCACTGCTCCTTCTGAACCCGAGATAGCCACTCCATCAGGATCTTCGGACGAAACTATCAAAGAAGTTCCTGCTGTGTTCAGCAATGAAATCAATTCGATACTTAATCACAATGGATTCCCGCCGGCTGTTCCACATGAAGAGACTACGGGTCTTCGTAAGGCTGATGCTCCAGTTCCAGACTCTTCATTGAGTCTACTTACTGGTCCCATAGAAGACGATGATATTTTACAGAGAATGGCCAATCTGAATTCCTGGGACATAGATTGGCTTTCGTTTGTGTTTGATTTACCGCCAGCTGGAACCAATCAGCCGAAGATATAATTTATTTTATAACTCGAATTTTTGGCTAGTTTCGAACTGGGATCTCTAGTCGATTAGCTGCTTGAGCAATCTATGTTAGTGCTCTAAGGCTACCTAATATTATCTTCGTAAGCAGCTTTGAGTAGAGATCCAACTGATTTCAAATAATACTTGTTTTTACTCTTAATTTTTTGACAAGTAGCTGGTTGTACACGCCAGGCTTTGAAATCAGTGCTTCTCGACACATTTAAAGGAAATTAGAGCTTAAACCCTCAAATCGCTTTTCTATACAAGAAAGATGACACGTAAGTCAATCGTCATGACCTACTAAGTCTTTGGACTTTTGTTACTTCCAAAGTTTCTTATAGCTTTGATAATATATTGACTCCAAGATATCTGAAAACAATTTTCGGCATAGTGTCCCTAAAGTGATTATTAAATTGACAAAATATTACACGACCGAATTTTGTTGAGCAAGATCGTTCTTATCAGAATACTCTTGATGCACCATCTCAATTTTGAGAGTAGGATTCAATTGCAAATCAATTTCCGTATGCCTGCCTTTGTACTGGCTTCTCACATCTAACGATTTCTCAACAGCTTGCCGGAGTCCTGAAACGATTCCTTTATCCGCGCTATCAATAAACAGCATGTCCACTGACTCCAGACTATTCCCAGTTAGATATCGAAGACGCTACGAGATGTAAACAAAACTAGTCAAGATGGAAAACTTACCTAAGCGATGCAGTTTCGGGGAAAAAGAAGTAACAGAAAATGCACATACTTGCATTTAGCGCAGCAAAAATAATGTACAGTCGGTAGCCAATGTTGGCTGCAGCAACAGGGACTATCTGTACAACCATATATGTGAATATCCAGCTAGTAGCAGTGGAAAGTGCGGCACCTTTAGTCCGTGCGCTTAGTGGTAACAATTCTGAAGGATATACCCAAGTGTTGGCCATCGTGCCCCAAGTAAAGAAGGACTGGAACAGAAAAGTCGCGATTGTAGCTATAATACCAGCACCTTTTCCAGGAGTATGAATCATGGCTGATAAGACAGCCATACAAATCGTCATTCCTGTGAGACCAGTTAAAAACAACCGTCGACGGCCTGCCCGGTCAATAAGGTACCACGTCACAATAGAAGAAGCCAAAAACCACAATTGCAAGAAGCCGCCCATAAGCAGCGATAGGTGTCGGCTCAGGCCAACGTTCTGTTCGTAAATTACAGTCGAATAATATGTAAGAGCGTTTGTTCCAGTAAGCTGCTGCAACATGGATCCAAAGCAAGCGATACCAACACGAGTACCTCGTTGGATACCACCATTCAGGAACAAATCTTTCCAGCTCACTTGACTACTCATATCATCCCCTGAAAAACTCATGATTTCGTTACGCTCCCGTATAACATCAGGATCATCACAAGGTAAGCCACGAAGATCTGAGATTACTTGCAAGCCTTCGTCGATGCGGTCATGCAAGAGTAACCATCGAGGTGACTCGGGTAAGAAATAAGCCAATACAATGAGAATAAAAATAAAGACTAGCTGAAAAGCCAAAGGAAAACGCCACGAAATTGAATGAGGAAGATAGGCAAAGCCGTAATCAATCCAGTAAGCTATGACGATACCCACAATCAAAGTTGAAAGTTCGACTCCAATATCATGACCACGATGGACAGCTTTAGAGCATTCTGATTGATATACAGGGGTCGTAGATGTAAGCATGCCCAAACCAAATCCAGTAGTGATGCGGCCAACAATCATTTGAGCCACGCTAAAGGCAGCTGTCTGAATAACAACACCAAGCGTAACTACTATGCTACCGTAAAGGACACATGGTCGGCGACCAAGACGATCTCCAACGCCGGAAATTAGAAGGCTACCAAAGAATGAGCCGATACAAAGTAATGATGTAACAGTTCCTTGAAGATCTGAATTGCCATTCAATGATGGAAACACTTCGTAAAACTGGTCAGACGTAATGAGTCCTGACATCACCCCATTGTCATAGCCAAAGAGAAGAAACGAAGTGGAACACATGAGGGTAACAACATGCACCAATGCTCGTCCGCGCAGATTGAAAATTGTCATTCTGATGATTGAAATATGGTTCCAGAAAATAATGACAATTCAGTTGACCATGAAATATGGTGGTTACACTGGAATGACAGAAGATACAGTAGCCGAAGATTGGAAGCAAACAGGATGTAGCAGATCATGTCTAACTTGTACCAACCGGAAAGGAGAGACTAACAGGCAGTTGAATGCGGGGAACCAAAGAACTGATATTCAAGATCCAATTTTCTGGAGAAGGAATGACGGAACTTTAGTTCATGTCTCGGTTAGTTAGTAGTGAGCGATACATATATGGCCGTGTAAATCTCGGCTCGGTTGTTGCGCTTTGTTTAAAGACTTCAATTGTACGACAGCATTCTAGAGATGTGAATCCGCGGTAGTCGGTATTAGTAGCCGAAGATAAGTTTAAGTCTAGATATTGTAAGAATTTTTGAGCACAGGGAACATCTGCTTCATTTGAAATGGAGCAGACCGGTCGGTCAAGTGAATGTAAAGTTTTGCCGTTCCTGGGCCGAAAACGTTCAAAGCTCGGCACGAAGAGAGTAAACTGAAAGAAAAGAGTAAAAGTCAACCCCACGCTATGGCTTGCCCAGGCAGCAAATTCACGATTCATTGTTACCCCGCAGAACAAAATAAACGAATCTGAAAATAAAGCTCGGACGAAGAGTAATAATAAGATTCCGCGGCATCTCGTAGCCTATTTTCAGCCACACGACTCCGCTATAATCCACATGACTTATTTGAGCCCTCATAAGTCAACGTTAATCCGCCCGCTTTGCAGACCTATCTTCAAGAGGGCACTCTTAGCAGCGATCGCATGAGTTTTTTGAGCAGTGTGAAAATTGGATCGCACTAAACAATGAACTCATATCCGAAAACGTTTGCTGATCTGCCAAGTTACCAGGATCTACCTAATAAGCAGCAATACTGGCCATATCCCAAGGGCTCTGCAAGAGAGTCCGAGGGAATGGTGGGACTTTTGACCCCTGAGCACATCGCTCAGTGTGCGGCCTCGGAGATTCGTACCGGCGAGCGTGTCAACTTGGAGATGCCAGTACAAGAAGTCGCTGTACCATTCTTTAATCGCAAAGGTGCTCAGGTAGATATTCACTATAACCCATTTCCAGTAGCCTTCGATGACGAGATTTACTTCAATCCTCAAGCCGGGTCTCAATGGGATGGATTTCGTCATCACTCGCAACCCTTAACTTTGACTGCCGGCGTCACTCCCGCACATAAAACAGCGCTCCCTGAGAACGAGCAATACGTGTGGTACGGTGGCACCAAGGGCTCTGAAATTGCATTTCCAGGTAGTGACCGACTGGGAATAGGATATCTTGCTCAGAAAGGAATTATTGGCAGAGGTGTCCTGCTAGACTACGCTAGGTGGGCTGAAGAGCAAGGAATCCAGTACTCTTGTTTCGAGCGACATGCCATACCAGTGGCTCATCTCAAACAGATAGTTACTGACTATCAAATAGAGTTGCGATACGGTGATATTTTGTGTATCCGATCTGGAACCACTATGCAACTCCGCAAGCTTTCCATTCCATTACCAGACATCAACTCAAGTGAACCCAGAGCAATCGGAGTGGAACAGTCAGACGAGCTGTTCGAGTGGATTTGGAACAATCATTTTTGTGGGCTTGTAGGAGACGCGCTAGCATTTGAGGCGTTTCCTTCGCCATCAGAAACATTATCTCTGCATTTCACATGTCTCGCGGGGTGGGGGATTCCAATCGGCGAGTTGTTTGATCTCGAAGCTTTGGCTGTCAAATGCCATGAACTTCGTAGATATTCATTTTTTTTCGTTTCGATACCGATAAATGTTATTGGTGGTGTATCTTCGCCACCAAATGCAGTTGCAATTTTTTAGAATTTCTCCACAATATATGTCATTTTAATGAAGTTTTGAGGATAGAGCTCGTGAGATACGTATTGTTGTTCCTGCAGCCGCACACACCGCTCGGATCACTGAACCTCGAAGTATTACCAAATATACAATAGTATTTCAACATCCGAGCATTTTAATAAAACAGAAGAACTTTAGTGTCAGTTAATTTCTTCGCTCCTCGTGCAATGCATGCTGTGAAAGCTATGGTAATTAAGGAACTAACTGATGGTTTTGAATTCCGAACAAGGATACCTTCCGTAGTAGGCTGTGCGAAACTAAAGTACTTGCATCATACGAACTGCTCCTACCTAACTGCTCTCACATCAATGCCGTAGTTCTCTAATTAAGGGCCAGTCTCAGCTTAAGAAGAATTATAACATTAACTGATTCAGAGTCAAAACAATAAATTATAATAGTATCCAACTCACGCCAAATAGCAAATGAACTTCAGAATTGCACCTGGACAAATTATATCATTACAGTATATCCTCGCAAAACAGAGCCTTCTCAAGAGTTCCCAGATAAGTTCGCGGACAATCGATCCTGCTTCAGTATATGCTCCCTAAATGCCTCCGACGACATTTCTAAAACCACCACTAAGACAAAACTAACCAAACAACATAATAATGCATGAAGGCTAAAAAACACACTCTTCGCTGCTGCTTTGTTAAATTTAGGTTTCATCAATCTGGTCTGTGAACTATCAAGAAACGGATTGTCTCGCAGTACGCGATTGACCATAATTGTCAGTTCCCGCAAAGTAAACCGCTTTAGAAGAATTTTGTATGAGGAGGCCGTCAAGGGTGAAGGAGGGAAAATATGAAGCGATGCAATGGCAATGAAGCATGACAAAATACCATATACAAGCGATGCATCACGCCATCTTGCTGGATCTCCTGCTTTACCCAAACTAATGACAGAATAGCCAGTAAGGCTGAATACAAGATCAATGAATAGAAAGGCTGGTAAAAATAAAAATGCTATGAACTTAAGATCTTGACCTGTATAAAATGATCTGACACTAGAAGTGGAAAAGATATATGCAGAACTGCTTCCAAGTGCAATAATAGCCTGAGTCACAAATAGCTCGGCAATGTTCGTAATCCAGTACTGAGCAACTAAAGCGAGTCCGGCGGCAAATAAAGAAGCGCTAGGTAACTGGCTGAAACTAGCCTTTTTCAATAAAAAACTTGAAAGAATAAGAATTGCGTAAAACAAGAAGGACATTGTTACAAGAATGACTATAAAGACTTTTTTGGAAATATCCAGATCAGTACATAGATATGATATAGCCAATGGCGGCTGCCCTTTGAAGCCCAAACAAAATGAAAAGAGAGAAAAAAGCGATATAAAAAATACTTTGAAATTAACCTTCCGCATCAGCAGATGCTCTTCTCTCAAAGACCAACGTGCCTGGACATCGAAGGAAGGAAGCTCATTGTAAAGCGAATTGAGCCCAAGCGCCTCAGACTTGACCGGATCATCAAAAATGGACTGCCGAGTTGCAACACAGTCTAAATACTGCTCATTCCGGGAAGCTAGTGTCCAGGAACTGAATGTTGATGGAACATCAGATAATTCAGGCCAGTCCTTTGGAATGTTGAGAACATTTACGTCCTCTCCGTTCAGAGCCTCCTTATCAGCCTCTGTGAGAATAACCTCGAAATCATCGAATTGAATCGACATTTCTGATTCCAAACCTCTTCTATCGAGATTTGAAGCAAGCAAAAATTGTAAGGCCAGATAATTGAACGATTTAGTTCAAACGTACTGTCGAAGGCGATATAAATCCCTCATGTCTTTAGTCTTTAATGGCCAAACAGCCTCACGTGCTGGGAGATGGTCCGAACATGGTAACGAAGCGGGCTTGGCCGCAGTAAACTGGTAGACCGATATTAAATGAAAGCACGAGACATTTATTCAGTTTTTGGCTGTACGGCTGATCAACGTTCCATCTTTGCTCTCCGAGATTTTTGAATATTGTCTTCTTTGGTATGGTTAAACCCATATAAGCTCATCAATGTCGCTTTTACTCGCTAATCGTGAGATTGTTCTGACAGAGTCCTACAAGGAGGCATTGAATGGAGAAGATGCCAATATCTTGAATATTCCAAAAGACTGGCCCGAACTGTCTAGTGGGCGTCCCAAATTTCGTTTCTGGATGTCAGCTGCTAGGAAGGAGCATTATTTGGATTGTGTAGCAACTCAACAGTCTATTTTCGATGATCCCATAAAGGCAGACGCACTTGGGCTGAACGCATTGTACGAACAGATACCGTCGTTCGATCCTATGGCACGCTGGACATTGAGAGAAGAGCGCCGGGTTCAACGGAAGATCAATGGCCAAGTCCTCATTTTGAATATTTTGTCCTCTTTTTTCTTTCGTACGAACGGTGTTGGATTATCAATCTCCTTCATAGCATTTACGATTATTAAGAATTCTCCGTCGGCAAAGGCTGTGTTTGTCGCCTTCATTGTATTGATATTATTGCTTTCCCTGGCCGCAATTCTTCTTCAACTAAATCTACCGCATGTGGCTGATCCTCGCCGTTTGGTTGGCGCATGCCTCCTTGTTATAGGATTGGGATCCATAGCTCAATACTGGACTAGCAACATTTTCATGCTACTTCTAGCTGTGGCAATTCTTGTGCTTGGAAGCTCTGCTCGTGATTTTTCCGATTGCTGTATGAAATCATTTTATACCTTTCAAGGGTATGAGAGAATAGGAGATTGGGATGCTCCAGAGTCTGCATTGGTTGATCTCATGTTCACTCTTGTTAGTTATAAAATCATTAGTATCGGACCTGCTGGAGATCCTACAACAACATGGCGTCGCATATGGGTTGTATACGGTCTCTCTTCGTGCATCCTTTCAATTTTATATCTTTACCTCATGCCCCCTTCGCCTTTAGAGGTGTCCTCGTACAAAGTTCTGCGGAAATGGTTTACTTCGCGAGAGCTTACAATTATGGTTAATCGGATCTTTCGGGACAACCCGTTCTACGTCAATTCGCCGGAACGAAAGATACGACCGAAATCCAAATCCGTTATGAGAAACATGTTAGACTTACAACCCTCACTTTCTGAACTGGCAAATTTGTTTCATTTATACCATCGATATACATTTGCGTAAGTTTGATGAATTAATTAACCGAAAATATCATTTGGCGAAGGAAGCGGCGATGAATTTATGAGTCTGCATGGCCAAGTTGCATTAGTCGATCAAGTTTACAGCAATACCTTTAAGAACATACAAGTGTGTTGAGGTATGAACGCATGAACGCATGAATGTATCTACTTGTGACTCACAGTTAACAATAACAGGCGCACCATTATTTACCTAGTGGTATCCGAGGCAGCTATCCGAGGGAAAAATAGTCTACTGAATAATTCCAGTATTTAGACTGTAGCACTTCTCTATTGCATGTCGAGAAGTCGTACATTCCAATCATCTTTTCCATCTACTAGGCTGATCATGTACATTCGCTCAGCCCATGCAGAGGCAGACCTCCGGTCACTTCGCCATATTATTCACGAAAATCCTCTCGGAATTTAACAACCGGCATCCAATCAAGCCTATACCCATTCTTGCAATCCAGTCACATCTCCTTCATTCTTGATGTCCAAGACCGATCTAGCGAGACCGAACTTGGATGCCTGCGTGGGCATCTCGCGCGAGCAAATCCGCAGAGCAAGGCAATCATCGACACTTTGACCGCGAGCCCTCAGTTAAACAATATCTTAGAAGACGAAGTCCTAGTCATATTTTCTGTCGCCGCCCACCATTACGTTACCCCCAAGTTCTACACCGAAACTAAGCCAACATCAGGCAAGGTCGTTCCTACTTGGAACTATGCTGCTGTCCAAGCATACGGAAGAGCTAGAGTCTACTTTGATTCCAAATCAGAATACACCTCAGCATTTCTCCAACAACAGATTAGCGATCTTAGCCATCATAATGAGACGACCACTATGGGCTACACAGGAGGGGATAAGCCGACCGAGTGGAAAGTGTCAGATGCGCCAGAACGATATATTGAGATTATGAAAAAAAACATCATCGGCATTGAGATTGAGATTAAAAGGCTGGAGGGGAAATTCAAGATGAGTCAGGAATTGAGCCAAGGAGACAGAGAGGGCGTGATCCATGGATTTGAGAGCTTAAATAATGAAGTAGGTCGAGAGGTATCACGATTGGTCGAACTACGGGGCGATTTAGAATATCAAAAGTAGCTCAATGCTCTTGCCTTTCTATATAGTTTAACATTCTAAGATATCTTATAATTTTATGCTCGTATAGACTTGATAGCGACAGCAAACCCTCAAACACAGATTATATGATCGTTTGACTCTCATGTTTACTAACAAGACTTGTGATTATAATAGGTTTTGAGATAATTGATGCATTATTACTACATAAATAATACTTGTTTAGTATAGGCAATTATGGATTAGTACTAGATTAGACATAGCTGAATCAAATAATTGAAATCAAATTGAATTAATCAGTAACTTGTTCAAAAAAATATAGCGGAAAGGTATTTTATTATTTTATTATATATTTTAATAAACAAATTCAACTTGTTTGTATTTATTTGTATTAACTTACAAATTTCCGTAAAACTATAGAAACAAAAAAAATTGATTGTGATAAATCAACGTAGAACGGCAAAGTGCAAAGACAAAATCTGAGTAACCGGACAATAAATTAGAATTGATTCGAGCTAATTAATATTATACAGATCCAATGGCGTTGTTTTATTAATTACGGATTTCACATAAAATATTCTCTAACTCTGCTAAAATATTAGATGTTCGGACAATACAAATTATACGTCAGGACGGTATCATGTCATAAATGTTGGTAGAACGACATCTACCACGCTTGCTCATATAATAGAAGTTGAAAAGGAGATATTTCAAACCAACACGAGAATGCTGAACCAAATACCAGGTTCCAATGCGGCAACTAAAAAAGAGGTGATGGCAAAAAAAATACGATACTATTTCTATAGCAAGATATTTTGAGCAGGTTTTGGCAAAAGCGATATCGAAAAGTATTGTTAAGGCCCACGACGATGTGTTTAACGCTCGCGTTCCTGAATAATTGGGAGGAAGCGAAAGGTATCGGAAGAAATCGCAAGTTTCAAGTTGCACTGACCCGGTGCGATCCGGGTCAAGGATGAGAAACCAACAATACCCAAATATAGTACGGACCCCGGAACTTTTACCCTGAGAAGAAAGCAAGGTCCGAAATTGAGCGTGAGTATCCAGGCTACAACAACCCCATGAAAGAGACTAAGCCAGTTGTAAAGGTGAGAACAACGCATAGATCCGATAAGTTATTAAACGACAAAGCCAAGATAAAAGCTAATTAAAATGATTCAGCAAAGAAAAGGCGCAATTCCGACTTGAAAATTTCCGTCCGATTAAAAATCCAAACCATGGATATCATTGATCCATACAGCCCTTACAAATATCCAAAAATATACAAAAGCCAAATACCAGGAAGTTGAGGGTTCTTTGCAGGACATAGAACGAAACAAATATCACGTAACACGCCTTACTAACCCATCACACAATGAATAGCCAACGACAAAGACATTGACCGTGCATATCCACCAATCGAACGGAACCTAGGGAACAACATCAGGAACCGGATATTCTATATCGGAAACTTCCCAAAAGACACAATCTTTCAAATACAATGTACTGAGTTTCGAAGTATTGCAGAGGACAAGGCATATTTGCACGTGCAAATGAGCTCATTTATATGTTTCATTGGCGCAGAACCGACCGTGCACCAAGAAAAATAGCATTTTGCACTTGGACCAACCAACGACTCGGTGTATTGAGAAAGAACATACGAAGGATCTAAGCAACGCGGTGATTGAAAAAAAATACCATACATATCGACCCATGGGACCATCCCGCATCAGTAATCAGCACAGTAAAAACAAATTTCGAAAAGTGTTACAAAATACAAAAAGCAGAAAGAGTGCAAAAATCAGTTTGATAACAAATAGGCCTCCAACAATTCCTAGGTAAAAAAAAAACGAAAAATACTTGTTGTTATCACTAGTACGCACAAAAATAAAAACCAAAATGTAACGATTATATCATTTAAAGAACACGACAACGTTGAAAACAACAGCCAAGAACAAACAAGACCACAAAGCAGAAAAATCAAAATCATTCCGTCGCCACTAATTCTGAGAGACGAGCCATTACTGAACCTGTACTTATAGCTTGTGCACTACAAGCTGTATTCATTTGGAGCTACTGGAGAACAAAATGGTCGAAAAAGCCAAATATTCAGCAAAAGACATCTGACAAAACTACTCCGTTGCTCTAAATGCCCAACATCGGAAACCCATTTTAACTTTATGCCGAGGAAGAAGCGGACAGTAGACGACTCTATAGGACGACAGAAGCACAAGAGAACAGACAGAGCATGCAATGCATGTCGACAGAGAAAATCCAGATGTGACCGCGCTCATCCACAGTTTCGTTTTTTGCGAGAGTCAAGGGTAGGAGTGTACGTACAGCGAAAGCACGGGATTAAAGTAGGTGTGATGTGGTATTGTCGAGAACAGACTAGCTAACTAGATTTGCAGACATACGACCACCAGCAGACCAGAAATTAATATAGAAGTGCTTCTTGAGCCAATTCGTAGACTGGAAAGTAATCCACCAATCCATAGTGGGGATGGAGATTCTTCAAAGACAAATAAACGGACGGTGAACAGTGACTATTCACGGTCTGAGGACATTTTATTGACGGTGCCGGTCTGGAGATGCCACGGAAGCACTTTCGAAGCATGATGAGAGTCTTTAACTGACCGGTGGTAGCAGATATTCTCACTAATACTACCCATGATACACGGGTCGCTATGTTTGATGCTCTAGCTCCATTCTATCGAGATGAAAGTGTGGTGGAAGCCCCTGGAAAGCTCACGACATTCAAGATCCCTCAACTGGACGACACACAGTTTGCAAAGTACATCACCTACTACATGATCAACGTACACTGTTACTATCCAATACTCGATTCTGAGATCATAAATATTCTTTTTTCCATAACAGGGGATACCAATGTGGAGCTTGGTGTGGCATTGCTGTTGAATATGGTGGTGACATTTGGTGCGTCTGCAGCAACGCAAGACATATCTGAAGAAAACACGACACAGCACTCAGAGTGCAGCGAAATCGAAGCCAAGTACTGGAAAAATACAGCAATGCTATTGGCATTGAATACCAACAATTCTATTTATAGTATACAGGCTGCAGCTTTGGCAGCGTAAGTAGAATCTGGAGGCCGAGGAGAGCTGTTGGATGTTATTTGAAGATCTGGAAGGTACGTTAACTGGCGCAGATTTTATCTAGGAGCGAAGGTGCGAATAGGCGAGTGCTTCAAATACTTGCAATTAGTATCGATGGCTGCACGGACATATATCAAGCAGAACAAAAATCAGTCCCAGGGATTCTGCTGTATAATTTGGTGTGTTTACTGCTACGAAAACGACATGCTGTCGTAGATCGACTTGATTTCACCATCCGGCATCACCAAGTACGAGGAAATCGTACCATATCCATCAAGCTCTGTTATTTCAATGCCCTCGCATATGTATCATCATCTTATAGTGGCGGACAAAATGGTGGCGGACGATAGTGCGGTTTTGCTACAATTGATCACCAACTCGTCTATGCGCAAGTCTATCAACCGGATCAACGCTACTATCTACTCGCTTCAGTTAACACACCATGCGCAAGCCGACTACCTTGCTTGGATGCTTCAATATGCACATGAGTTCAATCAGCATCATAAGGCGTTGCTAGAGCATGTTCCACGATACATATACGATTCTCCTCCAAACACAAAGTGGAACATTAGTCGGCTACATCGACGGCGGTCTGCATTCAACTGCATTGTAAATCGCAACTTTGTAGATTACGTAGTACATAATCCTGAGTCTATTCCGGCAGACTGACGGGGTGAGATTCTTGGTTGCTGTAAACAGTGCTTGGCAGGCTGTACTTCGTTCATCCATGACATGGCAGCTAACGATATCGATCCGGTAACGGGTGTGTTTGTGCTAGGTCTTGCGATGGTGACCATGATAGCCATTCTGATTTGTCCAAGACGAACAGCGATCTATGCTGCATTCTGGACCGTGATGTTGACCGTACGATTGAGACTGGTATTGGAATCATCTACTCGCTGGCTCGGAAGTACTCGAGTAGTTTTCAATGACATTTGGTTTTTCTTATGCGATTAAATTCCAAGGTGACCTTGATGGCTGTTGGATTAAAAGCCATTAAAGAGATAGATGGAAAGATATAGAATAGTAGGCACTGGATTGGATCAGAGGACAAGATCTAGATACGATCTTGAACGTGGAAAGGCAATAAGGAAGGACATACCGGAGATCGGTTGTTTCCACGCTGCTTTGCTTACTGCGGAGTATTAGACGTGCGGTTTTAAACAAATACAAGTTTGTTTAACTCCTTGATATTCCATAATCTAGATTCCATAGGATGGGAGCGGGAAATGGGGATATGGGCCAGTGATATTAACTCCGTTGAGACTTCTGGGATCTTGAAGCTTAATGTGAGCATGGATGAGGATAGAAATCATCTTCACCGCTTTAGTTCAAGCTATTATAAACGTACAGGTACTTGCAGAAAATCGATTTATAAATAGGACCATGCGCTGCGCAATGATCTGAAGGAAGATGTTTTCGTAAATACACTTGATTGCCAAGTTACATATTATATAGTGTTGCCTTAGCAGAGAGCAGATCATTAATATCAATCATGTCTCTCTTCGCACCTGCACCTCCTCCCCCAACCAGCCTTGGTCGATACCGTATTCTTAGTTCTCATGCTGGAGTACGTGTATCACCCTTACAATTGGGTGCCATGTCCATTGGAGATCAATGGGCAATGGCAGGCACAATGTCAAAAGAAACTGCGTTCGATCTGCTGGATACATTCGTAGCTGCTGGAGGCAATTTCATTGATACCGCCAACAACTACCAGTATGAGCGATCTGAAAAGTGGCTAGGTGAATGGATGACCGAGAGAAACAATCGCGATTTGTTGGTGCTGGCGACTAAATTCACGACGCAGTACAGATCGCATGAACTTGGACCTGGTAAATCTGTTAACTACTGTGGTAATCATGCTAAGAGTATTCATATGAGTGTTGCTGCTTCATTGAAAAAACTGCAAACAACCTATATCGATATTTTATACCTCCATTGGTGGGATTATACTACTTCGATTAAAGAAGTAATGGACACACTGCATACGCTTGTTTTACAAGGAAAGGTGTTGTATCTTGGTATTTCTGATACACCTGCGTGGGTGGTGAGTGCTGCTAATACTTATGCTATTGATAATGGAAAAACTCCTTTCTGCATCTACCAGGGCCGTTGGAATGTTATGAGACGTGATTTTGAGCGCGATATCATTCCCATGGCACGTCAGTTTGGATTGGCATTGGCTCCGTGGGATGTTGTTGGTGGGGGCAAGTTCAAAACCAAGGAAGAGGTTGAGCGCCGAATGAAATCCGCGGAGGGATTGAGATCTCGAGCGGGAGTGTTCGGTCAACCTGTGATCACTGAGGAGGAAGCCAAGATGACCGAAGCGCTGCTGAAGGTAGGCAGTGAGCATGGTATTGACTCTCCTACAGCTGTTGCCATTGCGTATGTTATGGCCAAGGCACCCAACGTATTTCCAATTGTGGGCGTGCGTAGCAAAGAGCAGCTAGAGAGCAATATCAAGGCTCTTGATATTATTCTGACCAAGGAGCAAATCGAGTATCTGGAAGGAGTCTTCAATTTCGATAAGGGCTTTCCGCTTGATATGATTGGAGATGATCCTCGATCTACAGGAGTACCGGGAATACTTGTTGGCTCTTCAGCACCTATGGCGTATAACAAAAATTTCCGTGCAATCGGTTATGAAGATCTATAAGCTCGCGGTAGAGTATCGGTATTATATAAATTAGTGTACAATTTTGTTTCGATGATAGGAGTTTGTATGTGTAGATATTGTCGATACTCCTATGGTCTTCAATGTAGCTACCGCTTGGTTCAATTTTAGGGCGAAATATTCTCTTAGATTATCTAGAGGTTGTAAGCAACCGAGTTATAATAAATGATTTCATTACTGTCAGCAGTAGTTGCAAAAAGAGCTTACATAGATTAATTTCCATCTGTCCCCAGATTGAACGATAGAAGTTGTATATCTCTCGTCTATAAGAACTAACGACTGTCTACGGAGTTTCATGTGCTAGAGTTTGTACGTAACTATCTGTTTATAACCGATTTAATAAATACCGGAACTTACAGACGGATATGAGCAACAGAAAGAGGATAGAGAGATAGGAATCTGTAATGAGTAGTAACATATAAAGTAGAGCTAACAGCGAAACTGACAAGGTGCCCTTTAATAGCGAGCTACACATAAAGATCTCTATATAATGTTTTCTGCAAGACCAAAACCACCCACGGAACTTGGCCGTTATCGTATTCTAAGCAAACATGCCGGTATTCGAGTGTCTCCTCTCCAATTTGGAGGCATGTCGACGGGCGAAACATGGCCTTCGACTGGTGTAATGTGACAGGAGAAGTCGTTCGACGTTCTCGATGCATTTACCAGAGCAGGTGGAAACTTCATTGATACTGCAAATGCATATCAATTCGAGCAGTCCGAGACATGGATCGGGGAGTGGATGAAGGAACGAAACAACCGGGACTTGATGGTTGTGGCTACTAAACACACATCGCAGTATCGATCACACGAACTCGGTACGGGTGCAACTGTGAATTATGTAGGTAACCACCTCAAGAGCATGAACTTGAGTCTACGCGACTCATTGCGCAAGCTGCAGACAGACTATGTTGACATTTTATATGTGCATTTGTGGGATTACACAACGTCAATCAAAGAGCTCATGGATAGACTTCACATGCTTGTTTTGCAAGGAAAGGTTCTCTATCTAGGTATTTCGGATGCACCTGCGTGGGTAGATAGTGCTGCCAACACGTACGCCACTGAAAACGGTAAAACTCCATTCTGTATTTATCAAGGACCTTGAAATGTCATGAGATGTGATTTTGACCGTGATATTCTCCTGATGGCTCGTCATTTTGGACTTGCATTGGCACCATTGGATGTTGTTGGCGGAGGACGATTCAAGACGAAGAAACAGCTTGAAAAGCGCATGAAGTCAGGAGATTTGCGATTCAGAGCTAGTGAGAGCGCATCAGCATCATTAACACCACAGGAAGAGAAAATGAATGAAGTACTTTCTGTTGTGGCCGAAGAAGCTGGTACCGAATCATTGGCTGCCATAGCAATCGCGTACGTGATGGCAAAAGCAACAAATGTATTTCCAATTCTGGGGATGCGTAGCAATGAGCAAATGAATGACAACATTGCAGCTCTGTCTATCAAGTTGACAAACGAGCAGATCAAGTATTTACAAAGCGTGAACGAGTTTGATATTGGGTTTCCTACTACCATGATAGGCGAGGATCCTCACGTCACTGGCGAAGCAAGCATGTTTGTATCATCCACCGCTCCAATGGCATTTACCAAGCTGTATGAGCCCATCTCAATTGCGGACCAGAACGAAGATTGAACATCATTGTTAACGAAATTTTAGTAATATCATGGATTGATCATTAGTCTTTGATTGGGAGGCATATCATATTTGTTTGTTTCTTTAAGAACCGATAATGATGGAGAGTATCGGGAAGTAAAGATTTGCTTTCAATTCCTGGTATTTGGCAATCAAGAATCCAATCTTTGAATAATAATAAGATATATTTATATAAGAAACATAACTATTTGATGATATCGTTGACCTGTATTATTTGAGATTCTTTGAATTGATGAAAGGAGTACCTGTCGTTCTTTTTAAATACTTTTATTCATACCATCAATTGCAGCCCTCAACATCATCGACTAAAATATTCAGATTATTTTCTTAAAACACCTCAATCGCCATTCGTTAATTTCAATAAACCTTTGGTTGGGTTTTGTGTGGTATATATGGGGAATGAAAAGGGCTTTACGATCTTGCTGTTGGCCTACATTTGATGATTGTTGATGTGGGAATCTTTTTTCTTATAGAGATCTGTATAATTAAGTTGCTTACTGTTCACATACATGTATTAGGCAGCATATTTGGCAGCATTCCGGTAACATTCGGCAATATTGAGAGACCTTCGGGATTTGATTCACTTAAGTTCAGCTATTCTAGAGTGTCTCGGTAGTCTATTGGCGGTATTCATCGCTTCTACAGCAGTTCTATAGACTTAAGCGCGGCGGACTTAAGTGCGGCGGACTTAATAGCGGCGGTTTCGGCATTATTGTAAGCACTTTAACGCGATAGTAAGTGTGGCGGCGAGTAAAAGTCGGCGCAAGATCTACTACAAAAACTAGTATTTATAGCAAGTGAATTCATGCACTTTTCAACCCATCTATTACACCTCAACAAGAAGCAATTAAGACTTACAAAATGTACCCAGAAACTATCGATGCAATTGGTATCACGGACGTCAAGCAGTGGACAAAGCCTAGTCGGTTTTCTTACACACCACAAGAGTTTCGCGATTACGATGTAGATATCGAGATCGAGGCTTGTGGTATCTGCGGCTCAGATATTCACACTGTGAAGTGCAATTGGGGTGATATCTATACTCCAATGGCTGTGGGTCATGAAATTGTAGGTAAAGTGGTCAAGATTGGACCCAAAGCCAAGGCCGGTCTCAAACTTGGAGATCGCGTTGGTGTTGGAGCTCAGTGTGATGCCTGTGGTACTTGCGCTCGATGCTGCAAGCATTATGAGAACAACTGCTTAAATGCCGTTGACACATACTACTCTGCTTACCCGAGTGGTATCAAGACTCAGGGTGGAGATGCTTCTCATATTCGCGTGAACTCCAAGTTTGCTTTTAAGATTCCAGACAACATTTCTTCGGAACATGCTGCTCCACTTATGTGTGGTGGAATTACTGGTGTGTCTCCTCTGTTCCAGAATAACGTTGGTAAAGGCTCCAAGGTCGGTGTACAGGGAATCGGTGGTATCGGACACATGACTGTTTTGTACGCAAAGGCCATGGGTGCAGAAGTTACTGCCATTTCTCGTTCCCGTTCCAAGGAAGCGGATTCTAAGAAGTTGGCTGTTGATCATTATATTGCGACAGCTGAAAAAGGATGGGAAGAGAAGTACAAGGACACTCTTGATTTGATTGTCATCACTGCCAGCTCCTTCTCTGAAGGTGAGTTTGATAAGGTATTGACTCTTTTGACTGCTCGTGGTAAGATTGTCTTCATTACCGCTCCTCCAATTACTGAATCTTTGAAAATCACTCCGTTCAGCATGCTTCGTAGTGGATACTCTGTTGGTGGATCTGTCATAGGATCACCTGATGACATTGACTTCTTGCTTGAATTTACCTCAAAGAACAATATCAAACCATGGGTTGAGACATTTGACATAAGTGAAGAAGGACTTGGTAAAGCTTGGGAGTATGTTGATAGCGGTAAGCCTAGATACAGAGTGACTATGGTTGGATATGATAAGGCATTCAAGAAATAAAGGGCACCATACATATTTAGAAAGGTTACAGTAAAATAAAGGGAAATATTTGTGAATATATGTAATTATGAAGGGTTTGCTTGTGTATTTATGGGTTGAGGGTTTCTTTAAAAATGTGTATAGTTAATGTTGTTGAAATAAAGATTAATTAGTTCCATTTCTTCGGTTCCTGATTGGACGTTGCTGTAGAAAATGATCTTGATCTTGGCGTAGAAGTGCGGTCAAGAGGAATATATGGAGCAGGCACGTTAATATTGGAGAGTGTATATTCTGACTCAGCGTCGCCTTCTTTGCGAAGCCGAAGCGTGCGTATCATACGCCCAGGGTGAATGAGCTAAAAGATGGTCATGATAATAAACATGGGTAGTGCATCAGTCATATAAGTTACAGCCTCGTGTCGGTGGATATATCCATGTTCGCTCTCTGCATATTCAATTGCGCGGAAAAGATTTCGAATGAATATGGCAAAAGATATGACGTATATTGCGCAGAAAAAGTATTGCCATTTGATCTCAGAGTCCTTGAGCACAGTGGTGGGGTATCTAGACAGAGTAGATGGGTTTTGATAGCTATCAAAACGAAAAGAGCGAAAAGGACGAGCTGGAAAATAAAACCATTAAGGACAACAAGTTTCCCGATATGGACCACATTTGCACTAGTGCTGGCCTGAATTCCACCACCTCCTATCTGCGTGCAGAAACAAAATATATCCGTAAGCACAAATATTTTCGTAAGCCAATTTGTGCGAATCATTGAGTATTGCTCAGCTTGGAAGGCACGCGTAATACGTCCAAGACTCATATAGACGGTAGCAGCTAGGAATGAGGAGCAGTAAGAAGAAGTAGCATTTGAAGCGCGAAAGGTTTGACGAGATGGACACCTTGGTGAGAACATGCTCTTCCATAATATCCAAAAGCTTCACCTGCATAGAGGATATTAGTACAAAAGTCAAGTATCAAGGGGATGCAATCAATTTACATACATATTCCACCGATGATGAAAGGAATAAAGAATGGCGACCTATAAACAATGGCGCATATAAAGTGAGCTTTTGTATCGAGAGCGAAAACTGCAACAAAGGTGTATGCAGCATATTGATTGGGCAGGTAGTCGTAGAAGACTACATTGGAGGAATTAAATCGTGGGTTACATGACTAATATGGAAACAGAAAGGGAATCTTAGATGGAAGCTATGGAGAACAGGGAAGAAAGGATATATGCATATATATAATTATAATGATCAGTATATTACACGAAGGATTAAAATCACTACAGAAAGTTTTTGAAACAATGAGGCACATCATGCAGGGCGCAGCCACGGTAGTTATTTACGATCTGAAGACGAGGCATTTGAAGATGAGAGGTGAAAGACTTATTAGGCATAGATGAGCGAAAAACCGTTTAACCGCTTACTTCATAATGCGGCAATACCACGACAGCTTCTTTAACTGGTTTGAAGACGTAAGATCGGAATGTAGGATCCAGTAAGCACGGATACCGTTGCCGAAGAGCTATAGACGCTTACTAAGGATTGAAAATGTATTTTTAGAGAAATGAGATGTGATTATTCCGTTTGGCAGCCGAGTCAGGGACTTAGAATAATGTTAGGATGCAATTTAAAAGTATTGTTTAGATCCAACTTAAGCTCCAATTGAACAAGAGTGTTTGCGCAGTGTCGGACTCTAGTCCATTTTAGGCTCTAGCTCATATGCCAGATGTCAAGATAGAAATAGAGTTTTTAGGTTTAAAAGGCAGCCTATTGTTCAGACTACAAGTTTGGCTGAGGGTAGAAAAAGGTAAAGGCAGGAACGAGAAGCATGGGCGTTTATACAGCACACGCGAAATTTAAAGGCTAATCGTTTGATTCGGTATAATAAGAAGTCAAGTCTATTTTTAGATAAGAGCTGCGGCGGCAACGTCGGTAGTGTGAGCAGGATGCAGAAAAGTTGTGGATAGAGCATTTTGCCATATAGAGATCCACCATCGCTTAGAAGGTACTGCATAAAAAGCTCAAAATATGCCGAAAGCACATGGAGGGCCAATGGATGGCGATGGTTTAAAAGTATGACAAAGGATTCCGGTATATGGATAGCCAAGCCATATATTCGATATCCGCCATTCTCCCATATCTTTGTAGAGCGTATAGCTTATCGATAGCCGTGATGCAAGAAGTAAGAACAATGTAAGATTCCGAATGAGAGTATATATGAGATCTCAAACTAGTAGTGATGGTAATGAACCGCGGCTTTCATGGAATCGCTTGAGTCAATGCGGCGAAAAGTAATCATCGTTGGGCTAACATAGCTTGTAGTAAAATATTGGCCGGATAGCAGTAGTATATTATAGGCTCCCGAATAAGATAAAACACTTGAATTATATGCTCATAATCTGTTGAATTAGGAGATGATTCGAAAGGTCGAAGAGCAACCGTGAAGACGACTGTAAGAACACCGAAACCGTAGAGAGCAGCACAATTTGATCTCTCGATGTGAGGTAAATTCGAGATGAAGTATGACACACACTGAAGGTCAGTGCTCAGGCGCCAGAAATCGTCGGCCCTCTCCATCAGGTACTAGAACATGATCCGAACATGGTAACGTAGCGGGCTTGGCCGCAGTAAACTGGTAGACCGATATTAAATGAAAGCACGAGACATTTATTCAGTTTTTGGCTGTACTGCTGACTAACGTTCCATCTTTGCTCTCCAAGATTTTTGAACATTGTCTTCTTTGGTATTGCTGAACCCATATAAGCTTATTAATGTCGCTTCTACACGCTGATCGTAAGGTTGTTCTGACAGAGTCCGACAAGGAGGCATTGAATGGAGAAGATGTCGATATCTTGAATATTCCAAAAGACTGGCTGCTGAGATTAAGCTTACGTTGTCTGATTTGTCTGATAGGTGTGCTTTTGGGCACTACTGTTTGACTTGATATAATTTCGATTCATGTTTCTATAGATATATGAATTGGAGTTTTCGAAGGGTATTCGAATTTTCTAATTTTTCTTAACAGAAGGATTGGTAAATTCGAGTATTCTTTTCAATATTTCTGAGCCGGGTAACTTGAGCTGTAGTTAGATCGATCAAAATTCGATTACTATGGGAGGACTATAGGAAGAGAGTGGTGGTAAGTGTTCTGATGTAGTTTTGGTAGCAAGCGGCTGTTGTATGTAGTGAGTCAGTGTGTTCGCAGATCTATCATAGAGTGAATATATATTAGTAGCGCTGCTAGTTAAAGGACACAGTCTCTCGGCAGTAAATAATTAGTGACAAAATTAGCGATAGCTGTAGAGACGGTTGTAGTGAGCGCATACAACAAGCAGCTTATGGCTTTTTATGGCTTATTGCTAGTAGAGAAATTTTTTACATTTGTCAATGTTGTTGGGTGTGTATGTTTGCTCTCAAAGAAAGGCATTATTTTATCGTTATGTTTTATGTATACAACCCTTTTTTTTTTTTCTTTCTTGTAACAGTCATGCGAATTATATCTCACGCTCATTGATGGGAAGTAAGAAGAGGCAGGCCAGGAAGACTACGAATTAACTGGAAAGCCGGGTAATTATGCCATTTGGAACGGTCCTCAGAACAAACAAATGTTCTTCTGTTGTCATTTATTATTATTATTAATATTATTACCTTTTTTGGAAAAAAAATAAAATGAAAAAGGGAATTGTAATCTGCGCTGGTAAAGCTTGAGAGATGCCCTCAAGAAGACAAGATATTGTTGAGGTCCATGTAATGTCAAAATGTTTTAGTATCGTGAAATCCATAATCCTAAACAGGAAATTGATTCTAAAATTTAATTGAAATATTTATTCCCATTTTTGGGTAGGATAATCTGTGTTGTGCGTAACCCGAATATGGGTGGGTTGAGGGTGTATTCACTCTTGTGTACAGAGTCGAAGAGCGTTAATATGTAATACTGAATTATGTAACACTAGTTAAGATGAAGGCGAAACAACTGGACATTTGATGCTGGCCAAATTGTTTGCTACTCTATTTTTCCAAAATGGCAATTCAAGTGAAATATCAAGTTTAGCAGAAGCAGGATTCGGCTGACAAAAACAGGTTAACAATTATTTTAAGCAGAGGTCTCAATTAATTTATATGTTGCGATTCGTTAAAATTTTAATTTGGTAGCTTGAAACAGAGGTCTTGTTCATTCTATTTTTCGATTTTGTCCCTTCCAGGACATCTATCTGACAGCAGTTCTTCCGGTCCAGTTGTTAGGTACGACTAGCGTTGCTCAAAAGAATGGAACTAAATAGTTTGTACGGGTTGCCACTGCACGGAAGTCGAGAGCCCCATGAATATGCTTATTATATCAGTAAAAACCATAAGAATAGCGCATAGCCTCTCTTCGACATGCCAACAGTCATATCAATATTCACTTTTATGCATTCTTAATGCTTTGTATTTTAACAGACATTTCTTTCACAACTTTTTGCTTATAGTTAGGGCTATGCTTCATGTTTACGCCCAGGCCTAAATCTGCAGTGAGAAAGAGTTGCCGGATTTGTTAACTTTGTGTCAGCTGACCAATTCGTTTGAAGCCTGCATATTTTTTCATAACGCTAGAGGACTACTCTAATAAACTGGGGAGCCAAAAAATTATTATTGGCTTTATTTATATTTTTCTCGAACAGGTTCAAGAGCAATCATAGTTACAAGCGTTGGTGACTTCTCGATGGCACGAAGACACCATCAAAAGTCTCGAACTGGTTGTCTTCAATGTAAGCGACGACACTTCAAAGTAAGTAGAGCTTCTAAGAAGCTGCTATTCCAGACTGACGATTTGGTCCCCCGATAGTGCAATGAGAATAGTCCAATAGTCATCAATTGCTTGACCGCCGACTTCAAATGTGGTTTCAGATCTCGATTATCAGGTCTCGCCCAACAAAATCATGAAAATCCTTCTCAGTCCCAGTCCTGTTCCACGAGCAGTAAGATGACGAACCCCTCGATAGTTTTCAACTCCTCTGCCCTCAAACCCTCGATAACTATAAATGCTTTGCATATTGAGCTATTCTATCATTTCATTTCACAAGCGAATGTCCTTAAGGATAAAAAGCTTAAGTCGCAGTATCAGGAAGCTTTAGTGTTCACGGCCTTAACAGTATGAATGTCTGATGTCTGAAATAATCGCATTCTCAGCACTTCACAAAAGCATTATTTGTCCAGATCAGAGATCTCATCATCAGAATATTGCAACTCTGTATCAGACTCGAGCTTTAGCCGGGATGAGCGAACTTTTTTCAAAGACAAACGAGTCTAATTGCATGGCCGTGCTTTTCTTTTCACAGTTCATTGGCATTCATTCATTTAGAGACTTATTTACCTTGAAGTCTGCATCATTCGACAATTTCTTAACTAGCATTGTACGGGTTGTCAAATTACGTCGCGGCATTCGAGCAGTAATTTTACCGTGGTGGCCCCGAATTTTAATATGTAAGCATGCTCCGTTGATCCAATGTGGTTATTCTCTCAGAAATAATGCAGCCCAGTTAAATGGAACAGATACTAAATTGCTAAGAGAATTTGTGAAGGCCCAAAGTTTTGACGAACAGACAAGTCTAATGTATCTCGAGGAAATATACCAAATGCAAATAGACTTTGACATACGTCGATGCGCTGGAGAAGACAATGGACTGCCAATGAATGTTTCTCTTTCCTGGTTTATTGTTCTATCCAATGAATTTTTGATCCATTTACTGGAAAGAAGATCTGAAGCAATTGTCATGTTGGCTTATTATGGTGTATGCCTGCATCAGTATCGAGATTTGTGACAAATAGCTGACGCTGGTAGAACCATAATTGAGTGGGTTATGGACTATCTTGGATCTAATTACAACGAATGTTTGAATTGGGCTGATGAATATACTAGAACTTAAATTCTGTTTGACTAATTTCTTCTGGATTATGGAAGAATGTAACATTTTTGCTTGGCTGGCAACGAGGTTTATATATTCTAGTTCACAACACTGGAAATGTCAATGATTAGTGATAGCATCTGTTGCTTTTTGACGCATGTGCCAGCCACAGGGGTTGACATGTATTTCCAAATTTAGAACTTGAGCTGCAAGTTATTTAACTGAGGTCTCATCATCAAAAATCAGAGGCTTACTTACCATATCTTTCACCTTATAAATGCCACAATTTAATGCAAAATCAAATTAGAGTTAAGTGCATAGTTACCTTGAATCAATTTTTTGAGGCATTAATAATTATTGGAGCCGAGTGTCAATAAATATTATCCATGAATACTCAAAACTATGTGAGTGTTTAAAACTGGCGTAGACTCATGGAAGTTAGCCAGAATATCACTCAAAGCAGTTTGATTAAATATTTTGAATTCAATCACTAAAATGTGAACAATTTTAATCACATAGAAAGGATATCACGTAAATTACTTGATTCGAGAATTAAATTATTTAACTCAATATTCTTCAGAACAAGACGAGATTAAATATATTGTTTTAACAATATCATACGAAGGCTTGGACACTGGAAATCAATGTAACTACGTAAAATGTTTCAGCAATTTAGAGGATAAAGGTTTTCACTATGGGGTGACTAGAGCTATTGCAGAGTCGTTCATAGAAGTGAACCGTCAAAAGGGACGAATCCGTCACTCAAAATGATCTTCGTATATCTTAATAATCATTCAAAAATTCTATAAAACTACAATATTATCTGCACCATTCCCGGTCTGAGAAAATGAATCCACTCCACTCACAAAAACCAACAGAATTATATGCTCCTCTAAATATCACCACGTAACCAAATGAATAAAAGTAAAGAAAAATAAGCCACATGCAGGATCACAGATGTCGTCTATTCCATACACATCCAGTTCATAGGATCGTAAGCATCTCCTCCCATATAGGTATTCCGAGCAGGATATTTGCAATGCTTACGAGTGAATGAGATACCTTCAGCGATTGTGTCGTTGACAAATTTGGTTCCTTCAATGTATTCTGGGGCTGTTCCATTCTCAACCCAAGCTACAACTGCAGCCAAAACATTATGTTCCGGTTCGAAAGGAATACCTGCATAGCTCTTACCACCGCCTTGACCAATAACCCAGGCACCAGGTCCAGCACTGCAATGGAACATGCCAGAAATACGGAAGAATCGATAGAATCTATACCAAGCGTTAGAAAAAAAATATAATAGCATCCTGCAAACAAAACCAAAACTACTACATACTCATCAAGTTCATAAGGAAGCATATTCATTCCACGCTGAAGATGATTATAAAATCGGATGGAATTAAAACTAGTAATTTGGTTGTCTTGCTGACCGTGATAGGTCAAGATCTTGCCTCCTGTTTCCATGAAATCAGAAAGATTAGTGGGATATGTTTGAATATTGAAAGGGTTATATTCCGCAACAATAGCTGCATGCGTTCGGTTAAAATATGCTGGATCAAAATGAGGATCTTTAAAAACAACATATTTGAACCAATCCTAAAAGGAAGTTAGCTCTATAAGTTCAGTTATCACAAAGAACCACTTACTCGAGAATATGGAAATGGAGCTCCTGCATATAATCTCTGGATAGCTTGGATCTCACTACCAGGTTGCATGGCAGGGTAGATTAGTTGACCGTCAATTCCGTAGTAAGGTGCAAAAATCTCATTCACTTGCTGGACTTGGTATGTATTCAGACAAGAAGTGGAGTTCTCGTAATCGTCAGGGCCACACATGATGGCCTCAGGACGGAAAATACAAAGTGTAGGATCTTCGATGATACCATCATATACGCCATCTAAGCCATCGCACTGTCTTAAAACTTCGTCATGGATTAATCCAGTCCACATTTCATTAGTGATGAAGTTTTCCGACATATTTGATCCAGTAATAGGATAGAAATGGCCTCGCCAGGCGACCATATTATTAAAATCAAGAGCAGGCGAGCCAGCAACAATACCGTCAAAATCATTTGGATAAACCTCCGCGGCGTGGATACCTTGACGTCCTCCAAGCGAGCATCCAAGATAGTAGGACTTGTTCTGGGGTCTACCATAGAACTCGTTAACCAAGGTTTTGCCGGACTCAACCATAGTGTGCAGAGATCTATAAGCAAAGTCCTCAATGACATCGTCATTCTGAATAGAGTCAAAGTATGTTCCGTTGTGTCCATTATTAGAGCCGACCGCAGCAAAGCCATACTGAGTTGCATATGCGAGATCTTCGTACTTCACGCCTATATAGATTATCAGCAACAAATTCTTTGAAAAAAAAACATAGTTAATCAAATAATAATACTAACATCCATCGATTCCACCATTTCCTGTTCCCAAAAATCTTCCGGACCAATTACGGGGCAGCCACGCCTCGAACACGATACTAGACTGATTTGAAGTGGGGATGAATAGAGAAATACGGCACATATCAACCGTAGTAGTTTGATTAGGTCTTCCACAGGTCATATCGTTTCCAGTCATATTAATATTAGTACCAGCCGGAACATAGTTCAAGTTTGTCAAAGTAGTGTTATAAATAAATGAAGCAGGGTCGAATGAAAGACAATTCTGCGCGAATTGATCATCATAATATTCGTACGAAGCAAACACTTCTTGGTTCTCAGCTTCGCTGGCAATTACCGGCACGAGCAATAAAGCTCCTGCACTCAAAAGTGAGCACACTTTTCTTGTAAACCTCATTGTGTTTATATCAAAATAAATCAAAAAAAAAAAAAAAAAAAAAAAAAAAAAGAGGAGAGACTGCAAGCACGTCGATAACGATTGGAGAATGGTCAAAAATATGCGATAATCTGCCAGATTTTCAGATAAGTAACTGTTCATGGTTAGGGTTGACACTAAGATTATGTAATGTATGACTTTGCAAAATTGAGATAACTAATATTATATATATATATATACACGTACGTACGTACTGAATATTATAATTAGCTAATTATTATATATAAGTTAAGTTACACAATTAAAGTATCATTTAGCTAGCTGTACGCAATGAATGTTATAATTAAGAAAACAAATTAAGCATGAGCGGATCCTTTATATCACTATTAGCAGGTCATTACATAAATAGAGTTGCAAGAAGATTTCAGTCTATAGCTTATAAAATGTAACAGAATTTGAATAGTATTCAACATCTACAACCATCCAGCCTTTGTGGCCAAAGCATCCACAACTTCAAGGCTATGCTCCAATTCCCTAATTTCGGTTTCAGTCTATTCACGCGTGCTTGGAATGTATTAAACCGATATCCAAGCAATCAAGAAAATATGACGAAGAGGAGTCAGCATTTGCGTTTTTACGCCATAAACCAGATATAAATACATTTGGTAGTGAAACGGTGCATAATGAAATCCGTCTGGATCAAAAGCTAATGATAGTAACGCACACAAGATAAGTCTGATATAACATATTTCTGAGAGATGGTAATACCTGAAGAGGAAGCTCTAAAATCTTGCTTAATAATACACATATGCTCTTTAGCCATTAAGTATTTGTGATTCAAGGCAGATAAATCAAACTGCTTTCATATTGGGATTCAATTTCTTCGCATGTGTTGGTTATATTGAGAGGAGAGAGCTTGAGGTCACAATTTTTGATTAGCCCACCATGGGAATTCATCTGGATCGCGGTGATCATCAGGAACTTTCATTGGTTCGAGTAAATAACCTTTATGGTAGTATCTATCGACACAATCCAGCACGTCCATATTATTAAAAAGATTATGGAAGCAAACATATTTGCTGTATAAATAGAGCTCGCTGTTTTCAATGAATCTATAGCTAAGTGTTCCACTTGAGACATTCAAACACTTTTCAATATTGTCGATTATTTCTTGCATCCCCTGCGCCAGAACATTTGTCAACACCAAGGACGCAATGATGATAACCTTCGTCGAATGGAAAAATAACATTTTTATCTTTAATATATCTTCTTTTAATATCAAATATCTCCGACACTATTAATTCGTAAATGTCTTTTGAACTTTCTATCAATCAAGGTTGCGTTAAGTTCAGCTACGAGACATACAGTGATGGCTTTTGTTTAATCATACTAGTGTGAAAACAATAGTAATAGAATTATCAAATCTCTAAGGGTTTTGGTACTATTATTATTATTATAAGTACTTATATTATATATATATATATACTAGCTAATTATTAGCTAGTAGTATTATATTATTTATGATTGCAATAATATTTATTAGCTATTCTCATTATAAAGCCTCTAATCAACCTGCGTACATAAATGTCCGACAGACTAAGATGAAACTATGAATTTCCGCAACATGAAAACACGGCGGGAAACATGAATACAAGCCTCAAACGCACGAAAACATAGAAACATAACATAGATAACAATAGTTGAAAAAAAGACTACTAAAATATATGGATAATAATTGTTAAGGAATAAGGGAGCCACGGCAGTTTATATTCTGGTAACGATGCCTGCAGATTGCGAATTTCCTACATCTGATTTCGTCTAAGAATAGACCAACTTTTCTGATTACTCCCAAGTTTTAACATCACTAATTAGTTATCTTACAGTAGTAGTTCATCTATAACTCCCAAGTCAACTTTAACTCCATCTGCATGGTCTCACATTATAGACGTAGTAATAAAAATATTCACAAGTTGTCAAACTGCTAAATATTCCTGTAATTGCAATCGTTATCTAGAATTCAATGTATTTTCTTTGGGCTTCGATTGTTCTTGAAATTTATTTATGATAGTTTCATAACTGCAACGAGCGTTAATAATTATTAACATACATTATATTATCTATCTATCCTTCCCGCAGACAATGAACAAAAATCACAAGAATGTATATAAAGTCACTATGGTGTCAATAATGTGAGATCAATCAGTATCAACCGTTCTTATAAGTCTGAATAATTTAGCATTACCATCCCTGCGTTGAATTTCGGACAAATTTTCAAAGTCCGTCGGCCGGCGACTGAGAGAGCGGTTCTAAACACCCAAGTCCGTCACCAAAGTCTTGTATAAATTTCGGCTCCTGCTGCAGCATTTAATTCATATATTGTACAACTCACTACATTAATTTTCAATACATCGTGCAGTAAAAATTTCACTAGTTATTTGAAAAAGTCAATTTAATTTCGCTTCCGATTAAACATGGCACAACTACTTCCTCATGCTCTTCCCCCTCAGCCGACATCTCTTCTGTTCCGTCACCGACAACTCTCACCAACTGCTAACGTGCGTGTGTCTCCATTTTGCCTGGGTGCAATGAATTTTGGCGAGGCTAATAAGGCACGTATGGGTGAATGCAGTAAAGACACGGCATTTGAGATTCTAGATACTTTTAAAAGTCTTGGAGGAAACTTTGTTGACACGGCAAATGGATACCAAGATGGTCAGTCAGAGCAATGGCTGGGCGAATGGATGACCTCTCGAGCATGTCGCGATGAGATGGTAATAGCTACGAAGTTCTCGATGGCGTACAGATTGCACGAGAAAGAGAAGATTCAGTCCAATTTTGGCGGCAATGGTACAAAGTCACTTCATGTCTCGGTGATCAATTCGCTAAAAAGTTTGCAAACTACTTACATTGATCTGTTATATTTGCATTGGTGGGATTATGCAACTTCGATCCCCGAAGTGATGCACAGTCTTAACGATCTTGTAGTTTCGGGAAAAGTTTTATATCTTGGGATCTCCGACACACCTGCTTGGGTCGTTACGAAGGCAAACCAATACGCTCGAGATCACGGACTTCGTCAATTTGTGGTTTATCAGGGAATGTGGAGTGCAGCAATTCGTGACTTCGAACGTGATATCATCCCAATGTGCAGAGATGAGGGCATGGCGTTACTTCCATGGGGCGCTATGGGTCAGGGTCGTTTTCAAACAGAGGCAGACTTCAAAGAAAGGGAGAAGAATCCTCCTGGTCGCAAACGCAAGCCGAGCAGTGTCGAACGGAATGTTTCCAAAGTTTTGGAGGAACTTAGCGTTTCTAAGAATGTTCCTCTTACTAGTATTGTCATTGCTTACGTCATGAAAAAGGCTCCATATGTCTTTCCATTAGTGGGAACTCGCACGGTAAACCATCTCAAGAGCAATGTTCTTGCCTTGAGTGTCAATCTTTCTGAAGATGACATTGCTAAGATTGATGATGCTAGTCCATTTAATCCAGGTTTCCCGCACACTTTTCTTAGCGGCACATTTTATCGCGATGAGAATGAGAGACAAGAGGGTCCTGCTGGTCCTCAGGATGTATGGTTGACTAATGTCATGGGTACCTTTGATTGGGTCGGCGGCATAACCTCAATTAGTGCTAAGAAAACAAGTTAAGTGCCGATAGTGACTATGAATGTTGATATATTAAGGCAATCAAAATATATTTATTTTCGGGCGCGATTCCATTTATGACGAATAGTTCGGATTAACTATCAAGAATTTAGTTTTCCTACACTCTTTCTGGGAGACAGACCAATGTTTAGATATAGATTGAGTTAGCATCCTTGATCAGAAAACATTATTTATTGATTTATGATATGGAAATTAGAAAAAACATAACTTTTTCAGTCTTATTCCAAACTCACAAAATATATTTCTTTAATAAATTATACCGATAACTAACCATACAGAATAAAACTATTATTGATTTCATAAATTCATATTATAATATAATTATATATTAAGCACCGATATTAATTCGCTTAAACTATACAAAAAATTAATTTCTCTGATGGATTACATGCTCGATTAGGGGGAGACTGTTATTTTGTGAATAATGAACGTATTCAATAGTTAGAGAACAATCAAAATAAATTGCTACTAATTGCTATGTACCTATTTGAGTCTATCTTTAATTTAAACGGCTATGAGCCAATATACTATATATAGCACAGTAATTAATCAATTATTATCTTTCGGGAATAAGTTTATGTGAAGAATCAGATCTACAGGAGTTAAAGGAAGAGCTGCACAGATAGAAGATAAGAAAGATGAAAAAAAATAGAGAAGGGAGGAAAATAAGAAGGAAGTAGAAAATTAAAAATAGAAAGGAAGACATAGGATTAGCACAAGAAAATATAATAGTATATTAAATAGAACTTCACGAAGATTTCAACATTATCAACTACGATTCCTATCTAGTGTTAATTAATGAGAATTAAATAATACAAGAAAACTGTAGGGCGGCATTTATCTATATCTATTAGTATTGAACGGACAATCCAATACATCTAATTTTGGAAGATAATTAATTCAATATATACTTTTAAGTAGTGTATTGAATTTATAGAATTGGGCCATATAGATGGTTGTGTCTATAAAGTCATCGTTTATAATACGTGTGTTGCAGAGCGGAGTGACAAAATAACTGCAACTGATATATTAAAGTGTGAAAAGTCGTACTGTGGGATATGAAAATTTAATAAAGGATAATTTAATTACTAATCAAATATGTATTAAAGTTATGGATCTTGAGGTGAAATATTGGGGAAGATATATGTAAAACAGAGATGGATTAGGTAATTCAATCAACCTCTCAGCATATCATTTTGTGTTTTCCATGTCTGTTATAATTACATTCAACTGCTGTTTAACATCATGCTCGACAAAGAAGAGCTAGTTGTTGGAGTCTTGATTGCTGGCAAGCTACAATCGGAAACACTCGTCTGAGAGCTATGTAATTGTAGCTCATCTGAGTTTACAATGTCGAGAGTAGCCTGAGAGTCTACGACATGCTAGAAAACAAAACTGGTTTCAAACGTTTTGCTGGCTCTCGGCCATCAGCATCCCATGCGTTGGACCTCATTCGAGAGTTTGTAGGCGTCGGCAATGTGTTATCTTGTCATCAAGGCTCGACCCCTCTTAGAATCCAAGAAAACTACGGAAACTGAAAAAAACCAAGAATTCAAGTTCCAATACAACTTCATCGCACCGGTATAAGCATTGGTAATGGTCGATATTCATCATAATTTAAGGTCGAGGCTGCACTATTCAGAAATTCAAGGTGAATCTTCGAAAATACATGGTAGACACTCATTATGAAAGACTGACATCGCCACCTAATCTCTCCGTTCTTAGTCAAGTAATCAAATCGATCTACCACAAAACGACAATATTCAACTTTATCTTCTGTAATTACCACGTAATGACAGTTGATCCTTACATGCTTTCTATCCGCAAAGAGCGAAAACCCACGCGGTCTGCCACTTACTAATTGCTCATCAACTTCAGATCTTCGGCATAATCGTACAACATCCCTCATAGCAGCAGCCATATTATGGATATTTCGTGACTCGGCTAATTCCAGATCTTCATCCATTTCTGCGGTCAAGAAAGGACAGACATATTCGCAGTTAAATGGTCAAAGATATCCTTTCCCAAAATCTAAATCGTTTTTCGCTCGCCAATGTAATACTTGCCCTTTGTTTTTACCAAACGGTTTAAGAGTAAAGCTCACGGCATATTGAGGTTGAGTGATTTAATTCACAAATGCGGGGCATATTACCCAAAAGTGATCTTCCGAGCTTTTGAATATACGTTGAATAATGATTCTCGGAACAAGCAGATCCTCTACTTTGCTGCGGAATTTAACCATATTTGCTCCAGTCAGTCGAGCGACCATTTTCTTGTATACAAGATCATCAAAGATCGTATTAGCTTGTACCTCATACTTGACCGTATCCTTGAAATGCATAAAACGTCGATAGTCATCATTTGCTAAACATCCTGTCGATTCTTCATGGTGTACACTTTTTCTTCTCATAAAATCTTGATGAACTGGAATCCGAAATATTAAGATTGATTTCATCAATAGTCATCTCTCCCAATGGATAATTGAACATTATACTTTCACTCGAAAAATCTTCCTCAGACAAGAGTTCTTCGCTTGCAAAATTTTCTGCACTCGCTATCGTAAGAAGCTCCATCACTTCCTTCCAATATTAGTCTTCCCTCCAGAATTCTTTCGCCGTACTAGTATTTAAGTATTTTCCAGCCGGTGTCACAGTCCCACTTTGTGGAGGAATAGAGGTAAGCGCTGTAAAAGTCAGCTCCCTGTGTAATCTCTGAATTGCAGTACAAATAAAATACAGATGTTGTGGTGCAAACAAATTATATCAGTTTCTGACAAACTGGTATGATTTCCAACGCTCATGCGCATGCTCTTTGTTCAGAGTGTACTCGAATAGCGTTTTGTAACCAGAGATAATTTTCCCTCGTTGGCGACGCACGAACTGACCCACGGCTCGTATCTCAAACTCTGCTTGAGAAATCGAGAATACCAGAATTTTTCGATCAACTTCATTCCAAGCTCCAATACAGTTAAAAACACCGACTATTCCCCGTAGAGATACAACTGCAGCGTGGAAAGCCTGACCAATCCCGCACGATTCTTCATACACTTAAAACGGAAAATACATAGATGAGGTCGCAGTAATCGGCGAGCAAGTTCCACCAAATTTCCGGATATAGCGATCTAGTAAACCCTGCTGTTCGTATGAGAATGCTTCTCGTTTAAATCCAACTGAGTACGAAGGCTGAGGATATTGCGTGATGTATTTTTGCTCACAATCTGGAGGCACTTTTCGTTTCCAGTTAGACCAACCCCAACAAGCAGGAATAGAATGATTCCACATTTCTTCCACTGATTCCATCAGATATTCGAGCCTAGAATCAAAAAATGTTAAATTCTCTACCGAGGGAACGATTAGATATCGTAAAGTTTTATCATTCCAGGAATTACCAGCAATAGCTCATTCATAAATATTTAAAACCGTGGTCTCGTAGAAATTATCATCCAATACAGTCCCAATACAGTCCCATGCGGTCGTTCAACATAAGTATTAATCAAGTCATCAATGAAGATGGTATCGGGAGGTTTGACGCTATGGCTACCATGTACCCATTCTAGATTACATAAAAAGGGTGAATGGGCGTACTTTTCGACGGGAGATAGCTGGACAGTGCCTCCAGACCAAATAAGCAATCGCTGCATTGTCAAAGCCGTAAGCTGCTCCCACTTGATATCGATTGGATAAATAATAAGGCCACTGTCCTCCAGAGAAGATTCCTTCATGCACAAAGTATAATCAGATCATTAATAGATACTAACTGATCTGATAATAGCCATGGGGCCTTCTTGACGATGGCCTACTATCACCTTAAATTCTCGACTGTAGTTCCCCAGACAGACTCATACATTACTTATTCTCGGTAACTGGTTAATAATAATTTCATATCCATGCCATAATTGTATATCACGACTGGCGTAGAGGCTACATTTTTAAACTAGCTACTTGCAATCAGAGGCACCCCTTTCACACGATTTTTAATTAAAATATTACGAAAAAATTATCTCTCCTCTCAAGATAGAATAACCTTCCCCATTAGAACAAACCCCAATTCAAATATCACAGCACTCTTAGAATCTTGTGTACCTCACCTCAGCAATCAATAACGTGCACGGTAATCAAAATAACAATAACGACGTTCAACAGCCAACAACGAATTAAATATAGATATGCAAGAGCATATCAAGTACAGTGGGTTGGGCGGTTGCTGAAACAAACATCAGCGTAATCAGACTTGCCAAGTCCTGCCGTTTCATGTACTATCTCACAGCTCTCTTTATCAGAGTTGTTGTCATCATAGCACCTCCACTTACAGTCTTCCCACGCAGTCGAGAAGAAAGGAGCAGTAACCGACACGTCTCTTGACCATGCAACACAGCATTTTCCTTTACCATACTTGGTCTTTTCTACTCTACAGTAGCTTCTTGGCGACTGCTTTCCGGCTTTATATCCATAACTTGCTATTCCGCTGGCTACACCTTGAAAAAAACCCTTACATACACCGTAAACAATAGCGTGGCCATTGCTACAAATGCGTTGATGGTGACTGTCTTGATAATAGAGCTAACTCATCAACATTAATTCTTTTTGCGGAATAAGCAGTGTAAGTGTTCACGTCATCCACGACCTCATTATAGGTCGCCACAAAATCTCCATTACCTATCTCGCTCGTATCGCCTAAGTATATTGCCATAGTGTAATCATAGACCACGAGATCTATACCTCTAGATATATTAAGATTGAGATCTTGCATAAACTTCAAATTGTCCAAACTAGCACCTTGCCACAATGTTGATATATCCGAAGGATACTGCGTCAAGTTGTATATTGTACCCAGTGTCCGAACTATCGATTTATCGACCACAAAAGTATAAGTGCTTGAGCTCTCGTCACTGGCATATACTTCAGCGGCGATATCTGTCACGGTAGCTTCAACCTGCCAGCATAATAGCTGGCAGCCAAGAAATATAAATGTGAAAATACTAGCAAAATACATCGCAAAGCACTATTAAGAGTATTAGTTAAAGAGAACTTGCTCTAAGAAGAATTGAACTCAAATAACATTATCGAACAATTAATGACAACTATAAATCTCATAGTTATATCAACAAAAACTTAATTCCACGACACGTGGAACAACAACAACCAGCTTCTATTACATTTCAAAAGCGAAAGAAATATTTGCCCAGAACTTAAAAACTTACAGACTTAAGGGCTTGAGGAATGATGAAAAAAAATAAACTTCAAGAAAAAGGATATTCGTACAAAATCCTACCGAAGACACAGACAAAAAAGTCTGCACTCAAACTCTGTATGAGGTCTCCCCAATCGTTTCGGCAGTTATCAGACGCGAAAACGCTTGGATTCTGGAAGTTCCAGATATCAAGTGAAAGATTTTTCCCTTTTGAGGTGTCATCCGACTCTAGAATTGAAAAAGACAGTCACGCTGAAAAAAACCCTTTCAAGCCCTCCCAATATAAGGTTATAGAAAAATCCTATGTAATCTGTAATCCGTTGTGGTAGTTAAGCGCCGCATAGGATTTCAAATGCGCAATCAAATC